>NC_081320.1:8158235-8467058 GCF_026419965.1 Kogia breviceps
AGGCGCCGGCCACAGAACCCGTCCTCCCAGTGTATCAGAATGAATCAGGCAGACCAGGTTTAATGATCGCGTCAGTTGTTTATTGTCATTCTAAAGACTAGCACATTTACAGCATACATGGCTTTGAATGAGCTAAGAATATATAAAACGGTAACTGTTTATATATATTAATACCGTCCAAAACAAATAAATAAAAGTACCTTAATGCACTAAGCTCGGCAAATACAATTGTGTAGGGACAAAACTGTTATCATACAGTATGTGTACGTTTTTAAAGGAAACCAAAGGCAACTGTGCTGCGGACGCTTTCACAGAATCCACGTCACAGCTGAGCTTTCAGTACGTCTCAACGTTGCTTTTTAAATGGGTGCCTGATATAAGGAGCACTGATGGAACCTCTATTTTACGGGAACCTGTAAAACTGCCTTCCCCTCCAACTGAAAACTCAAAGCTCCCGTGTGACCTGGGTACCTGCAGCCACCACGATGGGCGGTGTGGCCCCCACTCAACGAGCTCTGTAGTCGTGCAGTGCCGCCGTGAGACCGACTACGGCACAGGAGCAGGGGAGTAACGCTCAGGCGGAAATACTGAAACCTGAATATTTTCTACGCGATTAGCCAAGTCTTCGACTTTTATGGTGATCCAACGTGAAGCCAAAATTAAGAAAATATTCACATAAAGGTGCCACATGCAAAACCGCTAACAGGTGACAACATTTGCCATATTCCCTTTTGGTAAATGCAGGTAATGCTCTTCAGACCAAAAAAAAAAAAAATCTGAAAGTTGTATGAGTAACATTAAAAATACAAGGGAGTTTTAAAACATGATGCTAAAATGAGTAAAGATGGAAATATCTAGATACTAGAAAATGACAGATTAAATGAAACGGTGGAGGTGAAAGACTAAATCAGCCATACTGGAAGCTGTCTTTGCACATGAATCGACACAGCAGGAGAATCTGACACCACCTGCTGCCACCTGTGCAGTGGGCTCGCGGGGCCATTTTCTCTGCCTCTGCCTCTGCCCTCCACAGTGAGCCCAGCTGTGCGGGGGCTGGTGGGCACCAAGGGCCCCTCACTGACTCACCCTCCACACCAGTCCACACTCACCGGTGGGCGTCAGGAGACAGCAGGCTCCAGGTGTGCACTGACTTCTGCGGAGGAGAGGATCTGAAAGGTCCCCTGGCTCCACCCTTACCCTCAGGCCCACCCTCTGTCCCTGCCAAGGGGTGGTCGGTCTTGCCTGTGCTTCAGCTCCCCAGACCCAAGCTTCTTACACGTTTCCGAGTGGCATTTCTAGAGGAGCCCAAAGAATAGCATTTAGAATTGTAGATAAAGCAACTTCCTAAGGGTTCACAGGTCATTCGGATCAGTATCATGAATGCGTGCCACATCATCTCTTTTACAGCCTTTTGAATAACATGTCAACATCATAATGATAAAAACAGAATTGATAAAAACATATAAACTAAGAAAAAACTCTGCTATGTGCAGATGACTCATCATCATCTTAGAATAGATGACCAGACATAATTTTCTATGAAATTCCTAAGTTTTATGGTCCATTAATCCCTTTCATAATCTCATTTTAGGAGATATTTCAACTTTCTCAATAGCCATCTTACATAACAGAACGAGTAGTAACAATTATTGCAAACCTGAAAGACACTCTCATCAGACATTCAAACATGATTGTACTGTCTTCTAGAAGACGAAAAATTGGGAAACCCACCAGAGGACACCAACTTTGAAAATATTTAGGCTTCCACTATCTACACAAAACCCCCCATTGTTGACTGAGAGGCATCAGACAATACCACGTGCGAGGTCCTGACCTGGGGAAGAAGGGGAGACGTGCCCTGGGGCCGTGGACAACACACGGGGGCATAAACAACAGGAGACGGCTGGCCTCGTGTCCTCGGGCAGACACCCTGTTCTTTAAGGGACAGGGGTGGCCCCTACTGTGTGGGCGGCTTTGCAGGCGTTGTCTTCTAATAAATCTTATCTCAGGCTGATTTATCAGCATTTTACTTCAACTCCTGGTTCCACCTGTGCTGTTATGGGCAGGCCGATGCACCGGAAGCACTCGCCCCGACCGCAGGAGACAGAGCGGGCGCCTCTCCCCAAGGCTTCCCTTAACATTTAACATTTAGTGGTCTGCCCGGGATCCAGTCATTTAAACTATTATTTACCGTTTTACATGGAGATGTTTAAAAAGTAGATTGTAAATCAATGCTCCATTTTGAGTTACTCAGTAGAAAAATAAGTGACGTGAGCAGCTGCCTAAGTGGGCGTTTTAAAAAGTCTTAGCATTTCAGACGCACCTGGCTTGACTTCATCATACAGGTAACTGTTGATATCTGTGTCGTTACGGCTGAAGGCCGTTTAAACGGGCAGTTTGTTAACTCTCCGCACTAGTGAGCCCAACATTACCTGCTATGGATTCCAACGCAAAAAAAACATGCTCCATAGACTCTTTAGTGAAACAGTTTTAAAAACATAAAAGTAAAAACCAATCCTTCAGGTCTTCTTGAAGAATTCATATATGACACTAGAGGGTACCCACATTTATTACATAACAGCTAATTAGAGGAAACCGTGTGTTCATGTTTCAACTTTTCCGTAAGTCCCTTCAGGAGGCCTGTAATGCTTGGGGAAAGCCTTCAGCTGCAGGGAATTAAATGCATATTTGCGACTTCCAACATTCTTCATTGTATTTTCTCTTCGACAACCCTCACTGGGGAAAAAAACAAGCACAAGAAATGACAGCAGTAAAAAAGGAAAAAAGAAAAGACTTAAACTCAGATGAAATGAACCGATCATTTTCATAGCATTAAAAAAAAAGGTTGATTAATTTAAATGGATGCCAGACTCATTTATGACAATACACACGTAAGATGGCGGGTTTCTGAACAAGGCAGTTAAGCAGCACAGAGATGGACACAGGCTGTATGGGGCTGCGAGGTTTGCGTTTCCAAAAGCAGCCCTGTAGCGAAGTGGCGGACAACCTTTTTTTTTCTTTAAGGTAATGGTTTCATGTATTTCGTGTCTCGTTATCTGAGGGGTCTATCCTAACTAGTGGTTCAGAGGTTCTGTCACATAGCAATTTCAATGGAAAAAGTGCTACTCTTACCAAAAGCCTTTAGAAAGCTGCATTTTTAAAAATATTAGCAACAGCTGTTAACCGTCTCAAATTCAAAATGCTGATTTTCCTTGCAGAATTCAACATGTAGCAAAGCCATCTGGCTCAGAAGGTGGCTTTCACACGCTGTCTCAACCTGGGAGACAGCAGTCCCAGGCACACAGCAATGCCGCAGGCTATGCGACGGCTACACGGCTCTCAGCGCTGGGGCGTCGTGAAGAAGTGACCCCACCGAGGTCACCTTCTCCAGGTGAGCTGCCCTCGTTGTGGTCACCTCTCTCAAGAGCGCCACTGAGCCAGTGAGAGCCCACAGGGGCCCTTCCCTAGAGAACCTGCCACCAGCCTCTTCCGCTGCTGCATTGATCAGGGGTTGTCGTGGCAACCCAGTGGGCCAAGCGAATGCTCAACAGGAGGGTGAGCTGTCAGGCAGGCCTCACGCTCCCAATGGGAGCCTCAGGGGAGCCTTCTGGGAGATGCTCTGATAGGCATCACCCCCGCAGGCAAAAGCCATCCTAAATAGGAATGACTTCCTGTAGAGCACAGTATAAGTTTATAGTTTTATATTATTTCTAAGGCTAGCAATTAAATCAGCTATTAAATTTAGTACAAAATCCCCTCTATGAGATGTAAAATTTGCAGTTACCAAGGAACAGTGGTTTAAAAAAAATATTTCAAATTGTATGAAGACCATTATGTCATGCATTTTTAAAAAAATATCAGTGGCAATTGCTCAAGCCTTTTAAAGTGAAAATGACAATCTCATTTATTAAGAACATGAAAAATATTTTTGGTAATAAGACAGTGATTTTATTCAGAAGATAAACTCGGGTAGTTTAGAAAAGTATCCACCTGCTTGTTATTAAGTAATTTAGTAACTCAGATATGCTTTCTTGTCATGAGAGCCTCAAAGCCCTCAGCTACATGTGTGTCACCCGCAGGGAGCCCTAGAGTAAGTAAAGACCATGTTGGTCTAACATCCAATAATCAGATGAAAATACTCTGTTTAAAGCAGAAGCTATATAGGTGCTTCTTTAATCTTTGGAAGCGCTTACATTATTGGACTATTTCAGATACGGCTTCTCCATTTACAAAGAAATGTACACTTTTCAAAAACTACCTATCAGTAGTAAATGGCAAACTGCTTTGAAGAACGAAGAAGAAGAATTTGTGAACTGTGACATTACCTTTTTATTGACATGTTAAAGAGGCTGATTACTGGTTTAGCTGGCTGAATATACTACACATGAAATTACAGTCAAGATTACACTTTATTTTAAAGTCAAATTGTGCTTATTTCCCCTCAGATGTTTGAATTTGGATTGAGTTTACAAAATCTGACTAATGAGGCTGATCACACGTGACTCTGTCACCCAGTGCTTAAGACAAGCTCCAGCCTGGGGCTGGGGCCTGAGGTGTGGAGAGAGGCAAGGCCGTGCTGTGGTGACTGGCCTTTCCTGCTGCAGGGGCCAGCCTCCGCCCTAAGGCAGAACACTTTGATCCCTCACAACGGCTGCATTATTTTCAGGAGTCTGTAATACGCACTGAGGTGGCCTTGGATAGATTTTTAGAAAGAGGGATTTAATTATTTCAAAGCTACATGATTTTTTTTTTTTATTATACCGATAAATTATTTCAAGGACATCTATTTTTTAAAACAAAAAATTAGAATTGCAACCCCAAGTGGCAACTAATGTTAGTGACAGCTGTTTTTCCTTTCCGGAGGGGATCTTCCCCTTTAGAACTCATCTGGACACATGAATGGCTTGGTGACCCTGAGCGTCTAGAGTCGACTGCCTGCGCTGACGCCGCCTCAGCGCGAGCATCCGCTCAGAAGCAACCTGAAAACCTTCACCAAGTATCAGTGCCTCCCCTTGCTTGAATCATCTCCCCATCTTTGTTTTCTCCTGCCTGTTACTTACTAAGAGCAGGAAAGATCTCAGATATATATTTGGCCTGACTTCGTAAGGCCTCGGCGACACGAAAACTCAGCTCAAAGGCACGCTGAGCTTCCTTCCTCAGATATTCTGAAGCACCACCCCCACCCCAGCCTCGTCTGATCTCCCCGTGGTGCGCTGTCTCCATCTCACCTCGTGACTGCAGAGTTAGAGCGAACTACTGCCTTCTGACCCACCCCTGAAGAGAAAGACCGAGAATCGTAGCCCCTCTCCTTCCTTCCATCCACTTCTCCCTTGTCTTAGCAGCCAAGCCTACAGGAAGGCCTGGTGGGTACCGTGACAGTGGGGGCAGACGGCCGCGGACAGGCCCTGGTGTCCGTGAGGCCCCTCGGGGGGCGGGGGGCGAGCTCGTCCAGCTGGCCGCGGCCCCCGTTTGCTGGGCGGTGGCACCCGGGAAGAGGAGGGGACACTCCGTGTGGTCAGAAGGGCCTCCCTCATCTGCACACGGTCTCTGCCAGCCCGGAGGCGGGCACAGCACGTGTCACCCCGGGGGGCAGCAGGAGTGCTTTACCCAGAACGGGCTAGGGGCTGTGGAACGTGAACCGTGGGCCCTGCCTGCCCTCTTTCCAATAAAGGAACGAGATGGTCTCAGAAAGTCGACTCGCACACCTTGATGTGGGGGAGGACAAGTGGTGGACACACCTCTCCACAAGAGTCACAGGCCGGCAGGACCTCACCTGTGACGAGTGTCATGTTGCCACAACTTAGCACCACCAGTCACTTGGCATTCGGAGAGAGACTCCCTCCTGACAGACGTCAGGAGCTGTGCCACAGAGCAGCCACGCTGCACTCGGGAGGAGAGTGGACTCAGCCGCCCTAGGCTCCCGCAGGGCTCAGGTCTAGGACACAGCGGTGAGGATGCCCTTTCACCTTGGAATTTAAAGTCTGCACCTGCCATCTGTCACCCACTGCTTCTGCAAGCCGTTAACTGCCTCACCTCTACAGTTCCCGGAGCCCAGACTCAGATCTGAGGCCACACCAGAGAAACCCGAGTCAGTTCTGGAAGTCTGGGGGAGGGAATGGAGAGGCCACATTTTGTGGTGGACTGGGTTTCTGTGCATGCCTGGGGGGTAAAGTTCCTGGAAAAGCCAGCTTCTCTAAATTCACTCCAGTGTTTCTAGACTAGTGAAAAGAAAGCCACTTCCATAAAATGCAATGTATGGGAAAGCCAGCTGGAGGCCGAAATAGAAGCACAACATGATCTGAGCTGGAAAACAGAGAAGCCACCGCCCGTTTCTTATGCAGGATCTGTGGGGTTCCCTGTCATCTCCTCCGCTGCCTTCAGAGGTGTCTAGCCACCGTTTTCCACACAGGAATGTTAAGGTTACAAATCCTCCCATTTTACAGACATTGCCATGTTAAAATTAAGAGTGATGAGAACAGAAACCAAAGTGACCTCTTCTCTCTCACACCTCCATCTGGCACAACTGCCCAAAAGTCAGGCCTTATTTTTTGGTAAATTTTGATTTTTTTTTTCATAATTACCCATATTTGATTTGTAAGAGAGAAAAGGTATCTGAACTTGAATCTGGAATTAAAGCAGCAGGGTTTTTTTTTTTTTTTGATGAAAAATGCTATTTCAAGAAAAATAAATGTATCTAACTTCAACAGCCTTTTGTTACTCTGTGCATTTGTTCCTGGATCAGTTTAATGACAGAGATTTAAGAGAGTAATTCTAAAGTCACATGCAATATGTTATTTTTATGTGCCTGATTTGATACAATGAGCTACCGTCTCCACAGCTTTGTGTCATCCCAACTTGGAAATAATAACGTAAGCAAGGAAATGTAATTCTGCAAACTGTTTGCTACTATAATTGCAGGGACTACGCTTTGAAATGAAAGCAGAAAGTACATGTCCTATTAAATAGGTTTATCTAGAGGAGCCAGTTAGAAAGCATCTACACTTTTCATTTCTCTTCAAAAGGAAAGGAAAGGTTAGCAGTACATTTAAAGAATAGTATCAAATATACAAATTCTTTCCTGACAGAATTCCTCTCTCTAGGAAACAGGGCACAAGAGATATACAGGTAATAAATAGTTTTACATCAGAAGGTAAGAGATTTGGTACAAGTAATTCCAGGCCAGCTAAACAAAGCAGTAACAGAGCTCTGTAAGAACATGTTACAAGCACTGAAAACTCCACAGAACTTAAACGAACATGTCCTCTTGGTGAAATAATTTGGCAGGTGTTTACAATTCAGAACAACAAAATGTCAAACTGTAAGGCATGAAATATATCTCGGTGGACCATGCTCTGACACATTCCTTCTGTCCCGTTAGGTGCACGGTGGCTGGACATGTTCTGGCACTTTTGTTTTTCTGGTGATTTGTTAATTTCTCATAATGATATTCATTTGCAACGCAATTTGGCCGCCAGGTATGCTATGCTCAGGAAGAGCCACGCAATCAGTAAATTGGGGCTCAGAGCTAGTAAAGGGATGGAACAGAGGAGGCTGGGGTCTAGTCTTAAGTCTCGGATGGGCACCAGGCCGCTCAAGTTCTTCTGGGTGACTACCTCCCGTGTTCCAATGCTGTGAAAAGGAAGAAGGTTGGGAGAAAGGAAAAGAAAAAGGGAAAGAAAATAAAGGAAAAGGAGAGATGCATGCAATGGATTTTTTCAAAAGTATGGGAAAAAAAAGAGGAGAACCAAAAGGTAAGATTTAAAAGAACATGGAATGAAGCCACAACACAAAGAAAAAGATGATATGCAGAAAAGGGTGTAAAAGGGATACCAAAACAAAATGAGCACAGTTTCAAGAAAAAAAGGAGAGAAAGAGAAGGGAAAATAAGAAAAAAATACTGTAATCTACTGAAAACAAACACGTGTAGGCCGACTAAATGGTTTTCCATGTTCACTCCCTCGGCTGCTAAGCACACGCCATGCTGCCCTGCCATGCTCGCACATGCGGCCGGACGTGGACTCCAAAGAAAGAGCAGGCTGAACATGAAGAACCATTGGGGGCGTTTGACCTTCTCACAGGTGCCTGAGCGGCAGGCGGTGCAGCTTATTTCGCCAAAGGTGCCTCCTGATTAAACACTCAGGTGATAACCATTTCGCCCCCAGCAGACCCGCCTCGGCTTTTAGGCTGCGCAGCGGCAGGGTGTGAGCTACCATTCCGAATCATCGTTCTGTGGGCTGGGGTCGACCGAGAATGGAGTCCAGCCCAAGCTCACTGGAGACTGGGGGTCTGTCCCCCTTTGGTGCTACCGAAGAAATGTGCTGAGGTGAGGCTCCCGGAGGACCCTGGACGCCCTGGATGTGCCATCCTCACGGGGGACGCTTCTCATGCCACGAGCACCGACGGTCACGACCCCGGCCAGGGCGGTCTCGGGGGCCACCGGGGCTACTTAGGAAGGCCCACTGTTGTGTTTCGGCCCCTGCACTGGGGACGGAGGGGCACCACCAGCAGGGAGCTGGCACGGGCTCTGAGGGCAAGAGCCCAGCGTGCGCATGTCTCCCGGGGCTCCCTGGTGTCGCGAGGCAGCCTGAAACAGGCGCTGGTGGGAGTGTTTATGCCACAGAAGTTGGCAAACGAGACAGATCACGTTTTGGTTTTGTTTTTGGAGAGAGCTGGCTGTCAAGCACTTGCTAGCACAGCGCTGGCCAGTGCTCACCCTGGGCCTCCAGGACACCAGACGGCCTGAGTGTCAGCCCTGCCCCTCCCCCAGCCCACCCGCCCCACCCCGCTCGCTGCCTGCGTGCTCTGCTCCTCCGTGGGGCAAGATGCAAGCCAGAAAGCAAGAGAACCACCGCAGGGCACGGCCAAATCTCCTGCTGCCTCCTTAGGGCTCCGGGCCGCCCCGCGGCTCCCGGCCACGCCGCAGCCCGAAACACCAGCTCCCGACCAGCCACCTGGGGCCTGCAGCCTATGAACAGACACGTCTTCCCCACACGGGATAATCCAAACAACTGAGAAGTCAGGGGTAAGAGTGTCACACGGAAACAAATGCATGAGGTCAGGTGGACAAGGGGGTGGCGAGCACGGCACCTGGGGCTGCTGCTCTGAGGATCCCGGGGGCAGCAGAGGCGAGATGGCATCAAGCTTTGCTTTGGTTTTTAATTGCTTCTTCAGCGATTACTAAGGTAACATATGTTCACGGCAGAGGTTTTAGAAAATTCAGAAAAACCTAAGTAAACTTAAAAAAGACATCCATGATTGGAGGCAGACGGGGGTTTCAGAGAAGCCGAGGGAGGCCAAGGGAACGATGCCCGTCCCCTGGGGGGAGGCCCTTCCCTCAGGGCCCCGGGGCCCCTGCCGCAACGTAGGGAAGCAAGGCCGACTTCCCAGGCTCAGAAGCGCTCAGGGCAGGGGCAGGATGGTCACCCAGAGGGCGGCGGGGCGCTGGGTGTCAGTGACTGCTGTGGGGGCGACCTGCCAGTCTGTATTAAAGGCCCTGCAAGGGTTACACTTTCTAACCTAAGGAATCAACAGGGCAGACGTGGGTGGGAGAAAACACAAGGGTATTCACTGCACCCTTGTTCAAAGCGCTCACACACCGTACACGGCTTCAGGATTCAAGGACAGCAAGTTGGATAAGTTACGGTGTGCTACACGTGGTAAGGCCCACGTTCATTAACCTGAAAACACGCTCACAAGACAGTTAAGTGAGAACAGTGGGCAGAATTACGCATCTCTCTGCATCTGTCTGTGCCTATGTTTTGTGTACTATTCCGGGACTGGGTGAGTTGACCAGCGTGGGGGTTAAGCACACTCACGCTCATACGTATGTATCTGAACACGCATCGGGGTGTTAGCAGCGGGAATACGGAGAACTGTCCTGTGGGGTGTGGGTTGGTGCGGAAGTCACCGCAGTAGGGGCTTATGTGGATTTTCTGATTTTCCTACAAGGACCGGCAGTCACCCACGTGATCAGAGCTGTGAGAGCGCCTCGCGTGTTGTCAGCCTCCCAGCTCGCCTGTGCGCGTGTGGTAACTGCCCACAGCCTCTTGGCGGGCCGCAGGCCAGCAGGTGGGGCCGCCCGCGTGTCTAAGGAGCCACCGGCTTCCCGGTCTCCCGAGACCTCTGTGCTCAAACGCAGCCTGAACCGTTGTGTTCACCGAATGTGTTCACGGAGCCAAGACTGGATAGAAGCCTGGACCGAGGGGTACCAACTGTACATCTGACGCGCGCCTACGGCACGGACCTCACCCTAATATCCGCCCCACGGCTAGAGCTGTGTCGCTCCATTTCTCCCGTCTCTCTGCGGCCGGCGGCCTGCGTCTCGCCAGCGCGGCCCTCCCCTCCACCTCGCAGCTGACCACACCAGGGACGCCGAGACCAGGAGAGCGTGAACTTTCTAAAAGCGCATCAACAGGCAGCCCTGAGGTCACGAGGTTTGGGTGAACTTGGAAAGACCAAACAGGACCAAACGGTCCCAGTTCTACAAAACGCTACTGTCAAGAGGCAGGCGCTCAGGCATCGCTTTCGTGTACGACTGTGAGAAGGTGAAACGGCAGAGACATACAGAAAGGATAAGAGAATTGAATGCTTTGAAGAATTTGGTGAGAGGACAAATGGGACACAACATTCCGCAGAAGTGACTTGGAAACGAGACCAGAACAGCATTGGCGGCCACATGGAAGAAGACAGGAGGAGCGGGTTTCTTATCCTTTCTTTTGGTACGTGAGGGGAGGCGCTCCCCAGCAGTGCCGGAAACAAGGCATCGCTTGACAGCGGACAGAGGTTTAGTCCCAGGTTTCATCCTGCAAACACGCCTGCTGCCTCAGAATCAGAACGTCATTAGGGCAAGGTGGCCGCGGCACAGGGACAGGGGAGGGGCTGCTGCCAGGAAACACTCACTGGACACTGGGCTCATGAAAGCAGACCCAGCCCACCGCTGGGAGAAGCAGAGCCAAGTGGCACAGCCCGCGGACGCTCGGTCTCCCCTCGGTGTGAAGAGAGGCAACGCGGGATGGGAACAGCCGGGGCCTGCCGGGATGCCCGGGCCCCGAGTCGCACCCACAGCAAGAGGAGTGGCCGGGGGACACCAGGCGCCAAAGGGCAGCCACGCGGCCGCCTCCGAGCTCACCACCTCCCTCCCCGCTGCCTCAGCTCGCCCGCTTCAGTGCCGTCCCGCTCAGACACAGCGCCGGCTCTTTTCTCCCCTGACTCAAAAGAGGACACTGGATGTGATGTGCCTGAAGTTTGACTGGGCAGACGTGGAGGAATTTTCCAAAGCCAGACTAGAGCGCGGCCGCCGGGCCCGGGGGACTCACCTGCGCATGCACTCCAGGGCCTGCGTGAAGACCTGCGGGGCCATGCCGTGCTCGTGCTGCAGGATCAGGCACTGCTCCAGCGTCACCGACATGGCTGTGCGGTCCTTGGCGCTCTTGCAGCTGGTGAACCGCACCCCGTTGAGGCGGCGGCAGATCTGCCAACGGGAAGGCGGGATTTGCTTAGAGGGAGACGGGACAGGTCGCTGCCCTGGGCCACCTCCCGGGGCCTCTCCTACAGGACGCTGCTGCCTCTCGGGGGCCCCGCTGTCTGCTCAGCCACCTCCCCAGCTCTGCCTGGACCAGCCCTTTGCCGCCCACCCCCCGGGGCAGGTCAGAGAGCTCCCAGGATGCCCAGCCCCCACCAAGTCCTAGGCCTTTCTGGAAGTTACAGCACAGACCCACCGGTCTCCACACTCTTCCTCGTCTACACGGGTGGGAACAGCTCAGCAGACCCACTTCCCTGTGGCCGCCTCCTGCCCACCAGGCTCCCCTCCAGCTCGACCCGGGGCCCTGGTACAGGGCCCAGCGCACCTCCCCTCCCAAGTGAGGGGCTCGCGTGGAGGGCAGCCCCCCTGCTGAGCAAAGGCCGCCTCAGGGCACCTCCTCTCCCCATGGAAGGACACCTGGGAGCATCTGCTCTGCACCACTAGGAGCAATCCTAGGCACACAGTCCCCAAGTCGAGAAAGCCCTAGAACAAAAGACTTTTTTTTTTTGGTATAAGTTTGTGGCAGCCTCATTTGGCAACATGACCAGCTCTTGAGTGGATGTCAAACTATCTACAGCTTTCATCTATCCCACGTTGTATACACATTCATACTTTTCAGTAAGACAGGAGTTTGGTTCTGGAACGCTGCCCCAGCTACCCCGGGGATGTGAAATCCCCCACGTGCACCCCATCACACGCCTAGGTACCAACTGCACACCGTATGACCTTTCTGAAACATGCAGCCCTGTGAATTCTAAAACACCTGCCCACGAGAGCTTCAGATAAGGGCCTGTGCACGCGTACGAGATGCTGCATTGTGAGAACGTGGGTATCTCACGAAGAACCACGTGACCGAACGCCAGTGGGCTCCATGACCTGCTGTTCTCAGAAAAACACCAGAGGCGCTGCTGGCTGCCCTGCAGACGGCCCCGTGCCTGCTTCTCGGGCCAAGAGGCCTCAGCCGAGACCACGCAGCCACTGCCAGGGATGCCACTCTACAGAGGGTACAGTGTGGTCCTAAGCACTGTGTCTGGAGAAGGACAAGACAGAAAGGACCTAAACAAGTTCAGCCAAGACCGTCAGGAGCAAGATGGGCATCTTGTGAGAACAGACAAAAAATTTTTTAAAAGACGAAAGAAAAAAAAAAAAAGATTCTAAGCAGCCCCTGAGCTAGGTGAAGAGCAAATTAATAAAATCATAACTGAAGAAGTGAACGTGGACGTGCTCACCAAATTCCACAGGCTGGAGAGTTCATGCCCCAGACACGTGGCATAAACCAGAACTACAAAGAGGGTCAAAGGAAGTTACATTCATGGACGGTGGATCCAGAGCTCCATGAGGTTCCAGAAGGTGCAGCAGGGTGGCCACAGGCGCATGCCTGCACAAGAGGGCATTCTGCAGCACCGGGCTCCGGTCTTTGCGGGGGGACCATAAGCCACTTTGGGGTGCTGGCGGGTCTCCCCATGTGAATTAGGCCCGACTAATAATATTCCAACTCTGTGTGTGAGTCCCAGTGTGGACGGGTCCCCTCATCAGGGTCACGTGAGCGAACGAGTGAATGAAACTGCTCTGATACCTGGGCTCAGAGCAGGGACTCCACAAACAAATTGGTGAGAGAGCATCTGAGGTCTTATAAGGACTTCATTTCAGGGGAAATGAGGAGATCTGAGCAGCAGTGTACTAGAAATATTGTTTAAAGAGATGGCAAAGGTCCCAGAGATCTCCCTTTGAACCTATTAAAAGATGCAGCAGGCCGTGAGCTCTAGCTGGTTATCGACTGCGGGCTTCGGAAGGGGAAAACTGTCATCAGCCTGGTTATTCCACACCCGAGGGGGTAGATGCTGGGTCGAGCTTATCAGAATTCGGGCAGCCCTAAAGTAAGCGACTCACGGGCAACCCTCCTTGTGTCCTTATGGAGAAATCTGTTCTCTTCACTCCTGCCCGAGGTTCTAATTTGTTGTTGTTATTAACATTTCTTCCCTCACCTCAGCAGCCTGCCAGAGAATGTCGACGTTCTTGTTCTTCCTGGCGTGCACGTTCTGACCCAGGAAGCGCAGCAGCTCCGGCAGGCACGTCTGGCTCCGAGATCGAGGTAGGCCTGGAAGAGAGACGGGGTCGTGGAGCTGGGGCCGCCCGCGGGGACTGACTTAGCCCACGGCAGCCAGCGTCGCCGGAAACGGCCAGAGGATGAGTCCCGGCCGGTGCCGTTGGTTCAGTGGGATTGAAGCAAGAAGGGAGGCCTGCGTTCAGGGACCGGGCCTGGTGGCCAGCACGGCGAGCACTCCGTTACTTTCACTGCCACTTCAGCGCCACCTGCAAAGGGCAACCACCTGGCCTCCTTTCAGCTCTTTCGAGGGGCTGGAGGGGGAGCTCGAATCATTGAGAACGGGAGGGAGTGAGGGAGATCCATCAGGTCTTCAGAGCCGCTGCCAGGGCTGGGGGATGCTTAGGGCCGGGGGTGGCGACACTGAGGGGGCCGCCACCCTTGGGGGAGGTGGGAAGGGCAGCCTCCTCCACCGCGACAGCGTCCAGGCCGCTCCAGGACCCCTCCAGCTGGAAGATCAGTCAGACCACCTCACCTCAGGGGCCTGGGATTGTCAAACACCAGGACCACCAGAGGAGAAGAGAAGAGCCTCGAGGTCACATCTACGGAAGACAGCCAGGGGGCCTGAACCCGCAAATCACCACCAACTGTGGGACGCACCTATGCGTCCGCTTCCACCGCACAACCTCCCCGGTGCACGCAGGATCCCACGCCAGCCACTTCACGCTGCTGCTCGGTGCCCAGCACCACGCTGCGCCGGGGACCGGGCCAGAGGGCTCGCCATGTGACGGGGGCTCTGGGAACCCAGAGGCCGCGACCCAGAGCCTCCTGGAGGAGACGCACCACCTGACCTCCGGCCCGATTAGCGACGCTGGCGCCCCAGCGGACTTGGGGGCACTCGCTGGTGGGCCCCATCTCCAGCCTCACGGACGCGCCTAACTACTGGGCTGAGGGCCACGCGGGCTGCGGCGCCCCTGGCGTCCTGGGCCGTGGGCGGTGCTACTGGCTTTGGATCCCGCGGGCCTCGCCCTTCCCGGGCCTTTTCCCCTGGGGCCACTTCACGTCTCCCGGGGCCTTGCCTCACTGGAAACTGCCGCCCTCCAAAATGTTGAGCACGAGTCTCCCCCTTCCTGACCACAGGGCTCCTGATCCCCCAGCGTGGCCCTTCCGTCTCAGGGCACCCTGGCCAGGGGGCTGGCCCAGCACATGCTCCCGTCCCTTCGGTCCAAGCCTGGGCGGCCGGCACTGTCCCTGCCTCCAGAGCAGCTGGAAGGTGGGCGTTGGCCACAGGCCACCTGGCCTGACCCGGGTTCCTTGGGGGACCTGCCCTCCGTGCCTCAGTGTCACTATATGTCAAATGGGTATGAAACCAAGCCCGCCTCCCAAGGCTGCTGTGGGATCAGTTAGGTAATTCATGGGAAGTGTGTAGAAGGCCTGGCACGTGCAAGGACTGGACAGATCTGTCAGCGGTCACTGTGATCACTGTGGAAGAACACGGGTATCTGGGATCCCGAGAGCCCAGGTGCCGTGACCTTCAGCTGAGTCCTCAGAAAAGCGCTGTACTGACCTCCTAAACGTCATCGCTTTCGAGCTTGGGTGCAGCACATGGGGATCACCCGGGGAGTTTCTAAATCTCCGGAGGCCGAGGCCCCGCCCTCTACACTCTGAGCTGGGCCCCTGGCAAGAGGATTTTTCCCAGGTTCCCCAGGGAGTTCCGATGTGTGGTCAGCGCCAGAGCCTCGACGGCTCCGACAGCACCCGTCCCAAGCCTCCTTCACGGCCGCCAAGCCCAGTGCTGGGCTCACGCCCTCAGTTCATGGGGAGACGAGGCCCCCCTCTTGAGCTCCTGTGCCCACACCATGTCCCCCCACTCGCTCGCGGGCCCCGCCCTGGCCCTGCAGGATCTCCAGTCCTGCCGTCCTCTGGCATCTCGCAGGCCTGTTTTTCTAGCCCCTTCGCTTGGGTCTCTAAGACCCTTCCATCCCCCATGCTCCAGGCCCGTTTCCCGCCTCCCCACCTGCCAGCCCTCAGTCCCTGCCAGCCTCCGGCCACTCGAGGCCGTGCAGTGTGGCCGCCCACCCGCCCCACCGCAGCCTCGCCACACGGCGACTGTGAGACGCCCCTCAGACACCAGCTGGGCCCCTCGGCTCTGTGCCCACCCGGCCCAGCCTCCATGCGAGCCCTCCCAGGGTCTGTCCTCAGCGCCTGCGTGTCTTGCACCATGACCTCGGGCCTGAAAGCAGCCGACCCCATTGGTGACAGGGCGGGAAGCAGGGGAGGATCTGCAGCAGCGTCAGGAAGGTCTCTAAGCAAACCTCAGACCCCTCAAGGGACAAAAGACAGCGGGCGGAGACCTGCTGTAGTGAAGAAATACTTACAATCCTCTGGCAAGACTTCCTTAAACTGCTCGAAGTAGGAATTTAACCGCACCAAGCTCTCCACGTTGATAACTTCTTGTAAAGACGTGTCGCCAAACCTTCAGAGGTCACAGGGGGACACCGTTAGTTGGCTAATGTCGCTTTCTCTAGCGCCACGGTGACCGCGTTAAAGGTAACAATGTCGATTCTCTCGATCCTTCTGGCGCACGTCTAGATTCTAAGCCACGTTCCTCCCCCCAAGCTTAAGGTCACCTCTCCCGTGTTGGTGACAAGTCTGAATGTGTTTCATGAGCAGGAACCCCGCGTGACCTGCGACAGGTATGCCTGCGAGACACCCAGGCCCTTGCGCAGCCCCGTCCTGCCAGGACGGGTCCCCGTCCTGCCACCCCGGAGGCGCCCGGGAGCGGGGCCGGCAGTGGGGCTCTGGCTGGGGAAACAGGACAGTCCCATCTTCAAATCGGAAGTCGCCCTGCTGCTGGATGACCAGACCCGACCAGCCGTTCCTGCTGGACCGAGTGCAGGGCCCCAGCGCTCCCCCCACCACACAGGGGGCCAGGCCCGCGGGGAGCCGGGCGGAAAGCCACCCGCGAGGAAGGCGCAGGTTCTCATCAAACACGCAGCCCTGGAGCCCCAGGCCTGGACGCACGCCCCGCCCACCACTTCCTGCCCGGCGGCCTCCGTGCATGGCAGCCTCTTCGCAGTCCCAAAGTCATCCCTCGGGGGGCAGGGTGCCCTCCTGTGGCTCCACCGCAGCCCGACCACACCTGACGCCCAAGATGGCTTTTTCTCCAGGCACCTGCTCCCTCGGGCTCGCCCTGGGACACAGGTGAGCTGGCCTTGTTTAGGAGCAGACAGGCAAGCCGAGCGCAGACCCTGCCTCCCGTGTCCCCGTCCACTGCCGTGCCCTCCGCCACCTGGCCCTCTGCTCACTCCAGTCCAGCCTGGCCTCAGCCCTTTGCAGAAACCTTTCCACAAACACCTTTGTCAGAAATCACTCTTGCAGTCAGGAACAGCAGCTGCCAGACGCGGGGAATGTCACCTCCTCCTGAGGACACCGCCTTGCTGGGGGCCCCGACGCTGCCCACTCTCCCTGCAGTGGGCGCCTCACCGCTGGCCGCACCTTCCAGATCTCTGCTTCCTGGGCCGGCACCCTCCGCCTAAGGCCAGCTCTCCAGCTGCCCACCCCCGGCGTGACCCCCTCCCGGTTAGGACCAGCTGCTCACCACCCACCGAGAGGCCTGCTCTGTCCCTGTCCTCGTCGCCTCTCACGCCTGCCCACTGCCGCCTGCTACCTGAGCCTCCAGCCCCACGTGGCTTCTCCCCACCTGCCTTTGTTCAGGCTCCTTGGCCTGGGATGCCAGGTCTCTCCTCCACCTCCTCATATACCCAACTCCTACTTACTCTTTAAAACCCACTTCCAGGAAGCCCTCCCAGACCCTCTGAGGCCTCACCAGGGCCCCTACTCCCCGCATCCATCTTAATCCTTGCAGCCACATCTCTCTGCTACCAGCCCAAGTCTCTTGAGGACACAGACCTCGTCTGGCTCATCTTTGTGTTCCAGCACCAGAGACGAGCCCGGTAATGTGGCTGAACTTAAGGGAAAGAGGGATAACAAAGTCCACGTGGCCCTCGGAGCCCGAAGAGGACTAAGTATGCGCTCTCCAGCAGCCCCGTGACCGACGCAGCCCCTCGCCCACGGAGGGGGGCCGGCACGCACCTCTCGGCCAGCGTCTGCTGCTCGTTGATGCCCACATTGAAGAGCACGGGCTGCACTCGCAGCAGCATCCCGCTCTGGATCTCCCGGGGCAGGGCGTCGAACAGGGGGCCTGGCAGGGGGATCCGCACGTTAAAGCCGTCCCTGAAACGCAGAGGAAGAGGAGGGTCAGGCCTGCGACAGGGAGACGCGAGACAGGCGAGCAAGGAGAGGAAGGCCCCGCAGGCCTCAGGGCGGGAGAGCGGCCTGGCCCGGCTCAGAGGTCTCCCAGGCTGCCGGTCCCCGACCTGCACAGGGCTGGGAAATGAATGCAGCATTTCCAGCTGAATGAAACGTGCATCACATGTGATGAACACAGATTAAAACACCGCGCTAGTTCTGAGAATCAGAAAAACATTTCTACCGATTTCCTGTGATGACGGGAAGCATGTCGGCTGATGCGTTAGACGTGGCCTGAGTGACTTTGAAGGTCACGTTCCTCAAGTCCATGATCCCAAGGCTCATGTCCTCCAGCATGGCCAGCTCCTCCCCTGGAGGCAAGAGAGGGAAAGGGCTGTCAGGCAGAGGGGACCTGCGCTCTCCCCTGGACTCAGCGTGGCCACGGAAGGACGGCCATGAGCTCAGGGTGGCAGTGACGAGGCGGTGAGAGTTGGGGGGAGGCTGGCCAAGTGCCTCACTCCTCCGTGAGTAAAGCCCACGTGAAAAAGCACAGCTGGTGCAAACCACGCCTGGTAGTTCCCGGCCCTTTCCTGGTGAAGGGAGGGGTGGGGGACCTACACGTGGGAACCTCAGGAGGCAAAGCCAGCTCTTTAGGTGTTGTGATCTTTCCGTATTCTTTAGATCTTTTGATATTTCTTCAATGTCTTAGAACTCCAAAGATTGTAACAGATACTTTAAAAGAATTATCCGTTTTTACCTTCTAAGAAGAAATAAACAGAAAACGAAGGTGAGGAGAAGAGAGCATTAAGACAATTTGGAAATATCAACAAATTTTTAAAATAATCCTACCGTTTGACCCAGCAACTTTCCTTCTAATAATTTAGTGGGTGCAGAAATGGGTCACAAGCGGGTGTGGGTGTGTGTGTGTGTGTGTGTGTGTGTGTGTGTGTGTGTGTGTGTAACTATATACGACTTTTCTTAGTTGTCACCTATCAGGGTGTGTGTGTTTGGATACATTTTAATCAGCATGTGTTACCTGTGTATCAGAAAACCACTCAGGGAGACGACAGGGGGTCACACGAGGTGGCTCACGCAACCCCAGCCAGGCGGCTCACCGTAGGTGCTCAGCAAGCTCTCAAACTGGGCGAGCAGCCCGATGGTGTAGAGCTGCCGCAGGAAGCCGTCGTCGTGCAGGCAGTTCCGCAGCTTGATGATGAAGCCACAGATGAGCGCGGTCAGCTGCAGGGGACAGACACCGCCTCACCTCGCGCCTGGCCCGCCCCGGTTCCTCCACCCGCGCTGCTCTGCCTGCGGCGGCCCCTCGCCCTCGGGGCCTGGGACCAGGAGTGCAGAGGCCACGGGAGGGCTCGCTTCCAAAGGTCCGTCTGGTTTTGGTTCAGCCTCCGACCCGACCTTGGGATCACTCCTGGGCCAGAACCTTCTGGAAGCCCAGAATTACTTCCCCACGGTGAAGGGAAAGGCCTCTACGCCCAAAGATCCAGATCAGCGCCGGCTGGAAAGCGGGGTGCTCACGACGAGGGGCAGGAGTGGAGAACAGGTCCCTCCGCGAGTCCCCTGGGCAGAGGTGTCGCGCGCACGCCCCCGGCCTCGCGGGGACAGGAAGCCACACAGAACCCACCAAGCCTCTACCACGGTTCACTCTGCTAATCAGATTACTGCATCTGAAAACCGGCGATGCTCATTTAAGCTCTTCCCTCCTCTGAAGGGAAATCAAAATCACCGGGATAGAGCTGTGCCCGAGCAGGCCTAACACCTGCTGCTTTATAAACCAGAAAAGACTGCGTGTCTTCCCTCAATGCACTCCTCTGCAGGGAAAAACAAAGGTGGCGCCAGGGCCTGTGTGACCCCAGGCTCCTCGGGGCAGGTTCCCAGGGAGCGTCCTGAGCACCCGCGATCCAGCAGCTCCCCTCCCCCTCCCTCCAAGGCCGACACCCAGGCCTCGGGCCACCCGGGCAAAGCCACAGGCGGGAGGGCACAGCGCCACGCTGGTTTCCGCAACCGGCACAAGAGGGACGGGTTCACCTACCGTCTGGCAGAAGACCACGTCGCGGCGGTACTGCAGGCTCAGGAAGGTGGCGATGGTGGGCGCGCTGTCCTGCATGAGCAGGAAGACCATCGCCTTCTTGGCCTTGTCGCTCATCATGGCCACGCAGTCCGTGAGGGTGGTCAGCAGGGGGTACAGGGCCTCGCTCCACTCACCTGGCACGAGGGGCGGTCGGCTCAGAAGGCGGCGCTTCGAAGGCCCCCGGCCCCCAGTCCCGCACCGGCCCTGCCACCCCGCCTGCCCCTCCCGCCTCCGCACGGCCCAGAAGTGGCGCCAAGTTCAGCCCCGGTCTCTGCCCTCCTGGCCTGAAGCTTCTCCAGGAAACGCACCATCAGCTCTCCTCGGGGACCGCCGACACCCCCTCTGGGGACTCTACACACTCAGGGCCCCAACTGTTCCTTTGGAGGAAGATGACAGCGAGCTCTGGGAGTCATGACTCAGCAAGAACACACTGTGTCTGTGGAGGCCAGTGCCTCCCCGGCACCGCCGTCCCTCGCGGGGCCCCCGCTGTCGGGCTTCCCTGATCCAGGTGGCGAGGCAGAGCCCCGGGCTTCCAGGGCAAGGCCGACCCAGCCTGGCCGAGCCTTCGCGCAGCGGGCGCGGGCCCCGCCCACCACTGCGGAAGGACCCTCCCCCCGGCCTGCCTGCGCAGCCGCAGCCCTCAGTGTCCCCGCCTCCTGCACTTCCTTCCCCGCTGCCACCTTCCTGGCCGGACTCCCTCCTATTCCTGGCTTAGTGCGGTTTTTCGGTTTTTGGAATATAAGGAAACTTTGACCCTGTACCAAAACAACTTTTTAAAAATAGAACCTCAGGGGAGAAAAACAGAGTGAAAGGTATTTTTGGCTTTGGCTCTTTTTGGTCCTTCCTATTTAGAAGAGAAACGACATGCCCCCATCAGTTACATTTTCTTAACAGGCCACCAAGCCCAGAAATAGGCCCTGGGTCATCACCACTGGGTGAGCCCACCCGGAGCGCGGCGAAGGCAGCGGTGTGCAGCGCGGGCGGGGCACCTCCTAGGATGGGGTGCGGGTCACAGGATGCCCGTGGCCGTCGCCCCACTCAGGACAGGCCCTGGCCTCGTGAGCAGTGCAGCTGCTAGGACGGTCAGCTCCGTCTCAGATAAACAGAATCTTAAAAAAAGAGAGAAGGGAGCTGTGGCTCTGGTCTCTCAAACTGTGTGCTTCTTCATGCTTTGTTGAGAAACAAATTCAGAGAAACGCCTAAAACCTACAAAAGGACTTCCCTGTACTCAGTGTTTGGTCAGCGCAGATTTTCAGGTCTATGTAGCCATTCAAAATTTGGAAATGATCTAAGTGTATATGCAGACACACTGTATGTGGACAAGGATTTCTATCTGTAATGGAAAAAGGCAGGCCTAAATTTAGCAAGTCTGCAGCAGAAAGGTCTTAGCAAATAAATCACAGTGACAAAGAGCCCTGCGCGGAGGAGTGGAAAATGTGAGTCCCAGGCCCCGGCTGCCACTGAGCAGTGGTGGGTGGGCCGTGAGCAGGCCCCCCGACCCTTCAGCCACGGGGGCCCTTCGCAGTAAAATGGGATGACTGTAGTGGATAATATCCACGTCTGTCTTCCTCTAAAATTCTCAGAGACCATGTTTTTGTTTCTTTGAAGAACTCTGTTGAATCCATGTCAATTATATTCAACAACTGTCAGAAAAAGGCCAATGGGCATTAAGTTTTAATAGCCAAGTAGTTTGGGGGAAAGGTAGGCAGTCGTTAAGACTATTCTTTACCTCAGAAGTAAATGCTCTTAGAGCAGGTGTTGCCAATTTTACTTTCTGTTCCACTTAACATGAATATATATATTAATTAATATTGCAACTCACGATCATTTTAACCTGAAAATGATCAGAATATACAAGTGGTCTTATTTGACTGAGCAAGCCCTCTGCATACAATTTTTTACTCTGCCTACTTCTGTTTAAACAAAATCCACATAAGAATGACTTAGTTTTGCTGCATTAGAGAAAAAAAAACAACCAAACCAAACCAAAAAAAAAAAAAAAAAAAAAAAGACACTGAATAAAACTGTAGAATTGGAAGAATGGTTTGAAAAAAAGCACTCAGAGTTTGTTCCGGAGAAGAGACGTGGCCCTGGGCGGGAGTTGAGCCTGACGTCTGCCCAGAGAAGGGCTCAGCCGTGTCTGGATGGCCCCGGGGTTCAGCGAGAGCATCAACCAGCCCTTAAGTCAATACCTGTGAGTGCCTCACTCTCTGTTTTCTCACTTAATTCACAGAGATAGGACTAGTAATACGGGTAAGGAAACAGCCTCAGAAAGGCTAAGTGTCTTCCCAGACACACAAAAAGAACGGCCACTTGTCTGACTGCGCAGTGAACAGTCGTTGGGGATGACACATTTTGGGTCAACACGAGGGGAAACCAAACTTCAAAACTTCCAAACAAAATACATTTCAGGGACAGTGAGGCGATTTCTACCAGAACCTAGTTAAGTACAGGTGTCTGGGACGTTAGGGTTGGTGAAGGGGTTTACTCTGTCTCCTACATCGAGAAAGTCTGGCTGTGAACAAAACACCAATGACTAAGCAGCCTCCTTCGTAGTGGAGCTGATTCCCCTTGTGGGACAAGCTCCTGATCTCACTGCTCACCTGTAACATTCACGGATGGGTGGCCAGTCCAGGACTGTGCTACTTTAGGTAGCTTTGCTTTTGTGTAGTTTTTAGGGGAGGGAACGGAGCAAGTAGGGAGGGAGAGAGGGAGGGAGAGAGAGAGAGAGAGAGGGAGGGAGGGAGGGAGGGAGGGAGGGAGAGAGGGAAGGAGGGAGTGAGGGAGAGAGAGAGGGAGGGAGGGAGAGAGAGAAGGAGGGAGAGAGAGAAGGAGGGAGAGAGAGAGGGAGGGAGAGAAGGAGGGAGAGAGGGAGAGAGGGAGGGAGGGAGGGAGGGAGGGAGGGGGAGGGAGAGAGGGAGAGAGGGAGAGAGGGAGGGAGGGGGGGAGAGAGAGAGAGAGAGAGAGAGAGAGAGAGAGAGAGAGAGAGAGAGAGAGAGAGAGAGAGAAAGAGAGAAAATGGCATGTGTTCTAACTCAGACTAAATACAGCTCTGTGGGCAAAGCTAAAGGAACCCTTGGCCGGGGACCTTTTAGTCCATCTGACATCAACTGTGCACAGGCCACCAAAGCTTCTGGAAGTGACAGCGCTCACAGAAGACGAGGAGAGCTGGACAAGGCAGGCTGCCTGAATACCCGCTAGGCCTCCCCTCAGCTCTGCGAACTGCAGGGCACGCGGAGCCGAGGAAAGCCCCGAGCGGCCTTGGGCCAGGGTCATGAGGCTGCCACCCCCTTTCCCGGCCTTAACTGCTGGGGACGGTCACCGCCACGGAGTGAAGGCACCGACCTGTCCTGCAGGTCAGCTGGGGGCCTGGGAGCCCAGAGAGGCAGGTGGAAGGAGGAGCAGGCCCAGGCCGGGGGAGGTGCTGGGGGTGGGGGGGAGCGGGCAGGGAACTGGGGCTGGAGACCTGCTTGAGGCCAAACTAACGTTTCTGGAGAGAGAGACTGAGGGGCTGAAAGCAAACTGTGGAGGGGGGGGTGGTTATGAGGTGCCCAATCAGATCACCCACTGATGAGCAAATGGGGTTCTGGAGTCACGGCCGTGAGCGGAGCTGAATCCCCCGGTGCCGTGTGATGAGAGGACGCTCTGAGAGCTGACGGGAGTGGTGCGGTAAATCCCACAATCACAGCTGGCTGCACCCTAGACGTAAGGCAGGTGGCCTGCTGTGTCATATTTACATGCAGTTTAGGGGGCAGGACGTAACCCCCAGGCTGACTGGGTAGCTGTTTTTTGGGGCGTAAGGGGGAAAAGACCGCAACACCGTATCTGGGGGTCTCGTGCTCCCTCTGGGAAAACCGCAGGCCACATCCAGGAAATTCGGTGTGAACTAGAGCAGGGGTCGGCACGTTTTTTTCTGTAAAGGACTAGATAGTAAAACGTTTTAGGCTTTGAAGGCCACAGGGTCTCTGTTGCAACTACTGGACTCTGGCACTGCCCCAAGGCAGCCACGGACAGTACGTACGTGAACGAATGGGCGTGACTTATTAACAGGAAAACGGTATTTACGAGAGCAGGCGGTGGGGCGGGATTCTCTCGGAGCAGTGGTTTGCCGACCCCTGAACTAGAGTGACAGACACTGATTTCTACATGCAAATGCAGTCAGAAAGATTCCATTTCTAGCACTAACTCCACCTGAAGCCCACAGCAGTGCCTGACGGGAAGTCTAAGGCTGCAGCAGACTCAGAAGAGAGGATGCTGTGTGGTTGGCATGCCACAGCATCTGGACGGCTACCTCCCGCCTGCCTCCCCCTCCACGGGATGCTCGCAAGCTCAGGTGAAATCGCAGGAAGCATCACGGACCACCATGTACCTCTCTTACCCAGGCCACCCACTTCAAGAAGCCTAATGCGCCCGTGGACGCTAACCGTCTGAGAGGGGTTTAGGACGGGAAAGTGACAAAAACGCATGCGGTAGCCCGCTTCTGGCCACAATACCAGCCCAACTGGCCCCTCACCAAACCTAAGAAAGGCTGCTACATCCCTGACAATGAGGAAACTCCTAAAACGTTTTCGTAACTCTGGGAGTACAAGGTAACCTTTGGCAGATTTAGCTACAGACACGCCCTGAATGGTAAGGAGACATCTGCAGAAGCCTTGAACGGAAACCACGTACCTGGGCTGGACTCTTCAGGAGGGGGACTGCAATCTGCACAGAAACGGAGGGTGACAGGGATGATTAAGGAGCAGCACACAGTGCAAACACGAGCAACTCAACGCTGAGAGCAACTGCAGCAGCTGCTGGCAGTAAGCCGGCTAAACCGAGCCTCAGACAAGAGGCCGGGGGCCTGCCTGTCTCTTCCCCAGGGGCTGCACGAAGGTGGCCGGGCCGCCTGGAGCCCGCTGCCCGGTCCACCGGTGTCAGCACTCATGTTGCTGGTACTTCAACATGACACGCTCTTCGGGAAGAGCAGGTTAACGTGTCGCAATGAGGTAAAGCCCCCACGTCCATCCCATTGCACGTGCGGGAGCCCACGCTGGCTCACGACATCTGGAAGCAAACTTGCAGTGAGAGAGACTGACCAGTAAATCGAGCGTGCAGCTCAGAGCCCACCGCCCTGACTGACTCCGGAGCCCGGGCTAAAGGTCGGCTGCTGAGATCCAAAAGGTTAGGGTCCAGCCATGAAACCCATATACCAAACACATGCATGCCAATCTTTACGATGTTTAAGCCAAATACAAAACGTTTATGATTGAGGGAAGTCTAGAATTGGAACATCCCTCCAGGTCCCTCAAAGAATACCAAGTTTAACTCAATTTCACCTACGCTGAGTCACATCGGGAAGTACTCATTTCAAGTTCCCTTCTCCCTTAAAAACTCTAAAATTCCTGGTTAACTGGGTGTGCCACCTGAAACAAACAGGTTTGAAAAGGGATCGTTTGGGCCCAAAGCTTATTTTATTTTATGTCTAAACTTTTCAGTACAAAGAACGTTTTAGGATCCTGAAACAGGTAGCTTCAGATCCTCAAGAATAACTAGAACCAGCTGAATGGAGACTTTGACAACCTGGATTGTCCAGAAGGGTGGTGGCAGGGACCTTCTCTCTCATCATCTTTGGCAATGACTTCTTAAACTGGCCCACGGGACAGAAAATAGAGCAAAATTAAAGGCCTCTGTATGTTGAAGACTTCAGCGTCTTCACTAGAGCTCAAATATCCTGAGACGGCCTACGTCACAAAGAGGGAAACCACCATGGGGTGTGTGAGGCACAGCGGTGACTGTTGGACACCTGTCTGGCTAAAGTCAGAATTACCCCAGGCCTTGGAAAAATACAGATTTCTGTTTCTCCATCACCCTTCCTCCAAGATCCCGAGTCTCTATGAGGAGAAGGGTCTAGAAGCCTGTTTTCATGATCTGCGGTGATCCCAAACTGCTGGGCTGGGACCACGCCTGAGAAGGGATCAGGGGTTAAACCCACCGGGTGGACTCATCTTTCAGTCAAACGGGAGAGAGGGATCTCCTCTTAGATCACAGAGGCCCTTGAGATTCGATGGCCACTCTGGACTGCTCCACACACATGCAGATTTTAGCACACGATCTCAGGGGTACGTGGACCTGGGGTGCAACCCGTCGATCTCAGGTTAAGAGAAACCTGGTCCAGGGTTTGAAGGACTCTTTGGGGATGAGGAGAGCAGGAGAGAGTGTGGGGGGCAGGTGATGGAAGTCACCAAATCCTGACAGTTTGCAGACGGGTCACTGGGTGGAAAACCAGGAGGAGAGGGAGGTTCACGGAGCCTCTGCGGTCCCCGCCGCGGGGGGCTGGTCAGTGGGTCCTGCGGAGCCCCGAGCCCAGGCAGGGCGGAGGCAGGGCGACTCCTTGATGAAAGATGAGAACCAAGGGCCCAGGACAGGGTAGAGAATTGGAATGAAAGGAGAGAACGCCTTTCAAAGAGGCGTGGAGTTGTTCACAGGCGATGAATACACTGGTGTGAACACAACCTGCTCATCGGGCAGAAACGAGCGCCCCGGGAACTCGGAAGGGCGTGTTGGGAGTCACGACAGAGCCCCGCTCTGGTCCACAGTCTGGTTTTTCCCGACCCCCCGATCATGCCGAGGTCTGAACGGCTTCCCGGCTGTGCTCAGATTTTTAAATTAAGGACCACGTGCAGGTAATTTAGAGGCATATATGGTTTCATAAGTTTCTTTTGAGCGCTGATCAGCAGAGTCAGACTCTCTCAAACGCTTCCTACTCCCATGAGCACAACAGAGATGATCTGTACGGCACACACAGGTACACGTCAAGCCCTAAATATCATAACTAAATGCTCCTTTAAATAACTTTAAAACTGCAGTTAAATTTGTCTATATATTTGAACAATACGGGACGTGCCTAGAAAAAGAGGACATTTAAGTTATGAATACAACAGTATATCCAGTTAAATGAACTATCTCCTGCATTTAAAAAAATCCAGTCAGTAACTTTTTTTAAATCCGCAGAAAAATGTTTAAATTGCAAGCAAGACAATATTAAAGAGAAATGAGCAATGAACTTTCAGACATTTTTTTAAAGAAACACAATTTACAGTAAAAAAAAATGAGAGCACGAACAAAGACAAAAAACAGTTCCATGAACCAAACACAGGTTTGGGGAACTGAAAGTCGAACCCCTCACAGATGGCAGAGAGGAGGACGCGGACACCGGGGAAACACAGGCTCAAGTGAGAGCACACCCTGGGGACAGACTGCAGGCGGACTGGAGGGGGAGGGCATCTGACAAACCAGAGGAGGATTTACCAAGAGGCTCCGACAGGGGAGCGAGACCCTGCCTTGAATGAAAGCTGCGCGGTTCAGAAACGCCAAGTCCCACCGCCAGCGGCCCATCCCTGGCCCAGCTGGGCCTGAACCCGCCCAAAGGGGGGCAAGGCGGCGGCCGCAGCAGCTGGGTCTCGGCTGCCTGGCGCACAACCCCACCAGCTCTTACGGGCAAAGGCCAGAGCTGCAGGGACCAGGGACCCGCGGGTTCAGAAGGCACGTGGCCCCCAGCTGTAAGGCGACAGTGGGGCAGAGCGTCTGGTCATGCCCTGTGTCTCCGCAGGCAGCAGGCTGTTTCTGAAGCGTGCCGCTTCACGCCAGCGTCCTGTCGTCTACCGAGAGCCCCAACTCGGAGGGGGCGCCGAACACAGGAACCTAACTGGCCCCCCCAGACGCGGGAGCGGGGCCCACCCTCTGACCGAGTTACGAGCAAGGCCCAGGGCAGCAGGCCTCTGCCCGATAAAAGTGCGCCCAGCCAGGGACAACCAGCCTTTCCAGACGAGTCCGCTGGGCCTGCCACCGGCTCTCATCCAGAGAGAGCCGCACGCCTCACCTTTTCCTTGATGCCTGATGCAGTAAAGCCGCCTCACGAGAAAGGCATCTACCGCTCGGCCTCCTGCAGGTTCCCAGACTGGCTGACAAACCAGAGAAGCCCAGGAGCCCGACCCTCCCGGATGCGGCAGCGTGAGCCGGCAGGGCCCTGAGGTCCGGCCTTCGCCGGGCCTGCAGGCTCACACGCGGCCCCGCAGCCGTGAAGGCTCGGGGAGCTCCCACCCCCACTGCTCTGGGTGCCGCGACACCCCCTCTGCTGAGAGGCCTCCCTGCAGTCTGCGTGGCGGGTGTGGAGTTAGAGACACACACGGACACACGGACAGCGCTCGAGGTGGCGGTGGGAAGCGGGGTGCGTACGCACGTGTGGTCGGGTGAGGGCAGCATGCGGCGGGGGTGTGTGGCGAGGGGGGGGCGTCGCAGAGGGGGTCCTCCGGTCGGATCCAGTAGGCCTGGCTGCCCCGGTTACCTTTCCTTCCCACGCAGCTGCCGGCGCCGGGGAGGCTGTGGTCGCAGCCCTCGCCCTGCAGGCGCTCCCGCTGCAGCAGCTTGTCCGCCCGCTGGATGATGCACTCCAGGCTCTTGTCCACGTTCAGCCACACCTTCTCCTGGCGGACCCAAAGGGCGCGGGGTCAGCTCTCCCAGCAGGAGACACGGGGCAGAAAGCGGAGCCCACCCCGCACCGAACCCCACCCCCGGGCGCCGTGCCCACCGAGACCCCGCAAGACGCAGAGAGGGCGAGACAATTTGGAATCCCCCATTAAAGCGGCATCTGCTTTTCCGAAGACAAGTCAACGTCCCGTGGGCGTCAGTTTCAAAGTTTGGGGGATGTCTGCTGGTCGCTGTCCTGGAGGCCACTGTGGGCACGAGGGCCACGGGACCACCCCCCGCTGCAGACCTCGGACAAACACCGCAGGAGACTGAGTCTTCTGCGTGGAGGCGGGGGACCCTGCAGAAACCCAGGCAGCACTCAGGACGCCAGGGCAGGCCTGGGGGAGTGCGCCGCTGCCGCCGGTAATCCGGTGCCCCCAGGACGACACGGCCAAAGAACAGTCCCAGCAAATGACAAACAGGGATCTGTGATGTGTCACTCCCTCAAGGGGCAGGCCCTGCTCTCAGAGCCCACCCTGTGGAAGCAACATCGTGACGGGCTGTCAGGGCGGCGTGTCCCAAACCCTCACCAGGCTGCCCAGCACCTCAGCTCCCACATCTCCAGAAAGACGTGGCCCCGCCAGGGCTGACGGCCAGCGGAGGCCGAGGAGGCAGGGCCCGACACCCGCGAGGGAGCGAGGCCTCGCGTCTTCCAGGCCGGCTCGGCGGCAGGGGGACGGGCGGGGACGGCGGACTCACCCACTCCTCCTCGTGCCAGTCCACCTGCAGAGAAGACCGGCTGTTCCTGCCCGACCACCTGGCCATGAGCGTGTCCTGGTCGTTCCTCAGCATCACCTGCTCCTCCTCAGTGGAGGTGGGCGAGGCCTTGGAGGCGATATAGTCGGGCCGGGCCGCGTTCAGCCCGTGGATGGAGGTGGCCAGCAGCTTGCAGTCGCACACGGTGACCAGCTGCCGGGTCTGCAGGGACACATGCATGCCCGGCCGCTGAGCACCCAGGTGAGGCTGTGGGGCCCGGCCTCTCTGAGCGCCCAGCCCGCCCCCGCCCCCCTCTGCCCTCCTGCAAGGTGCCAACACCCCAAGAGCTGCAGCCCTCGGGACGTCCGAGGTTAAAGGCTGCCGCACGACGGGCCCGGCTGAATCTCAGCAAGAATTTCCCACAGAAGCCTGGAGAACGCAAGGAGGACGACAGGGAGGCCAAGAAGCCTGTGACATTCCTGGACCCCGGCCAGCCTCTGAGCCTGGCATGGCTGGAGGAGGGGCCCGGGGTGAGCCCAGAGCCAGCCTCCACTGGCTTCCCGGGCTGTCCCTCCATCCCTGGGCACAGGCCTCACTTCAGCTTAACTGCTAAAGTCTCGGGTTTCACATCTAACCCCGGAAGCCCCGGGTAGCGGGATTCCTGGCACAGCACTTGCGGTTCTGGGGAATTCTGCACGCAGCAGCGGCTCTGTGGCTCAGGATTTGACGTCTGACAACGTCACCTTTATTTTATGAGTGGATTTAATCCCTGGCTCTCAGTCTTTTTACCGGGCACACACATGGGAAGGATACAAGACATCCAGACGGGGAAAAGCAGCTCATCCCAGTGAAGCAGGGTGTGACCAGAATCTGTGTGTGCACGTGTGTGTGCTTGTGGGCACGTGTGTGTTTGGTGGAGGCACGTGTGTTGAGAGAGACACTGAGTCATGTGAAAAAGCATCATCCATCAATTTTTAATCAGGACCAGATGACAGTTAATTAGAAGCTGGTTTGTGGACTATACATAAGCCAATGAAATTACACTGTTCTTATATTACGTGTGTATAATAATTCAGTTTCTTTTTTCGAACTGTAAGTACAATAGAAATGTGGCCCGAAATGTGCTGAGTAGGCCGTCACTAAGGAAGCAGAGGAACTGTCCCAGCTTCAACAGGACCCCTGTGCGCTCCCTGGAAAGCCAAGTGCATGAGGCCACAGCTGAGGCTCCTGAGCTCCGGGCTCTGTCGCTGGTCTGCCCCCATCCAGCTCTGTGACCGTGGGCCAGTCACCAACCCCCGCCCCAGGCCTTTGTGGGGACAGGATCTGAAGTCAGACCTTCAGGGTCATCCCAGTGTCACCATTTGTGTGGACAGCTCTAGGCACACACGAGGTGTCCAGGGGTTTTCAGAAACCCAAGGGACCCCCACCCACCTGCAACACGGTAGCAGCCTCTCCTACCTTGTCTGCTAAGATGGCGAGTGTCCTTTCGAGGCCGGTGGCAGACCTGTCCTTGGCCGCCCTCGAGAGCCGCTCTGCATAGTAACTCACTTGGGTTTTCAGGGTGTTGATCTGGGCAATGATCTCCTTGGCTCTGACAATGTCCTGTGGTATGTAGATGATGGACTGGCAGCTGGATGACGTACTAAAAAGGACGGGAGCAGCTTCTAAGGGGTTCTTCTCCAATCGACGGGGATAGGAGCACCTCCCCACCCCTGCCCACAACCAACACGAGGTGAAGCCTCCTGTTATTCAGGGGTGTTTCCTAGGCTCGTCTAGCTGTTGATGGACAAGAGGAAATCCCAGGAGATCCATTCTGTCTGTACGGTAGAGGCTTGAAACGTTAACATACAATTAAGTCTTTTATGCATGTTTGCATGTATCTGTGTTTTTACTGTGTCTCTACCTGTGTGTACGGATGCTGAACCCAGTGGGTACCTGGATGCTCCTAATCTTTCACCTAAGAACCTCTTCTGTCGGTTTTTAAGCAGTGCCTGAGTGGAGACGTGCTGACAGCAGCGCGGTTCACACCGCAGTGAAGGGAGGCTGCAGTAGGGGCTGGACTTTGCCAAAAGAAACCTGTCTTTTCATTTGGCCAATCAGGACTTCAAACTTTCTGCGCACAGACCCACACCCTCCCTCGTGTGTCTACCCCAGCAAGTCCCCAGAAAACTGGGCTTCCATCCTCTCTCCCCTGCTCGGGGACTCCCCTGCTTAAGAAGGAACGTTCCATCAGATGAAGGGGGGCGTGGAGGACATGCCGAACTGGAGGCCGGGTCCGGACGCCTCACGGGCTTTGAAAACCAGCCCTTCCCTCGTCCCCCGCTCCCTGCCACCGAGCAGCATCTTGGGATGTGATGTCAACGCTACTGCCCGGCACAGACGCCAGCCTCTGGGGATCCAACTCCACGTCCCTGGCTTCGTGGGACCTTCTAGATGGGGACGGTAAATTGCATGTCTCTTAGCTAAGATCCCCAAATCAACCCAATATTATAAGTTTATTTTTCAGACCACCTGAGGAGACTGAGGGAAACAGGGAGAAGTATAAGGCAGCCATCCTCCATGTAAGGAGGGGCCCTGACTGGTCCCCTTGAAGGGCTGCCCTTTGAGTTTAGGGGAGGAGGGAGGACCACCCCCTCCACCGCTGCCCCTGGAGGTGAGGGTCACACGGGAGGACTGAGCCCTTTCCCTGCTGGGCTCTTTCCAGGGTAACCCGAAGCTGGGTCACCAACAAACCGCCCTGCCCATTCCCCTGACGGACTATGGGGTAAACATGCAAAAACAAAAACCGAAGCACCCCAGAAAAAACAACACCCCAAGCCCAGACACCACAGTGAAAGACGATGGAGCTGCCAGAAGCCCATGCAGCAGGCTGCGGTCAAGCCTGCACAGCACGAGATGCACACGCTGCTTTCCAATCTGCAATCACTGCCAAATGAATAGCTGCCATTTAAGACAATTGAGTCTTAGGAATACAATCTCAAAACAGGATTTTTAAAATTTATTCTTCCCAGGAGCCAATATTTAGACAACACACATAACGTGTGCTGCACGATGGGTGTGTTCACTTCAGCAAATATAAAGCCGCCGACAAGCGGGACAGAAAGCATCACCCCGCTCACTGTGTGTTCCCACAGATCCTGTTAGTAACGCGGGAGGAACATGGCAGGAGTGAGAAAGGATACACTTCAAAGAGCTGCTGCTCACGGATGACCGTGAACACACGAGAATGGGAGCCCAACCACGGACCTAAACGGGGGCAGCTGCAGAGCCTCAGCCCTGGGTGTGGGGGGGGTGTCCTCGGCGTGCAGCGCCCCGGCATCTCCAGCAGTGTCCGCCCAGCCACGGCCCCTGAGCTGCTCCAGCTCCACGGCGGCAGCAGTTCTGAGGGCCACGGGTGCCTCACAAGCCCCAGTACGGAGCCCCCGATCTGGGTCGGGGCAAGCGCCCCGGGCGGGTCTGGGGAGGCCTGGAACGGCAGTGGGGACCCCAGGCAGCAGGCATGCTGGTTTCTGGCTGCCATCTCATTGTGGGTGGAAAAAGTCACTTGGTTGTATTAATTCTTGGCTGCCCTCCAGGGATAAAACTGGCCCTAGTAATACTGTCTTACAAATCTCCATTAACTGTTAAATACCCTAAAAATGTAAGCTGGCTTCATTCCTACTAGACATGAAGGGAAACTGAAAACTGAAAAGCCACAGGTTCTTGTAGAAGAAGCCAGGAAGGGAATCCCAAACGCACCGGTGGGTTGACGTGAAATCCCAGCGCCTGGGGACCTGCCCGGCCTGGGCTCCTCATATCCTGGAGGAACAAAACTGGTCTTCGCTTCGAGCGAGCACAGCAATGAACTGCCCCCAGACTGGGAGGGAGTGACACAGCAGACTGGATGTGGGCTATTCATTATCACAGAACATTGCAGTTGGAAGGAGAATTCTGTCTATGAGGCTACAACTAGGAGCCCACGGGGGCACGGAGGGGGAAGCACCTCAGAGGAGGGGACAGTCTTTCTCTGCACGAGAGCAAGACCCAAACACACACTCTCCACAGACAGAAAACTCACCAACACTCCTCAAAACTGCTAAAGAAAAGAACCAAAACGAAATATTAGCAGCTTGTTAGCAAACGGCAAGTGCAAAACAAAAATTAAAAAAACAAGTTCTCTTTTGTCAAAATTCTGGAGGTCATTTGTCGAGGCCCCGACTACAGGGACGATTAAACTCAGGAGCCCGGATCGCTCGCTGGTGAGAGCAACGTCTGCGCATGTGCTCGAGCCCCAGGGAGACGCCCCATGCCGGCGAGTTAACACCTGCGCCGAAAGGAGGGCTCACCCCCTGGTGCAAACCATTCTTGCAGGTGGTTTTATGACATCAGCAGGACATTAAATAAAAATGTATATATTAGAAAAATGCTATAGAAGCACTTAGGGAGTAAGAGGTACTGAAGTTAACATGCCAAATACTTAGGTATCAACACCCCAACCTTCCTGGGACAGGGACAGCCCTCTTGAGCGGCTTTCTCCTCCGGGGCCTCCACGCCAGCCTCACGTCACACACTCGCACCTCCACGTGGCCACATGCAATGCTGCGACAGACACGCGGCTGGCTGTAAAGGGCGTGGTGGCACAGGAAGCCTGCCTTTGTCCTAATTCCCAGAGGAGCAACGGGTGGGTGAATCCTCGGGGGGGATCTGGTGGCCTGGCTTGTCTGCCAAGGGAGGAGCCCTTGGTGGGGACGAATCAAGGTCGAGGAGGCTGCCAGGTGCCTCCCAGAGATGCCGCCCAGCCCTGCGCTCAGCTCTGACCCGACTCCCCAGCTGCTCTCCGCCAGCCTGCTCGCCTCTCGGCCCACGACCGCTGCACCTGACCTTTCTTCCCAAGCCGTGCAGTCCGAGGTCACCTTGCTCAAGCCCTGTCCTGACTCCCGCCCTGGGGCCTGAGGCTCCGGCCCGACGCTAAGCCTCCTCCGACTGCCCCGCGGGCCCTCCCTGAGGCTGGCGGGCCTCGGCGTCACCGTCCTCAAAGCACTCGGCTCCGGGCCCTCGAGCCCACGTTCCGCGCAGACTGCCCCGTCACGGCCCCAGCTTGCTCCTTCTCTGCAGCCCCACCGTCTTCTCCGGGCCTCGCCGCCCCGTCTCCTCCAGAACCTCGCTCCATCGGTGTCCTCTGCCGTCTCCCCTCACTTGCCTTCATCTCTCCTATCAGCCTGAGCACAGGCTCGTCTGGGTCACCTTCTGCGAGCCTGAGGCCTTCACGCTGCTCCTCCACCTCACGGTCCGAGGAGCCCAGGGCATCGGCTACACGCATGGCATCCACTTCCTACACCCGCGCCCCCTGGTCACGGTAAGTCTGGCGCGTGACGCTCGGGAAGATCAGCCACGCCTCGCGGTGTCCAGCACAACAGCTCGGTTTAGCGCTCTCTCCCATCCCCTCTGATCCACAGCACACCCTGCACGCTCCGCTCGCCGGTTTCCAGCAGGCTCCAAGCTGGTGCTGACTTTGCCCCAGGGCCAGGCTCAGACCCAGACCCGTCAGCTCTGCGTCACCAGCTCTGCCGCCTGCGCCTGCCCGGCCCCTCCCCTCAGCTCCTGCCCCCAAGGCCCCGCCCCTCACAGCGTGCTCCGCAAGGCCCGCCCCGCCCCGCCCACCTCCCAAGTTCCTGCTCATCGTGGTCAACTCCGTGCAGCCCCTTGAGCCTTTCTGACACTGGGAATGTTGCCCGCCAGCATCCTCCAGGAGAGGAAAAGACCTCTCCCGGGCCTCACGATTTGCGACCTTCAACTGACCGACCAGGGCCTGTAAAGGGCAGCCGAGCCCCAGCGTCCAGGAGGACAGCCTGCCTGCCTGGGGCACCGCGCTCCAGGAGCCTTTCCATCCACTGCTGTCATTTGACAGGGACAGGACCACGGCTCGGGTGCCTGGTCACCCACCCAGCTCAGTCACACGCAGAGCAGCACAGGGCCCCGTAAGGCAGCTCCTCCCACCCCGCAAAGCAGATCGGATGCTGGATGTTTCTGTGGTCCCGTTTTGACTTTTTTTTTTTTTTTTAAACCTAGGAAGCGTCAGACGGCAGTACAAGGACGACGACACACACCCTCCAAGAACTTACTGTTTCTTGGTCTCTTCGAATTTGTGCAGCTTTTTGCGGAGACCTCCTGACTTAAAGCCCTGGCAGTGTGCTGCTGGCGCTCCGATGGTGACGATGTCGTAGTTCTGATCTGAATGACAGAAAGCTCTCCTCCATTACCCTGGGCTCAGGCCTGTGGACGAGCCAGCTACAGGGATACGTACACAACTCGGGGATCCCCCGCCAGCCCACTTCCAAGCAGCCTGTGGTTCCCTCAGTCGCACAGCCCGGGCTGCCTGAGGGCCTCTGGAGCCAAAGCACCGTCACCTCGGCTACGAGGGTCCTGTCTGCCTCAGGGGAGAGCCACACAGCGCAGAGGGCAACTACCCAGCAACACTCAGCTTGCATCCCTCCTTCAGAAGGATGACCTGTGGGCAATGTTCTGCCACAGCAACACAAAGGGAAGCTGGAGGGAGGACAAATGAGAGGAAGGGGTCTGAGCTCTCCACAGAGGCCTCCCGGAGGCCCTTGGGCTGGGCTGGGCCTCTTTGCCAAGCGCCCAGCAGCAGCACACATAGGGCAGGCTGGGGCAGACGTGGGGCAGCTCAGGGAGAAAAGAAGTGAGATGCGACCCGGCGAGACGGTTACCTGATCCTCCATCGTCCTGAACTCTCATCCTCTGTATGTGTAAGTTTGTGGGAACAAATTCTAACTTTTTATCTGCTTTCAAACTGCTTGCTTTGAACGAGGGACCTGAGGAATGGAATGTGAGAAAATAAAGATGGTCAGCCCGTATCCCCCGTTCATGAACGGTGGGTGGAGAAGGGACAGTTTGAGGGTGCTGCTGAGGGTATGTAGTTGTGTGTCAGCAGTGGCCTCAGAAACTCTGAGCTGCCCATGAGCACACTTCCTTCGCAGACGATGGGGGTGAAACGCTGAGGGAGAGCAGCTCCCGGCCAGGAGACTGGTTCGGGGTCCTAGGTGCTGAAAGGGGCCTGGCGGATCCACCCTCGGAGGCTCAGGAGCGACGCTGGGCCTTCCCATCAGCAGCTCTTAACCGACAGGTCTGACACAGGGACAGGCTTTTGTGCAGCACGATGTCAGCACCACTATAAAAAGCAAGTGGGCCCGTGCCAGGAAGGGCCTGTTCCAGCTGTAGAGCCTGCCGGCCTCCGCGATCTAAGAAACCGGTGTGACGGGAGCAGCACTTCTCAATTCTGAAAAGTGATGAGAAGGTCTGCCCGTCACCCCAGGTCTATCAAGATGAGCAAACGCTACACAGCATCGATTCTGGCCTCTGGAAAACACGCTAACATGTCCCCTTGTACATCCTGGGGTGGGGGCTCAGGAGTTGGGACCATGTTTTCTAACAAATAGTCACAATCTTATTTCTATAGTTAGAATACTTAACTAATTAAGAACTACTTGCCTAGAAAAAGAGACTATAAATTACACTAACAATCAGGAGAAATAAACATTCCATCTAGTGAAAAAAGACAAGTTTATTTTGCCAGTATGCAAAATGCAGACCAGCCAGTATCTGCTTTGCACTTTGCCACGGGAGATGGTTCTCTAGCCACTGATGGGGTAGCCCGTGGACCAGCAGCGCTGGCATCCTGGGAGCCTGTTATAAATGCAGAATCCCAGATCTGCTGTTCACGAGACTCTCTGGAGACTTAGAAGCACACTGACATCTCAGAAGCTCTGCTCTAGAAGAATCATGGTAGGGGGGGTTTCAGACTTTCCCAGGTAAGAAGCCTCCAGCACAGGCAGGTCCCTAAGTCCCTGCAGGCAACCACTGCCATTTGTCTTAGAAATACACTTAGATCTGTTCTTCAGATTCAAACCAAACCCAGGGCAGCATCATCTTGACATCACTCCTGTAAACTTGGCTGCTTCTCAGCCAAGTTTAGGGACAGGTTCCGCTGTGCTGTCCCCACATTAAGGGGTTACGATTTTCCTTAAAAGCTGAAATTCTATTCTAAAGAGGGGAAGGAGGGAAGAATCTGAAGATAGAGAATAAAATAAGAGAAAACCAGAAGAGTCAATCCATTTGGAACCCAAAGGGAATGAGTTAAGCATAGTCTTCTAAACCTACCCTGAAAATGTTCTGAAAATCAAGTGGCATCTTTCAAGAAGAAAAGATGTGTCTATATTTCACTTTCACTTTTGAGTCTTAAAATGGAGAGCGCTCCACTCAAGACAACTCATATGTAAATATAAGGACCGATAAACAGTTAAACCGGGAAATCTAGAAAACCCTGCCTTGCTTTGTCTCAAGGAAAACGGCCTGCATCCTTTTTGGCCATTTCACTGATGCTAGACCAAGACGAAATAAAATGAACCAACAGCCTGTGACTCTGTCTCTCCTGAATTTCATCCTACAGCGGTTGTTTTGGCAGATGATACCATGGAAGGAACTTTCGATGCAATTCACACATTTGTCTTCTCAATTAAGATCTGAAAATTCCATGTTTGAGAGAACTCACACCTACATGAGAATCTATTTTAAAAAATCCATTAGAGTGTCTGTCAGTGGGAATATGGGAATGACCCTGGATTCCAGATTTCCGGCTGGGAAGATGAGAGCAGGTGGGCCACGGTGGGGTTGAGGGCGGGCACCCACCTTTGTACTGATGAAGGTCGGTCAGGTTCTCCTGGTACGTGAGGATGATGGTCTGGTACTGAGTGACGATCTGGCGCCGGAGGCTCTCCCAGCAAGGGGACAGTTCCCCCAGCTCCTCCAGTTCACACACCCTGCAAGCAAGACACACGCATCAGGCCATGGCGCCGGCTCCCTCCCGGCAGAGGCTCAGGAGTCCTGACCGACCAGGAGGACGGATGGATGTGGACGCGTCATGCCCAGAGAAGGCCCTGCAAGTCTGGAGGGGCAGCAGCAGGGCAGGACAGCAGACAGCTCCAAGAGCGGCTGTAAAAAAGGCAGACCACTGACCACGTGGAAACTGCACAGACAGCCTTTTCATAGGAACTCAGTCAAATGTTCAGGGAAAACTAAGTGAAGGAGTGAAGAGGGAAGTGGCTCCACCACGGCACGCCGGCGACCTTGCATGTGTCCAGAGGCCACAGGGGCGTGAAGGCTTGAACTGCAGCCTGAGTCTGACCCTCCCGGAGCACAGGAGGTTTGGAGCCTGAGGGCAACTGCTACAGGCCCTCCCCACCCCTCCATCCCCCCAACCCGGGGCTGCCACTGCCTCCTGGATTTTGGGAGGCATGGGGCTTTCTGCCCTCACCGGAGCAGAGCTGCAGAATATAAAGCTGTCCGGCAAGCCGGGCTGCTCGGCAACGGGGGTCCCGTGGCTCCTGCTGTGGCCACCTGGCCCCTTATGTTTCACTGTCATCCTATGCGGGTCCGGGACAAGGACCCTGGGAAGACGGCAACTTTAGCTATCGTTTCCTTTACTATCTGTGTAAGTAATCAGCTGTCTAGATCTAAAAGTGCACAGAGAAGAAGACAAGAAAAAAAAGAATCTGTTACAGCCACAAAAATGAAAGCTGTTTAAGAACTGAAATATAAACTTCTTAGCTCAGCAGGAAATAATAGCTACATAATCAGAATAATGAACACACAAAATGGATTCAAAAAAAAAAGGATAACCATTTTAGGAAACTTAGGACACTGGGGGGGAAAGTATAAAAGACCTAAAATCCTCTTCGTAGGAAATCAGCAGTTAATCTCTGAAATTGATTAATTACGAGAGTACTCTATACATAAATTTAGAAATATAGCAGAAAACACTAAAGCGGTTAAAAGTGGTTGTTTCTTGGGAAGGAGATCAAAAAGTTGACCATCCCAAGACTTATGTTTTTTGTTAAAAGCCTTTTTGCACTCTTTGGCTTTTTATACTATGCACATTTTTCTCTAAGCGGTGGGGGGGTGGGGGAGCTAATTTTATAGAAGTGTTTAGGAATCTACTAAATTTTCTAAAGTTAAAAACAAATTTAAAAGCTGTGCCATTTTATTATTATTATTATTATTTCTAATCAACGAGATTAATGTAAAAGAACCCTCGGTGCAGGCAAGGCTGGGTGGGACCGATGTCCCCGTGGGCTGCTGGCTGAGTGGCCCCACTGGCCTTGGGTCTGCACCCGAGCCTGTCTGCCTCGGCCGCTGCGGGCCCTTCTCTCTCCGTGACTGTGCCCGTGTCACGTGGCTCCTCCTTGTGCCTCGGGTGTCAGCTTAGTGTCACCGTCTCTCAGAGGCCTGCCCCGACCACCCTCCTCCTTCTCACGGCCCCTTTTAAGTTTCACACACCAGTGACCCGTCTGGGCCGCGTGTGGCCCAAGTTCTGTTCCTGACTGTCCCCCACGGTCCGTCTCGCTCATCAAGCCGCCCGCCTCCCCACCACAGTGAGCTGGTGTGAGAAACAACAGAACCCTCCAAACCAACACAATGAATGAATGAACTCTTCCAAGTTACAACGCGCCAAACAGTGGGAAATTATGCGTAACTAAAACTTCAGTGAAACTGAAGATATATAGAAAAGTGGATGGTAGCTATGTATGTATATTACAAATATGGAAAAGCTGAAAGCAAGTTTTAAAAAATTAACTCTATGAAATGTACACAGGACTTCCCTGGTGGCGCAGTGGTTAAGAATCCGCCTGCCAGTGCAGGGGACACGGGTTCAAGCCCTGGTCCGGGAAGATCCCGCCTGCCGCGGAGCAACTAAGCCCGCGAGCCACGACTACTGAGCCCGTGCTCTAGAGCCCACGAGCCACAACTACGGAGCCCACGTGCCACAACTACTGAAGCCCGTGCACCTAGAGCCCGTGCTCCGTAGCAAGAGAAGCCACCGCAGTGAGAAGCCCACGCACCGCAATGAAGAGTAGCCCCCGCTCGCCGCAACTAGAGAAAGCCCGCGCGCAGCAACGAAGACCCAACACAGCCAAAAATAAATAAATCAAATAAATTTATAAAAAAAAATAAAAAAAAATAAAACATACACATATAGGGGGATAAAGCAGCTCATTGCATTATTGTTCCCATTTTTCTCTAAGTTCAAAATTTTTTTCCAAGATAAAAAAATTAAAACAAAAGAGCTGTATTAAAACAGTAGGATCTGGCTGCACTGTTTTCCTTCATGCAGCTTCTGTGTTGCATCTGCGATCAACCCCGCTCGACGGCGGGGAGCAGGGGTGACTCTTAGGCAGACGGGAGACATACTCTGCAGCGCCCGGGCCTCCTCTCGGGCTGCTCCCCGCCTCAGGAGCAGTGAAGCAGGCCCTGGGCCGAGATGGGTCACCCTTAGCCCTCTGGAGCCCAGACCGTAGCAAACCGTGACCCAGGCAGCCACAACCAGAGAGGGACCAGCTAGTCTAACTTTCTCAAGGCGGAAGGGGAGGGGAGCCCGTGCTCAGCAGGGGCACGGCTGGCGTGTCGGGCACGCTGTCTCGTGACGTCCTCGCACAGGAACCCCGGGACACAGACGGGCGAACCGAGCCCAGGCCGCGCAGCAGGCAGGCGGCGGACGCCGGGTGTGCGGCCAGGCCCGCCTGATGCCGGTGCTCCACCCACCCCGTCCACGAGCCTTCCCGATGGGAAGGGGCGGATGACAGGGGGCCTCACCTGGCCGCGTCCTCCTCCAGCAGGAGCTTCACGAACTGCCGGGGCACGTGCAGGGACAGCATGCTCTCCGCCATCTGCTCCAGGATCCGCAGGTGGTTGCCCTCGGTGGTCGGGAACCGGTACATGCGGCAGATGGCACCGCCGAACACTGAGGCGGGAGGGGGACAGGCCGCGGTGAGCAGGCGCGGGCCGCCCGGCCCCCGGCCCTTCTTCCCGTTCATCTCCAGGGAGTCAAAACACTTACACCCCCACCCACGCAGCGACCGAGCCCGAACGCCCCTGCCCCGTGACATGCGGTCTCATCCTCCCAGACCGTGTCGCGGGCTCTGAGGTGCTAGGACTGGGGCGGGGAGGCTGCCGGTCACCGAGCCCGACGCCATCGAGACAGAGCAAAAGGAAGCAGGAGCCCCCTCCCCGGAGGGTCACGAGGTCCCGACATGCTGCCACAAAGGGACGGCACGCCGATGTGCAGAGAGAGGCGACAATGGGCGTGCACAGCCGTGACAATCAGCGGCTGGGGAAGCAGACCACGAACCCGCGTGGACACTCCCGAGTGGCAAGAGTACCAACCGAGGAAGCCGTTTACCCGATTTCAGTAACGTGTCTTTTCGCAAAGAAGCGTATTTGGATCGGATTCCCAAGGCCTCGGTCAAGCTCTCGTCAACGGGCAGAACCATCTAAAAACATGCACAGAAAAGCATGAGAAAACTGTGACTCAGACTCCAGAGCACATCATGTCATAAAAGAACCCTTGAAACTAACATCCACCATCAACTCTACGAGAAACGCACAGCCCCAGACAAGTGAGGCCCCCCCCCCCCCAGGACACTGAACATACTCCGCCCACACAATTTTCTAGAAATGCACAACTTTCAACCAAGCCGCTGCCCCTTGTCTTTGAGTGTTTCGATGTGTAGGATGAAAGGGCAGTGGTCGATGAGGCCCAGGAGTATTTCCACAGCTGACGCTTCAGGTTTATTTGGGGTAAAATGAGAGATCTCTGTATTTTACAATGACTATTTACCAGCGTTCGGGCTCTGAAATTAGAACTGTTGTTTGAGAGTGTCTGGGTGAGCGGCTGTGCATCAGAGAGGGTGACACGGGGTGGGGGGCCCAGGCGTGAGATGGAGCCCAGGCGGCTGCGAGGCAGAGGAGCGTCTGGGAGAGGAAGATCGTAACCAGCCCTCAGGGTGACCCGGGTCTCACTCCACACCCCCGAGCCGCCTCTGCCCTCCCGACTGACTGCAGCTCGCACCCTGGAGAGGGGCCAGCGTGGCCTGGAGCAGGGGCAGGGGACCGCTTCCCTCTACTCGGAGAAGTGCCTGGGGGGACCGCCTCCCCCTCCGCACAGCTCACAGGCAAAGTGCGTCGGGACAGGCCTCAACTCCCCGCGGAGAGGAGCGAAGTGGCGTGCTCACCCTCCCGTTGACGGTGTCCAGAGACCGGGCCACGGGGGGCCGCTGGTCTGACTTCTCCTCCATCTGCCAGCCCATCACGGTGATGTTGCCCACGCGGTCGCTCTCCGCAGACCTGCAACCGGCAACGCGCTTCGGTAAACGGCGCCGTGACTGTGCTTCGTTTTCTGCTTCAACACAAAGCTCAGCTTCCTGGATGGTCAAGGGGTCCTGGGGGTGCCAGGATGGGGCCAGCTGGTCGGTCAGGCAGCAGTCACCGTGTGCACAGGCTCCGGGGGAGGCAGGCGAGGGGACGGGGGCACAGAAGAGGGCTGTGTCTGAGAGGGGACGATGCCCCAGAGATGGGTGGCGTGCCCGGTGAAGCGGAGGTCGGGGGTAGCCAACGCCCGCACGGGAGGCTGGCGCCCATCAGCCCTGGGCTGGCCCCGCCCCGGAGAGTGATGCGGACACACCCTGGAATCGGGACTGGAGAGTACCTCCTTCTGGCACTAGACCCCTTTTCTGCCCATTCCCACCCCACCCTCAAGCTCTGATTAGCCTCAAGGCCTAGGCTGGGACCCTACGTAAGCTGAGGTCACCCAGGATTTCCCAAAGCCTCCGAATCCTTCATGGTATAGCTGACACCACTCTAGCCCTGGTCCGCTTTACTGCTAAGACCCCTCAGGGTGGCTGCTGGCTGCCTGGGCCCATCTGATTCATCCAGGGAAGACCCAGTGAATCCTTGATTCATTGAGACATACCCTGAAGCCTCTGGCTTTTTTATCTAAGCTGTGGGGCTTAGCCAGGTTCTAAATTTTTATGTGGTCACATGCATCCACTGACCATTTCCTCTGTGACTCACTCTCACGGTTCTCGTGCCTGGAAAAGTCCCTCCCCAGGCTCTCTGTCCGACGGTCATCTCTAGCTCCTTTTAAAAAGGATGATGGGGGGCTTCCCTGGTGGCGCAGTGGTTGAGAGTCCGCCTGCCGATGCAGGAGACACGGGTTCGTGCCCTGGTCCGGGAAGATCCCACATGCCGCGGAGCAACTAAGCCCGTGAGCCATGGCCGCTAGGCCTGCGCGTCCGGAGCCTGTGCTCCGCAACGGGAGAGGCCACAACAGTGAGAGGCCCGCATACCGCAAAAAAAAAAAAAAAAAAAAAAGGATGATGGGGCTTCCCTGGTGGCGCAGTGGTTAAGAATCCGCCTGCCAGTGCAGGGGACACGGGTTCGAGCCGTGGCCTGGGAAGATGCCACATGCCGCGGAGCAACTGAGCCCGTGCGTTACAACTACTGAGCCTGTGCTCTAGAACCTGCAAGCCACAACTACTGAGCCCGTGCGCCACAACTACTGAAGCCCACGCGCCTAGAGCCTGTGCTCCTCAACAAGAGAAGCCACCGCGATGAGAAGCCCGCTCGCTGCAACCAGAGGAAAGCCCGTGCTCAGCAACGAAGACCCAACGCAGCCAAAAATTAAAAAATAAAAAGTGCAGGCTCTGGAATCAGACGGCCTGGATTTGTACGTGGGCTCTGATAGTTCTTAGCTGGATAACACTGAGCAAGTTAATTAACCTCTCTGGGCCTCAGGTTCCTCATCCCTAACATGACCTAATATCTCCTCCTAGGGCTGTAGTATTAGATGAGGTCATAGAGGAGAGCACACAGTGAGAGCTTAATAAATGACTATAAAATGTACATGTATAAAAATTAAAACAAATAATAATAAATAAATAAAAAGGATGATGCCCATGTCTTACATTTAACCCTAATCCAACTAGATTCAGCTCTGGCATAGGACGTACCTGGGCGTTTTTCTCTAACGGCCCCTCCCCCACGCGGCCCCGCTTTTTCTCCCCGAGACCCCTTCCTCGTCCTGAGTCAAGCTCTCCACACACACAGCAGGGTGCGCCCTGCCCAACGCCTTCAACTCCGTCATCTCCGTATCTTCAAAATGTCACACTACTAGCAGGGAATTCGTCTTCTGTGTCAAAATCTCCTTTGCTATTTGGGACTACTTCCCCAATTTTTACATTATCTTGAAAAAAAAAAAAAACAAAACAAAACACTATGTATGTCAGGGTGGGAAAATTGCCCCTAAAATGAATCTGGGAAGGACTGACACCTTGACACAGTGGGGTCCCCCCCGCACCTCCCTCCCCACATTGCTTCCTTCCACAAGTATTTACTGAGCAGCAGGCACTGTTCTAGGTCTTGGGATACAAGCAAAACCATGGAACATCCCTGCCCTCTGGGAGATCACGCCCCATTAGGGAGGGGACAGATAACAGAAAAATATATTTGGTATTATTAGATGTATACCTAGGTTTTCCCTTGGGTCTGCACACTTCCTGTGAACACTGCACATTTGCATTCCGTGACAGGCCCTCTGACAGGCTTTTTTTCTCCCTCCTCAACGACAACCAAGTCCCCACCCAGAGACCGGCCTCTGGGGACATGGTGCTCTCTCAGTACAGGAAGTAGGGCCTTTCCCCATCTGTCCCTGGACCTCATAATTCCAGATCCTTGCGAAGGGACAAAATTAAATACCAACCTTAGTGTTAAATACAACCTATGACGCCTGTCCTGGAGCAGATCTTTGACGACAAATGTTCCAGAGCCCAGCAAGTACATCTGAGGAAGAGCGGGAGACAGCATTAGTGCACCTGCTTTGCCTCTGCTCCAACTGCCAGGCCCTGGGGAGTCCAGCTGGCGGGTTCTCTCAACACATCTGACCTCATCTCAGTAGCCCAATTGGGGAGGCTCACAAAGACATTCCCAAAGACAAATACAATTGGACATTAATTTGTGAGCCAGAAGTGAGGTCAATCTTGTGTTCCCCTCTCACACGATTACATAACTTTGAAAAAAGGGAAGGATATCCCACGAACCACAACATGGTACTTAACTGTTCCCTGAGATCTATCCTTGACATCATACACGGAGAGCTTGATCTGTGTCATCTGATTGATGAGAGAGTCTTGAAAGAAGGCAATACTGCTTAGAAATATAGGATCATTGGTTCCCTAGAACAGAAGAAAAAAAAAAAAAGAATCGGAATACAGAGTTGGATTTTTCTGAACTGTTTGCTTCTGAAATACATAAACATTCTCATTAGGAGAAACTAACGTTCTTACCAACTAGGATCAACACAAATGCGAATGGGGCTTACGTGGATGCATACAACCAAAACACTGTTTTCCAAAAAGGACAAAGTGTTCTGGGCCCAGATACAACAAAGAGACCACCACACAAGCTGGGCCCAAGGGCTCATTCTAAGGGTTCTTCGCTCAGCAGGAAGGATTTTCTAAAATGTCCACATGTTGAATGTCCACATGTATTCTTAGTCTTACAACTTCAGATGAGTTATGTATTTGGATCTACTACCGTGGGTTATTCCTTTAAGATGTACAAAGGCAGATGGAAGAGGATATGAATGGCCAGAGTTGGTTATTTCTAGAATCCTGGGTTTTGAATAATTACGGTCCGGCTTTCTTAGGGCTATCCTTTTCTGAGGACTAGCTGCTAGTGTCTCAATCGTGGGTAGCTACTTCCTGGCAGCCCGGTCTTGCCCCGCAAAGTGCCACTACATCAGACTCTCTTCCTCAGGCAGTGGTTAGCGATCTCAGCCAAACAGTTAGTGGTTCCTGTGTGTACCTGCAGCTCCAGCTCCCATGTCTCAGCGCCTGCTGGACAGTGCCCGCCCCAGGTGTCCTGCTGGGGCCACAGCCCCACCCAAACTGTCTCTCTATCCTCTGGTTCAGACCCTCTCTGACTCTCTGTCCAAGGAGGCTGCAGACGCGGGCACCTGCTTTGGCGCCTCCTTCTCCTTTGCTCTCAACCACCCAGCGTCGATGCACCCCCGCCAGTGCCACCTCCAGAGCCTCCCTCTCATGCCCCCTTCTTTCCACTCCTCCCTGCTGCCCGCCAGTCAGGCTCCACAGCGCTGCCACTCCCCCAGCGACCTCTGACTCAGGGCCTCCCTGAAACACACCTGCGGACAAGCCTGCCCCGGCCCGGCTAGACCCCCCGCTTCCCTGCGCTCCTGCTGGGCCTTCCGCAAACACTGAACAGGATCAAGTTACTGTCCCAACCCACACAATGAGCCGGATGGGACCTCGTCCTCCGGTACCGTCCTCGTCTCTCTGCTCTAACAGAGACCACACTCTGCTCTATCTGCATGAGCCACGTTCATTTCCGCCTCCTCACCCACAGGACGGTAGACTCCTTGAGGGCAGGGATGGGGCCTCAAGGGTCTTTGTATCATCCACGGCACCCAGCACTAGGCTTCATACATAGGCAGTGCTCGGCACACGCTGAGAAAACAGAATTGTTGGCTTGAACCTGGAAATGCATTTCTAAGAGAATGAAAACGTGTCTGTCTTCCAAAATGTGAAACTGGGGAAGAAGGGGAAATGCAGTTTGTTTGGAGGAGATTGCCAGGGAGGAGATACTTCGCCTAGAGGCTCACGTCACCAACAAAATCCAACAGGAGCTCACACCAGCCAACTCCTACACTTAGTTTCATAACTTACATGATGTGCTCAATTATCTAAAGAAATTTTGTAAGATTCCCCAGGCGAACGTATGTCATTTCATTTAATGTAAAAAGTAAACACGTAACACACATCTCCAAAGAATATAACAATAAAAGTAACGGTACGCCTAGTAAGAGGGTTGGTTAAGAGTTAACACTCCAAACTCTGGTTAAGGAGCACAACTGTCCAAAAGTAGCAGCCAGCTGGAGGTGACAAGGAAGAATGGGGTCTTACCTCTTAAAAGGCAATCAACCTTAGAGGACCACTGTTCAAAAACAGCCTGCCAATAGACCACCAACGATAACTGTAACGGATACAGCAAATATAAATGCCACCCAGATGAGTAAGTGCGATGAAAGATACCAAGGTACTGAAAAGCCGTGGAAGAACAGCGACGGTCCACGGGAATGCAGCTGCAGCTACAGGGGCTCAGGCCACTGAACAGCCCTCCCATCGGGATCAGAAACACTGTCGCGGAGCCGCCGGAGGCCAGGGGCCAGCAGCACCCACCTCAATGATCTCCGTCTGCGCGTGCTTCGTCCAGAACGCCTGGGGTGGCGTGGTCACACTCACGGCTACAAAGCTGTTTGGTTTTCGATCTAGCGATGGCGTATGCAGCTCACTGCAAGCTACAGAATTAAGACGATAGAAATAAAATAAAAATAAAATAGAAATGAATCTTTAAAATCAGGCTCTAGTTAGTCCTCTGTTCCAAATGCACCCAAAGAAAGAGAAGTAAATGACACTCAAAGGGATGAGATGATCCCACTGTCAGTTGTCACAGGGAGGTGATTTTTCAGATTAGAAGCAATCCCTTCTCGTTCCTCCCTGCCTTCCCCAGCCCCCAGGACAGCAATGCAGGCACTGCCAACGGAAGGCTCTCCAGGTCCACGGAATGGATGACATAGGAAGGGTCTGATCCATAAAGTCTGACCGTAGTAACAATTGGAGCTAAGCAGCCACAGAGCTGATGAAATCAAGACCCAGCTACACACACCCGCATCCTGGACTTCTGCAGCCTTACTTAGCTTATGGTGTCCCCAGATCTGTGGGTGACGTATGTTGGAAGCAAATTAAAATTCTATGGCAAAATAAACATAGCTTTTTTTTAAAAAGGAAGTCATTGCTCATTTATTCTCCTTATAAGACTTATATCAAATGTAAGATTACCAAAACATGTGACTTTTCAGAACTAAAGGTGCCCTGTAGAACAGTTGCAGTTAGAAAATGTACTAAGCATTTTGAAAGACTCAGATAACTCTATCATAGACGGTACCCACAGGAAAAATGATCATACGTCTCTGAATCTAACATGCTATCTATTGTAAAATGCATTGAGAGGAAAAAAAGGCCCACTGCCATTAGTCTATGATATGCCACGGATTGTAAGACACTTTCTGATTAAAGATATACTAAAAGATGAAAAAATATCCACCTTGTAACTGATGGAACATATGGTAAATCATTTCAACACGCATAAAAAGAACTGGCTCTTCTGGAGGGGCACTGAACATGCCCCACGGTGTTGCAAGCCTTTGGTTAATTCCCAGAGTTCGGAAACAATTGATTTTTTTAAAAAATTTTATAATTTTTATTTTTTATACAATTTCTAAAGGTTACTTTCCATTTACACTTATTACAAAATATTGGCTATATTTCCCATGTTGTACTATACACCCTTGAGCCTATCTTACACCCAGTGGTTTGTACCTCCTACTCCCCCCACCCCTGTATTGCCCCTTCCAGCTCTCCCTACTGGTAACCACCAGTTTGTTCTCTATATCTGTAAGCCTACTTCTTTTTTGTTATATTCACTAGTTTGTTGTATTTTTTAGATCCCACATATAAGTGATATCCTACAGTATTTGTCTTTCTCTGTCTGACTTATTTCACTTAGTATAATGCCCTCCAAGTCCATCCATGTTGCTGCAAAGGACAAAAATTTCATCCTTTTTTATGGCTGAGTAATATTCCATTGTATCTGGATATACCACATCTTCTTTATCCATTCATCTGTTGATGGGTACTCAGGTTGTTTCAATATCTTGACAATTGAAACAACTGATTTTGACCATTGTTTCATTGCCTTTATGAAGGAGAGGATTTTTAGAGGTCTTTATTCCTGCCTCTCATCATTCTCATTGATTTTTAAAATGCTCACTGGTGATTTAAAATTCAGAAACTGATTTTTACTTCTGAAAATTAATTTACTTCTGAAAATTAATCTCTTTGTATTATCTTCTCATACATCTTCATGGATTTTCATTACTTATTGGAATATAATAAAACACAAAGACCTTAGGTTTTCAGTTCAATGAGTTTCGACAATCATCTACACCCATGTAACCCTCATCAAAACAAGATACCCTTTCCCATCAGACGAGAAAGCTCCCCCCATACTTCCCAGTCAATTCCCCTACCTCTGAAACCACTTTCTGATTTTTATCACTTTTGTCCATTCTTGAATTTCACATAAACGGAACATTTTTAAGATTCCTCTGTATTGTTTATATACCAATAATTCATTCTTCTTTTTAAAAACTGATGAATTATATTCCATTGTATGAATGTACCAACATTTACTTATCAGTCACGCTGTTAACAGACATTCGGATTGTTTCCAGTTTGGAACTATTATAAATAAAGGTGCTATAAACATTCTTACATCTTCTTGTGAACATGTTTTCTTTCCTTTGCCTAAGTACCTAGGGGTGGAATTTCTAGCTTATAGTAGAGGATACACTTAGCTTTGTAAGAAGCTGACAGTGTGAGTTCCAGTTGCTCATAATGGTAAGCATCTTTTCACCATGTGTTTATTGTTCATCGCTATAACTTCTGTTATCAAGAGTCTGCTCAAGTCTTTTGTTCATTTTTAAATTGAGTTGATTTTTTTTTAAACTGCTGATCTGTAAGCATTTTATTCTGGATCTGTCCTTTGTCAGGTATATGTGTTGTGAATATTTTTTTTCCCAGTCTGTGGTTTATTTATTCATTTGCTTAAAGATTTCTACAGTTTTTGATTTTTTGACTTTAGATTTTTAATTTTAGAAAACGGCAGGCAGAAAAATGTCCCTCCCTCTAAAAAGTATCCATATTCTAATCCCGGGAACCTGTGAATATATTATAATAATAGGCAAAAAAAGACTTCATAGATGTGATTAAGCTCATGGACTCTTGACATGGAAAGATTATTCTGGATTATCTGGGTGTGCTTAATCTAATCACATGAGCTCTTAAAAGTACAAGTGGAAGGTGGAAGGGTGAGTTAGAAAGATGTGACAATTTAAAAAAAGACAGGAGAGATTCTAAGCATGAAAGGCACTCAACCTGCCATTGCTGGCTTCGAAGATGGAGGAAGGGGCCACAGCCACAGAATGTGAGTGGCCCTTATAAGTTGAGAACAGGCCTCAACCCGGTAGCTAGCAAAGCAATGGGGACCTCAGTCCTAAAACCACAAGTAACTCATTCTGCCAACAACTTGAATGAACAAGGAAACACATTCTCCCCTAGAGCCCCCAGAAAGGACCGCATCCATGCTGAAGCTTTCATTTTGGTGTTATAAGATTCTAAGCAGAGACCCAGCTGAGCCCTCTAGGTTTCTGACCTAAGGGAACTGTAAGATAATAAATTTGCATTGTTTTAAGGTGCTCTGTTATGGTCATTTGTTATGGCAGCAACAGCAAACTAAAACACAGAGTTAGTACTTTCTGTCAAGAAAGCTCTGCCTCAACCCTCAGGTTGTGGTTGTGAGTTATTTATTTTCTTCCAGAAGCTTTAAGGTTTTATTATTTTCTAAAAATTCTATTCTATTTCTTCTACTACGTCTGCCTCAACAGAAATCAGGGATTTGACTGTTCCATTTGCTCTCCCTCCTTTAAGCTACCCCCATCGGCGACCCTGGTCTGGTCTCTCTTGGCCCGCCCTCTCATCGCACGAGGTGAGAACATCCCAGTCTCTCAAGCGCAAGTGAAGGCAGGTAGGTTGAGACACAGCAGGTGGCCCGAGGCTGGAAAGACTGATTATCAGCTTAAGGGCTGATGGGCCAACTGCCACCCTCAGAACACATCTCCCCATGGGTGACATTCTCTCCTGGCCTCGTCCCCACCCAGCCTGTCTAAATCTCACGCAAGGTTTAATTCCTAGCTCAGTTCCATGGCTTCCACGGAGCTTTCTCTCTGCAGCCCACGGTCACATCTCTTTCTGTTTATCACTTAAACAACACTCCTCTAGCATATTTCCATAGGAACCATTAATCTCTGATATGTGGGTCTTGTCTCTCCAACCAGAGCATTTGTAGTCCCAGCTGAATGAATGCTATTGACGTAAACCGGTAAAACATATTTCGAGTGCATCTCATTTGACTCAGCAGTTCTATATCCAAGAGTTTATCCTAGGGAAATAATCAGCAAAATATATGAAAGATCCATGTACAAGTACGTTAACTGTGCTGGTGTGTTTATAACGGCAAATTGGAAAGACCTAAATGTCCAGCCATACAAGAGATTCTATGTAGACATCTAAAATGAGAAGGTGGCAGATCCACGTTTATTAAAATGAAAAGATGCCGGTGATATTTCGCTACGTGAAAAAAAAAAATCATGTTAAGAACACTAGGATGACATTTTTGGAAATAATTCCATCACTTCCACAACTAAAAATCATCAAAAATTTCTGCATAGCCCTGTGTAGGTGTAAAAAATATCCGGAAGGATATGTACCAAAATGCCAACTGTGATTCTCTCTCTCTGATAGGGTTTACATTTTCTCTATTAAAGGTTTTTAAATGAGTACTTTTTAATTTTAAACTTCTATTTTTAAGATAAAATATTTGACCATTCAATTATCTTCCTACTCCTTTTTTTTTTTTTTTCTTTGGTACGCGGGCCTCTCACTGCTGTGGCCTCTCCCGTTGCGGAGCACAGGCTCCGGACGCGCAGGCTCAGCGGCCATGGCTCATGGGCCCAGCCGCTCCGCGGCATGTGGGATCTTCCCGGACCGGGGCACGAACCCGTGTCCCCTGCATCGGCAGGCGGACTCTCAACCACTGCACCACCAGGGAAGCCCTCTTTTTTTTTTTTTTTAATTGTGGCAAAATTCATTTAACACAAAATTCACCCTCACTTTTTCAAGCTGTTTCTTCCTCCATCTGTCTAATTAATATGACTACATTACCGTGCTTGACTTGCCAGATTCAGAAATGTCCTGATTTCTAGATTTCTATTATAGCGGTGAAGATTTTTAACTTAATTATATCAACTCTCATTCTCTCTCTAAACTCAGTTTAGCTCAACTTTTTTGTTCCATCCATGTTCTGCATTATTAAAGCTAAGCAAATACTATTACAGGATTTCTTTTACTTCTCTCCTGTGTTGGACTCTGTTGCCTGGATCTTCTTTTTTCTCAGTTTATTCCCTCTTTTCGGTGGAGCACATCCTCCACTAACTTCCAGAGAAAGGATGTGGGGAAGGTAAATTTACTTGAGACTCTGCATCATGAAACAAATGTCTTCCTACCTTCACACTGATCGATAATCTGGTTGAGCAGAGAACTGCAGGTTGGAGATATTTCTCCACTCATATTAAAGATGTGGCCCCACTGTCTTCAAGCTTCCAATGTCCCCAAGAATCTCCAGGCCAGTTCCATCCCCTGGAGAGGACCAGTTGGTTTTTTCCTCTCTGGAAGTTTTTAGGATCTTCATTTTATTCCCAGTGCTCTGAAATTTCACCATGACGTGCCTTGTTATGCGCTCTGTGGTTCTGAGAGATGCCTGTATTATTTCTTGTTAATTTCCTCCCTTACATTCTTTCTTATTTTCTCTTCTAAATGTTGAGCCTCCTGAATTTGCTAAGTTTCCATTCCTCTCCCATTTTCTAGTTTGCTCTTAAAATTTTACTTTCTGGGATAATTCCTCAAATATCTTCCAAGCTTTATTGAATTTTAAAATACTCTGTTACATTTTAAATTTCTCAGACTGTACATGTTCTTCAGTTGTTGTTTTTCTTCATAGTTTCCTGGGTTTTTTATGGATACACCATCTTCTCTTGAGGATACACATTATAATTTCTTTGATGTTTTCTTCTTTCTTCAACGTCTCTGTTTCTTCCCAGTTCTATTTTTTTCTGTCTTTCATGCGGTGGGCCTTCCACAAAGGTCTAGTGATCTATGCTTTCATTTTGGTTTAAATCACCTCTGAGGTATAATTTGTGTGCAGAACGCACCCATTCTAAGTACAGCACTCAGTGAGTTTTGACCAGCATACACACCCACAGGCCCACCACCACTGTCCAGACACAGAGCACCCCCATCACCCCAAAGGGCTCCTGTGCTCCTTCCCAGTCAGTCCACACACCCACTCCCAGATAACCATCAGCCTGTTTCCTCTCACTACAGATTCATCCTTCTGAGTTTCACAGAAATGGAATGACACACCACACGGCCCTTATTACGGCTTCTCTCACTCTGCGCGGTGCTTCTGGGATGCACCCGCGGCGTGTGTGTACCAGTGACTGGTCCTTTTCCCTGCTGAGCGGCTGTCTGTGGTACGCATGTAACATAGTTAATCTTCCTGCTGATGGACGTTGTTTCCAGTGCTGGATGTTACAAACAAAGCTGCAATCAACATGCATGCACCAATCTCTGCGGACACAAATCAAAGTCCATTTGTTTCTAAGCATGCGGTATCAGGAGGCTGCGGTGTATGGTGGGCTCTGCGGGCTCCGTGACAGTGAATGGGTGGCCGGCCGGCCTATTGTGACTGGGTTGCAGGCCAGCATCTCTGCGTCTCTTTGTGGGCCGGGGGGGGGCGGTGGCGAGTGGGTGGTTTACCTTCTCCAGAGAGAGCCTCCGGCCTGGAGAAATAAGCCCAACAGAATTCGGACGAGAGGAAGAAGGGTAGGGAGGGCGAGGTGGGCGCGTGCCCCTCGGCAGACTTCCACGGACACGGGGAGAGGGACGCTGAAGAGCGTCGGGCCTTGGAGCAGAAGCTTCTGCGATGAGCCACACTGCCGGAGCCCGGAGCCAGTGCAGCCCACGGGCAGGGGTGGGCACACTGTCTCACCTGATGCTCGGGAGAGGGACAGCACCGGGGGGGGGGGGGGTCAGCTCCTCCACGCACGGAGCAGGGATCCAAGGGCTGGAGGGCTAAACGCAACCCCACAGGGCCTTGCGGCCACGCGCGCACAACGCTGGCCCTAAGCCCCGTTTCCTCACCCGTCCCTGGCCCTCCCAGGGGGTAGGAGAGGGGAGGGGAGGCTGTCTTTGCAGCTCTGGGTGGGCTTACCTCCCGCCCCCCCCCACTGCCTGCCGGCAGGGAGGAGACTGCTGAGGAGACATGAGTGAGCCCCCCGCTGGCAGGCAGGCAGGCAGCCCACCCCCCCGAGGTTCCCTCCCACCCACAGGAGGTTCACAACAGCCTCGAGCTTCATCTCCTCAGAAGCACTGGAGCAGCAGTGGGGCAGAAGCAAGGTCTCTGAGATAGACTCCTGCCAGTCGCGGAGTGCTTGTTTTTGTTTTTAAGCAACGTATATTTTAAGACAAGAAAATTTAGAAGACACCTACCTAAGCTGAATTCCAAAATGGGCTCATCTGGATCTTGTATACTTCCTGGATAAAAAAGAAATGACAGAAAAAAAAATCACCCTTAATAAACTCTTCCCTGCTTTCAGATTTGATGCAAAAAATTCAACACACTGGTGGCAATCATTTCATAATATGTATAAATTAAACCATCAAGCTGTATATCTTAACCTTATAGTGACATATGTCAATTACTTCCCAATAAAACTGGGAAGAAAAACCCAATGCTCTGCTTCCTTTTCCCTCACACACTGTTAGATGAGATGATTTCTTTGTTTTCTAAACATTTTATTTTGAGATTCCTAAGAAGTCTCTGACCCCGAGGACCAAACCCCCTCCCTCCCACTCGGGTCTGTACACTCACAACACAAAGGGCTTTTATTATGGTCTGGGCACTTGCCAGACAGGCACCGTGGACATTCCCACGTTACCTATCGGCAAATGAGTCCTGGAGGTGCCCACGCAAACTGGAAAACTGATGGCGGGCAGGTTCCAGTGGAAGCAATTCCCAGGAAGAGGGCTGACTTCCCCCTATTCCAGCGCAAGCACAGGGATGCCAGGCCTGGCCCTCCCAGGGCTGCCACAGTGTGGGACCCGCGGGCAGGCCCGCTGAGGCTCACCTGTCAGAGAGAGGCCAAGCAGGTCGGCTGCCACGTCGATGGTGGAAGCCCGCTGCATCGCACGGGCCCTGGTGCCATGGCGAGGACTGTGCTCTCTTGCTGTCATGATGTCATTGGTGACAATGTGCTTCCTGTTCCTGGGTCAGACCGTGCCTGATTCCCCGGGAAGCGCTGTCACCAATCCCTAGTCCCCTATGGTGGCAGTAGTCCTGAGAAATAAAAACAAACACTGTTTTTTAAAAAAAAAAAAAAAAAAAACGAACAACAACAACAAAAAAAACAGGGATGGTGACGAAGAGACACTGTGCTCTCATGGAGAGGGCACGTGACCTACATGGACAAGACGCGGCAAAGCCAGGGTCCTCTGGCAGATGGGGAGCCAGGACGGAGAGTCCAATGAGCTAGGCCCCGCCTAGTCACTTCCTCTGTACTCACACACACACACCAGCACGGTCCGTCTGTGGGATCCCGTAAAGCAATCATGTTCTCTTCAACAGAGACGTGCCACGTTAAATGATGGCTTAGATCTAATCATAAACTATGGCCCTTGATATTTTCTGGCTTGCTTTATTATGGTTTTCCACTGGAAAGTCTCAGAGACTCTTTACAAACATATATCAGCTCACTACCATCTCTATTAGAAAGATAAGAGATGCAAGGAGAGGCCTGCTGCCCACTGACCAGGACAGCCCAGCAGAACAGTGGAGACCAAAGGCATGTCTCCAACCTTGCTCTCACCCTCCCAGGGGTACAGGAACTTGACGTGTGTCGGACTCAGGCTTTCTTTCCCACAAAACGCGACAATCTACGCCTCAGTGGATGGTGCTGTGCTGTGGATATGGAGGTCTCTGGGCAAAGGGCCACTGCAGGCTGAGCCACACAGATGCTGCGGCCCAGCACAGAATGCACTTTCTGCTCTGAGAAGTGGGTTATCCAGCAAGGAGGGAGTTTCACATATTCTTCTAACCCTATATGCTACAATCCCTGCTGTCTCCGGAAGGAACCAACCTCTAGGAGTTAAGATAGTTAGACTAATAACCCCTCTCAAAGGTCCCCACATATCCAGATGCCCCTGTCTTCTCAAAGTGCATCAATGCCTTTGCACGTGAAGGGCCTGTGTCCCCACTCTTGGGTTAATTCACACAGCAACTAACTTACTGGACATGTTCGTTCTTGGACCAGTAGAGACACGTGGCATTTCTTCACAGAAGCACATCCAAATCCATCATCTAAAAATAGAAAATTATAAACTTAACAAGCTAGTCAGACGTGAAGTTCTCGAGAATGCTTATTATAATGTACTGATATGTTACAATTTTAACGCCTAGAAATGTGGGGAAGCCAAGAGCTACTACAGGTTCCTTTGAGCTTCACACCCCAATCTAACCTTTTGGCCCCAAACCAAAGGTTTTGCACAAAGCCCCAAAGAATGAGAAACGGAAAGTGTCCATTCCTATCCCCCGTCCTGGGGTGATCCAGGGGAAGCGGGGACAGCCCTAAAGGGCCTGCTGGGCAGCTGGGATGTGGTTCAGGGAAAGGAGGAGAGAGAGAGCCCGAGGCCCAGGCTGCCTGCTCACAAATGTCAGGCCCTGGGAGAACCTGGGTGCCTCTGAGGCTCTGCTTTTTGGTGTCTAAGATGAAGGTGGTTGTACCCACCTCACGGGGCTGCAGTGAGAAGCAAATGTGCAAGGACGGGAGCGGGCTCTGCAAACCCCACCTCGCTGCCAGCCCGTCGCCCCCGCGGATCAGAACACCCAGGCTCCGACTGGCTCCAGCACTGCTGGGGGCCGTAGGGCAGACCGCAGGGCCCAGGGCGAGAGCATCTGAAACGTCCAGAGTCCGTGGTGGAGACGACAGGAGGGTCAGCGCGCACAGCCCTCGGACAAACCCGACATTCCCTGCAGGCTGTGCTCCCCCCCCCCCCTCCCACTGGGGCAGCCGGGGGCCCTGGGCACCTCAGCAGAGAGGGCAGTAGCCTGGCCGGGGAGGCCCCGAAGAAGTAACCAAGGGGAAGACTCACCAGTTTGCTGACATCAAAAGGCACACAAGTCAAGACTACGCAATGACAGTGGAACAGACTGGGAAAGTACCTGCAGTACTAACATCTGTGTTTTACAGCAATGCTTACACAACTTGACAGAAAAAACCACCCACTAAAAATGCAAGTGGCAAAAGGTATGAATTCATAAAAGAGGGATACGTGTAGAAAATACTTTGGAAAAGTGACCAAACTCAATCATAATGAGGAAAGCAATGCTAAGTACACCTTTAGTTACCTAAAGCAGGCGTCCAAAAGAGGTTTGTTTGCTCTTCTAATGAGAATGTGCTTTGCTGGCGGACCTAGGGGAAACTCTATAGGGCTCTCCTATACTGTTGATAACATTTTAGAGAGGTTCGAACATTTCAGAAACCAATTTGATACTATTTATCAAAATCCGTAAACACTAACAGAATTCTGGCCAGTGGTCCAGAGATGCTAATTGTAGCATTGCTTGTAATGACGAACACTGGAACCAATCTAAAGGCCCCGCTACAGAGAAGTGCATTCTGGAACGTCTATAAGAAACACCACCATAGGGCTGCTAAAGTGATCACAAGAAAGGCAACACACATAAGAAGTCCTTCAACCTCATTAGCCATCAGGACAATGCTAACTGTAACCATGAGATACGTCTGCATACCCATTAGAATAGCTAAAATGAAAAAGACAGACAGGACCACATGCTAGCAAAGACGTGGACAGAATAAATGGGGTCCTGATACACTGCTAGTGGAGTGCAGCCATGCTGGAAAACTGGCAGTACCTCTACCCACACTGAACGTGACCCGGTAGGTAACTCAGAGAGCAACTGCTACCAGAAACGCACACTTAGGGTCACCAACAAAAAAAAAAAAAAAAAAGCTGCAAAGAGCCCTTAAAGCTGGGAATTCCCTGGCGGAATTCCAGTGGTTAGGACTTGGTACTTTCACTGCCAGGGCCCGGGTTCAATCTCTGGCTGGGGAACTAAGATCCTGCGAGCCGCACGGTGCGACCAAATAAAAAAATAAATCTAAAAAACAAAAAGCAAAAATACCCAACACTTAAAGCAGTAACATTTATAATATTCAAAAACTAGAAACAATCCAAGTGTCCATCAACAGTAGAATGGACAAAACAACACAGATGGCTCTTAGGAACAATGTCAAGGGGGAAACCCAGACCCACGAGAGCATGTTCTAGGCAATTCCACCCCTATGAAGTTTGGACACTGGCCAAACGAGTCTGTGGTGTCAGAAGTCAGGACAGTGGTGTCTCTGAGGGGCAGGACTGACCGGGGAGGGTGGGAGGAGGCTTGTGGGCTCTGGTGTGTGTTGTCTCCTCATGTGGGTGCTGGTTCCATGAGTGACTTCACTGTGGGGAAATTCACTGAGCTGTATATGAAATGATCTTTTCTTTTCTTTTTTTTCTGTTTTTTGCAGTATGCAGGCCTCTCACTGTCGTGGCCTCTCCCACTGCGGAGCACAGGCTCCGGACGCGCAGGCTCAGCGGCCACGGCTCACGGGCCCAGCCGCTCCGCAGCACGTGGGATCTTCCCGGACCGGGGCACGAACCCGTGTCCCCTGCATCGGCAGGCGGACTCTCAACCACTGTGCCACCAGGGAAGACCTGAAATGATCTTTATACCCAATAGAAAGGCGGATTCCTTTAATGACTATAATAAAGACAACATAGCATGAAAAAGTGTTTATGTCGTTTCTGCATCTTATGTGTCTTTAATGAAATGTTCTACCTGTTCTCTGGTTAAAGCCATTTAAAAAGACGGGACAGAGCCAGCAGGAGACCACACCAAGACGAGGGCCACGTCTGGGGGCGTGACCACAGGGAAACGTTGTCTTTCTCAGCTTACTGGCATCCTCCCGCGTCACTGAAAGCTGCCGCCACGCTGGCCAGAGGTAGAGGCGGCACCTGGAGCGTGACCTTTCCCTGTGTGTCCACGGCATCCCCTCGCCCCACCTGGCTGCCCTGCTCAGCTGTTAGTGAGCTGCTGTCGCCCCCCCTTCACTCGGGACAGTGGAGACATGCCACCTAACAGAGGACAACATCTGTACCCCGACATCCCGCCAGCCCAAGGGAGGCTCCCCTCCCCCCTGCCCTTGCAGGGTCCCCACTGGCCCGTCCCTTCCCCTGGAGGGTGGTTGGTACCATGAGACTCAGGGGACAGAAATGCTTGAAGGGGAACATCTACAGGCTAATTTTACAAGTAACAGAATTCACAGACCAGAGAAGCTTTTAGTTCACAAGGACCTTAGAAGCCACCTCACGGTTATTTGGGGGCATCTAATTAGGATCTGCGATTTAAGTCATCAGGACCCAGAACACGAAGCTGATTTGCACAGCTGAACTAGACGTCCCTCTATTAGCCTCATTAATTGAAGGTAATTCTCCAAGGATTCTGATATTCCCAAGGTCCCTGGTTTTCCTCCTAGCCCCATTTGAAGACCAGAGCTCATTAGCAAGAAAAATAACTTAAAGAGGACAGAGAGGGTGTGGGAGTTGTTTAGGAGACTGAAATTTTTTTTCTTCGGGGCAGGAGAGAAGCAGTAACTCATGAAACTGACTGCCTCGGCTCCTGACTCTGTGGGAGACGTGTGACCCCTTCCATCAAATCAGAAGCAAAGCCGATGACGCCCCTTCCGCCCAGTGGGGGCACGGAGACGTGGCCGAGGGAGCATCAGCAAGTCTGCGGAGAGGACACTGTGACTCACACGGCTTCGTGGGGCTCCTGAGGGTCACCAATGACTGTTGGAAGCTTCTAGAGGAACCGGTCTTGGGAAGGCCTGCCCTCCTCCTCCACAGAACAAGGTGCCTCAGGCCTGGCAGGGGTCTGCAGGCCCCTCTGGGCTCAGTAACCTCTGCTGAGCAGGAGTTGAGGGGGGAGGCCAGCTCCACTGGTATCTGTCAGAACACTGGGGTCTTCTCAAAATCATCTTAAAAAGGAGTTGCATGGACGAGCATGGAAATCCAGGCAGGGTGACTTCCTCAAGGTCAAGTGGAGGTAAAGGATGAACTACTGGCATCAACCCAAAGCCAGAAGCCCCCGTACCACTGGCTCTCTCCCTGCCACCCCAGCCCGCCCCACCCCATCGCTGTCACTGCTGTGGGCAGCAAACGGGCCAAGGGCAACCCTTCCCAGTGCTCTGCTCTCCAAGAGGGAAGGTCAGACGAAAGATAAGTCAGAGCAGCCCTTGAGGAGGAGGCTAGTTCACGAGTGAGAAAGAGGAAGCGCTTTCTCTGAGACCCCCCAATCCAGGATGGCCACGGTCACTGGTGGATGAGGTGTCACACTGATCGCTGGCACCGAAAATCACTGGTTATAACCCAAGAGAGACAGCGGCCCCTTCCTGCAGGAAGCCTCCCTCCCCTGCAGCCAACAGCCCTTCTGCAACGGAGCAGGACCCGGTGGGGCCCTGCTGGGTACAAGTCCTTTCCGTGTCCCCTGTTTCTTGTTCGTAGGAAATGGGCTTCATTCAGCCTCCTTGACCTTCCCGGAGCTCCAAAGGGCAGAGTCAAACAGCTGCTAATCAGGGAAGGGAGGGGATGCAGAGACAAGGGAGGAGCAGTCAGGACACAACAGTGCAGCCTTGGGGCGGGGTCCCGGTTCCCCCTCAAGGAATATATATAACAAAATATCTCTGAGTTCTTCTGCAGGAACTAAGACCCCACCCAGGTGGAGGACGGTAACTTCTGGCTGAGCACCAGATTCCTGGAGCGCCGCCCCGTCACCTCACCACCAGCCAATGAGAAGAAAGTCTGCACAAGGTGGAAGATAAAGAAGACTCTGAGCCCCTCCCCCAATGATTCTTCTTTAAAAACTTTCATGGTCGAGCAGAATCTTTGGAGTTGGTTTCTGGACACAAGTCCCCCATCTCCCCAGGATGCCAGCCTCCTAAACAAAGCAGTCTTTTCGTTCCTGCCAGCACTTGGCTCTCGAGTACTGGCTTTCAGACATCAAGGAGCCAAACCAGAGTTTGCAAACATTTCCTCGCAGAGGCTTGCTAACCCACCAGGCGGTCTACACCTCAGGACAATGGACTTCCTGTGTGGCAGCAGAATAGCCAGCCAGGCACCTGTGTCTCATGGACGACAGGCCTAAAGTCCTTGCTTCCTCCATATCCTCCTGGGTCCCTAGCTCAAGCCTAAACATAGATGAGGGGTCTAACAAGCACCTACTGGGTAAGAAACCATCAAGGTCCGAGGCAGACCACACCTGCCACCAGGCTCACTGACAGAATGCTCCCTCCAGCGGCATGTGACCACTGCAGAAGGATGTACACCAGCTGAGATGAGGACAGGGAAGTGGTCGTGGGATACCCTCTTCCCTGGACTCCCTGCTATGTGCAGGGGCCTGGTGGGCAATTCCACGGCCCCAGGGTAAGGTGGAGTCACTCAGTGGAAGGAAACTAGGTCCCCAGACTGTGGGGCAGGCAGAGCTCCTGCCCCACCACTTCCCCACACACGACCTATGCTGAGCTTAACCTGACTAAGAAATAAACCTGTGCTGTGGGAGACTGGGGGGAGTAGGTGGTTGTTAGAGCAGCTAATGTTAGTTACCTTGACGAAAGTCTGGTGCTTTCCAGGCACTCAATAAATGGTTACGATGAAAATAAAAATCACAGGGGCTTCCGTGGTGGCACAGTGGTTAAGAATCTGCCTGAGAATACAAGGGACATGGGTTTGAGCCCTGGTCCGGGAAGATCCCACATGCCGCGGAGCAACTAAGCACGTGTGTCACTACTACTAAGCCTGTGCTCTAGAGCCCGCGAGCCACAACTACTGAGTCCGCGCGCCACATCTACTGAAGCCTGTGCCTAGAGCCCGTGCTCAACAAGAAAAGCCACCGAAATGAGAAGCCCACTCACCACAACTAAGAGTGGCCCCCACTCTCTGCAACTAGAGAAAGCCTGCACGCAGCAACGAAGACCCAATGCAGTCAAAAATAAATAAATAAATATTTTTAAAAATAATAAAAAAATAAAAATAAAAATTACAATCACAAGTTAAAACTTACTGCGCAAAGGGAAAAACAAAAAATAACATACAAGGGAACTCCCCTAAGGTTTAACAGCTGATTTCTTAGCAGAAACTCTACAAACCAGAAGGGAGTGGCATGATATACTTAAAGTGATGAAAGGGAAGAACCTACAACCAAGATTACTCTACCCGGCAAGGATCTCATTCAGATTCGATGGAGAAATCAAAAGCTTTACAGACAAGCAAAAGCTAAGAGAATTCAGCACCACCAAACCAGCTCTACAACAAAGGCTAAAGGAACTTATCTAAGTGGGAAACACAAGAGAAGAAAAGGATCTACAAAAACAAACCCAAAACGATTAGGAATATGGTCATAGGAACATACGTATCGATAATTACCTTAAATGTGAATGGATTAAATGCTCCAACCAAAAGACACAGACTTGCTGAATGGATATAAAAACAAGACCCATATATATGCTGTCTACAAGAGACCCACTTCAGACCTAGGGACACATACAGACTGAAACTGAGGGGATGGAAAAAGATAGTCCATGCAAATGGAAATCAAAGAAAGCTGGATTAGCTATACTCATATCAAATAGACTTTAAAATAAAGAATGTTACAAGAGACAAGGAAGGACACTGCATAATGATCAAGGGATCAATCCAAGAAGAAGATATAACAATTATAAATAAATATGCACCCAGCATAGGAGCACCTCAATACATAAGGCAACTGCTAACAGCTATAAAAGAGGAAATCAACAGTAACACAATAATAGTGGGGGGACTTTAACACCTCACTTACACCAACGGACAGATCATCCAAAATGAAAATAAATAAGGAAACAGAAGCTTTAAATGACACAACAGACCAGATAGATTTAATTGATATTTACAGGACATTCCAACCAAAAACAGCAGATTACACTTTCTTCTCAAGTGTGCACAGAGCATTCTCCAGGATAGATCACATCTTGGGTCACAAATCAAGCCTCAGTAAATTTAAGAAAATTTAAATCATATCAACCATCTTTTCAGACCACAACACTATGAGATTAGAAATGAATTACAGGGAAAAGAAACGTAAAAAACACAAACACATAGAGGCTAAACAATACGTTACTAAACAAACAAGAGATCACTGAAGAAATCAAAGAGGAAATAAAAAAATACCTAGAGACAAATGACAATGAAAACACGACGACCCAAAACCTATAGGATTCAGTAAAAGCAGTTCTCAGAGGGAAGGTTATAGCTATACAAGCCTACCTCAAGAAACAAGAACAATCTCAAGTAAACAATCTAACCTTACACCTAAAGGAACTAGAGAAAGAAGAAAAAACAAAACCCGAAGTTAGCAGAAGGAAAGAAATCATAAAGATCAGAGCAGAAATAAATGAAATAGAAACAAAGAAAACAACAGCAAAGATCAATAAAACTAAAAGCTGGTTCTTTGAGAAGATAAACAAAATTGATAAACCGTTAGCCAGACTCATCAAGAAAAAGAGGGAGAGGACTCAAATCAATAAAATTAGAAATGAAAAAGGAGAAGTTACAACAGACACCACAGAAATACAAAGCATCCTAAGAGACTACTGCAAGCAACTCTATGCCAATAAAATGGACAACCTGGAAGAAATGGACAAATTCTTAGAAAGGTATAACCTTCCAAGACTCAACCAGGAAGAAACAGAAAATATGAACAGACCCATCAATTAAAGAAACCGAAACTGTGATTAAAAATATTCCAACAAACAAAAGTCCAGGACCAGATGGCTTCACAGGTGAATTCTATCAAGCATTTAGAGAAGAGCTAACTCCCATCCTTCTCAAACTCTTTCAAAAAATTGCAGAGGAAGGAACACTCCCAAGCTCATTCTATGAGGCCACCATCACCCTGATACCAAAACCAGACAAAGATACTACAAAAAAAGAATATTACAGACCAATATCACTGATGAATATAGATGCAAAAATCCTCAACTAAATACTAGCAAACAGAATCCAACAACACATTAAAAGGATCATACACCATGATCAAGTGGGATTTATCCCAGGGATGCAAGGATTTTTCAATATACACAAAACAATCAATGTGATACACCATATTAACAAATTGAAGAATAAAAACCATATGATCATCTCAATAGATGCAGAAAGCTTCTGACAAAATTCAACAGCCTTTTATGATAAAAACTCTCCAGAAAGTGGGCATAGAGGGAACCTACCTCAACATAATAAAGGCCATATATGACAAACCCACAGCAAACATCATTCTCAATGGTGAAAAACTGAAAGCACTTCCTCTAAGATCAGGAACGAGACAAGGGTGTCCACTCTTACCACTATTATTCAACACAGTTTTGGAAGTCCTAGCCACGTCAATCAGAGAAGAAAAAGAAATAAAAGGAATACAAATTGAAAAAGAAGAAGTAAAACTGTCACTGTTTGCAGATGACATGATACTATACATAGAAAATCCTAAAGATGCCACCAGAAAACTACTAGAGCTAATCAATGAATTTGGTAAAGTTGCAGGATACAAAACTAATGCACAGAAATCTCCTGCATTCCTACACACTAATGACAAAAAATCTGACAGAGAAACTATGGAAACACTCCCATTTACCACTGCAACAAAAAGAATAAAATATCTAGGAATAAACCTACCTAGGGAGACAAAAGACCTGTATGCAGAAAACTATAAGACACTGATGAAAGAAATTAAAGATGATACCAACAGATAGAGAGATATAAAATGTTCTTGGATTGGAAGAATCAATATTGTGAAAATGACTATACTACCCAAAGCAATCTACAGATTCAGTGCAATCTCTACCAAATTACCAATGGCATTTTTTATGGAACTAGAACAAATCATCTTAAAATTTGTATGGAGACACAAAAGACCCTGAAGAGCCAAAGCAGTCTTGAGGGAAAAAAACGGAGCTGGAGGAATCAGACTCCTTGGTTTCACACTATACTACAAAGCTACAGTAATCAGGACAATATGGTACTGGCACAAAAACAGAAACATAGATCAATGGAACAAGACAAGAAAGCCCAGAGATAAACCCACGCATCTATGGTCAACTAATCTATGACGAAGGAGGCAAAGATATGCAATGGAGAAAAGACAGTCTCTTCAATAAGTGGTGCTGGGAAAACTGGACAGCTACATGTAAAGGAATGAAATTAGAACACTCCCTAACACCATACACAAAAATAAACTCAAAATGGATTCGAGACCTAAATATAAGATCGGACACTATCAAACTCTTAGAGGAAAACATAGGAGGAACACTCTGACATAAATCACAGCAAGATCGTTTTTGATCCACCTCCTAGAGTAATGGAAATAAATGAATAAATGGGACCTAATGAAACTTCAAAGCTTTTGCACAGCAAAGGAAACCATAAATGAGACGAAAAGACAACCCTCAGAATGGATGAAAATATTTGCAAATGAATCAGCGGACAAAGGATTAATCTCCAAAATATATAAACAGCTCATGCAGCTCAATATTAAAGAAACAACCCAATCCCAAAATGGGCAGAAGATCTAAATAGACATTTCTCCAAAGAAGACATACAAATGGCCAAGAAGCACATGAAAAGCTGCTCAACATCACTAATTATTAGAGAAATGCAAATCAAAACTACAATGGGATATCACCTCACACCAGTTAGAATGGACATCAACAGAAAATCTACAAACAACAAATGCTGGAGAGGGTGTGGAAAAAAGGGAATGCTCTTGCACTGTTGGTGGGAATGTAAATTGATACAGCCACTATGGAGAACAGTACGGAGGTTCCTTAAAAAACCAAAAATAGAATTACCATATGACCCAGCAATCCCACTACTGGGCATATACCCAGAGAAAACCATAATTCAAAAAGACACATGCACCCCAATGTTCTTTGCAGCACTATTTACAATAGCCAGGTCATGGAAGCAACCTACATGCCCATCGACAGACAAATGGATAAAGAAGTTGTGGTACATATACACAATGGAATATTACTCAGGCATAAAAAGAAATGAAATTGAGTCATTTGTTGAGACATGATGGACCCAGAGACTGTCACAGAGAGTGAAGTAAGTCAGAAAGAGTAAAACAAATATCGTATATTGACACATGTATACGGAACCTAGAAAAATGGTACAGATGAACCGGTTTGCAGGGCAGAAATAGAGACACAGATGTAGAGAACAAATGTATGGACACTAAGGGGGGAAAGTGGCAGCGGGGTGGGGGTGTGTGATGAATTGGGAGATTGGGATTGACATGTATACACTGATGTGTTTAAAATTGATGACTAATAAGAACCTGCTGTATAAAAAAAAAACACAAAAAAACACCTAATACTAAACTTTCTTTGGGTTATTTGTATGGAAATATGTTAATATAAATGTTTCAGACATTACATGAAATTTCTAAAAATCTTGTATGTTCTAGTATAATGTTATAAGTCATAATTCTAGTTATTACTTTAAAATGTATATCGCAGAAATAACTAAATTTCCTTGTCAATTGCATTATTATGAACTTTCATCAAATCTTTAACTGTGGTCATTTTTCAGTCTTTTGTCATTTACAGACGGTTCCAGGTATACTCTGATGCTTTTGCAAAAATGTTCCTATAAAAGGGTTTCATCTTCAAGGAATTCATGGAAAAGACTCTGACAAGCACAGGTTTCTGGTAACTAGCTATACTGCTGAACTGAATGAATAAGCATTTTCAGAACTCTAATGGAAAACTGATGAATTCATAAAAGTGCTAACAAAAGATCAAGATGAAAAAAAATTAATTACATGGGACTGAGTCAACTGATGAGGATGATTATAATTTTTGTGACTTTCTGTTTGAATTAAAAACAAAAAACCCACAAGGACTCAGAGGCAAAAATATACAAATATACAAAGTAAAGGAGCTGTTACAGTGGAGGATTACTGGGCTGAATGTCAATATTATGACACAGTATGAGTGTGTTTCGTGTTTGGTAATTGCAATCATTTTTGCTTTTGTTGTGGTCATCCATTTACAATGCTTGGTGTCAGTTTATTTATCTCTTGTAAAAATAAAATACAGTGTTTGTGTGTGAAAAAAAAAAATGAGCAAAGGATCTGAAGAGACATTTTTCCAAAGAAGATATACAAATGGCTAATAAAAGATGCTCAGTGGAGACTTCCCTGGTGGCGCAGTGGTTAAGAATCCACCTGCCAATGCAGGGGACATGGGTTCAAGCCCTGGTCCAGGAAGATCCCACATGCCGCGAAGCAGCCAAGTCCATGTGCCACAACTACTGAGCCTGCGCTCTAGAGCCTGTGAGCCACAACTACTGAGCCCGTGTGCCTAGAGCCCATGCTCCAGAACGAGAGAAACCATGGCAATGAAAGGCCTGCACACTGCAACGAAGAGTAGCTCCTGATTGCCACAACTAGAGAAAGCCCTCGCACAGCAACGAAGACCCAATGCAGCCAAAAAATTAATTAATTAATTAAAAGAAAAAAGATGCTCAATGTCATTAGTCATCAGGGAAATGTAGATCAAAACCATGATGAGATACTACTTTGCACACTCCAAGATGGCTATGATTAAAAAAAAAAAGACAGATGATAACAAGTGTTGGAGAGGATATAGAGAAATTAGAACCTTCATACATTGCACGTGGGACTGCAAAGTGGTGCAGTTACTTTGGAAAAGTCTGGCAGTTGCTCAAAAGGTTAAACAAAGAGTTACCATATGACCCAGCAATTCCACCTGTAAGATTTTCAATACCACAGAAGAAATCATAAAAAAAAAAAAAAAAAAAAAAAAAAAAAAACTTACTGCACAATGCTTGGGAAAGAATGATGTTTTGTGCTCTGGATGAGGTAGCCCAGTTCATGAGAAAAACACCCACAGGTGGCAGGAAGAGTTCCCGAAAATGAGAGGAGCACAGAGAATTAAAAAATCCACTTCGGCAGGTAGTCAACCAGACAAATCATTCCCTCTCTAGCTCCAGGTCAGGCTCAGGACACCCTCATTTCTCTCCTGCCCCTCTCCCACCCCGATACCCCCCGGCGAGGCCTGGGCCTCACCACTCCAGACACACCCTAAGGTGGAGGCTGGCCTTAGTATTACTTGAGAAAGCAAGTTCTCTGAGGTGGCCTCAGAGCTGTTAATCCAACCAAGAGAGAAAAAGGGACCCATCACTACCACTGCCACCAAAATCAACCTCTGGTCCCACGGGTTCCCTGGAGTCCACTGGGAATTGAGGCCACCCAGGGCTCCCTGGTCTACACCCAAGAGGAAACTTGATATGCTGGGGACTTCAGGGCCACCAATTCCTAAAAGCCCAGCAAATGAGAGAAAGACAACAGCGTGGGTACAAACCCGGGGGGCGGGCACATGGTGGCTGGGGGGCAGCTGCCAATGACAAAAATGGAAGGGGCAGAGTCACGGCAGCTGGGGCAAGAGGGGTGGGCAGGCCAACACAGGAACAGGAGCAGCGTCTGTGCAACGGCCAAGGGCAAGGGTGAGCAGCAAACTGGAGGCTGCACTCCAGGGAGAAGGCAGTGCTGGCCGGAGGGCAGGCTCAGAGCGGCCAGTGTCAAACAGCTCCCGGGCACCTGCCCAGGTCAGTCACCAGCAAAGGAAGAGCCGGCACATGGGCAAGGACCAGGAAGGCCCGGATAGTGAATGTTCCAGAACAACAGCTAATGGCAGCAGAAAACTCCTCTGGCTTGTATTTGGAACGGATGAATGTGTGCTTCCACGGGAAGACTCAGAAACGAAAATGCTGCCAATCGAGTTCCGATGCAAGGAGAGTGACAGGATGGCTGTGGTCGGAGAAGCCTGTTGCCGGGGTGCGGGGCACACACACACCTTTCCTGCAGCAGGAATCATGAGCAGGCTGCCAAGGAGGGTTACAGAAGAGAGGTTACACTACGGAAACCTCTGCCACCTGATGTAAAGCCGAGATGGGCTGTGGGGTGGGGAGGAGCCACCAGAAGCAGAGCACAGGGTGTGTTCCAGGAGGCGGGGCAGGAGGAGGGGCCCTGGGGGGGTCAGGGCTCCTTTATTCTAATTTGCTCACCTTGGGGACTTCTCCGCCCACTGGATGCTCCACCCCACCCCCCCCACCCCCACCCCCGTGCCTCTCCCCACCCTCAAATGCATAAGAGGGGAAGCTGGGATGAAGTGAGAGAGCAGCATGGACATATATACACTACCAAACGTAAAGCAGATAAGCTAGTGGGAAGCAGCTGCATAGCACAGGGAGATCAGCTCAGTGCTCTGTGACCACCTAGAGGGGTGGGGTAGGGAGGGAGGGAGGGAGGGAGACACAAGAGGGAGGAGATATGGGGATATACGTACATGTATAGCTGATTCATTTTGTTATAAAGCAGAAACTGACACAACACTGTAAAGCAATTATACTCCAATAAAGATGTTTAAAAAAATGCGTAAGAGGGGCTTCGCTGGTGGCGCGGTGGTTGAGAGTCCGCCTGCCGATGCAGGGGACACTGGTTCGTGCCCCGGTCCGGGAAGATCCCACGTGCCGTGGAGCGGCTGGGCCCGTGAGCCGTGGCCGCTGAGCCTGCGCGTCCGGAGCCTGTGCTCCGCTGCGGGAGAGGCCACAACAGCGAGAGGCCCGCATACCGCAAAAAAAAAAAAAAAAAAAAAAAATGCGTAAGAATAGTGGAAGCAAGCAGGTCTTCCTTTTTTTCTGTTTAAAAAAGCCAACTGCCTAGGAAAGATCTTAATTTTTTAAACAAAGTCAAATATGCCTCCTCACCACAAAAAGCCAGGAATGCTGGCTGCGGCAAAGGCTCAGGTATTAACTGGGCAGGAAAGGCCAGAGGCCCCGGGAACAGAGACCAGGGCAGAGGGCACCTGGGAGGCTTCTGAGGGGGCACACAGGCAGGCCTTGGGCTTGGCCCCGGGCCCGTGCTCTGGCCCCCACCCCATGCTCTGGCCCCAAGCCCACCAGGCCCCAGACACTCTGGTCCACAGCGCTCGACACCTGCCCTTCTGGGACCTGGATGCGTGGGTCAACCAGCAGAGGCCCAGAGGTGTTCCGTGAGTCCAAGCACCTGCTCAGTCAATGTCACTTCAGACCCCTCCTCCTGCACGAGTGACAGAGCTACTGAGCTTCTCCCAGCCTCAGACTCACGATTACCACCAAGGGATGCCCTGAGGAGCAAGCGAGTACACAGAGAAACACATGACAGCCCACACAGGGCCTGGCACCAAAGGCCCCCGTGCGACACGCTGAGCTTCTCTCCTGGGCTTTCCTAACCTCCCACGTGTTGGGTCCACGCTACATTCTTCCTGGGGCATCTGCGAGCCGGGAAGGCCTTCCCTCCAGCTCAGCCTCTTCACATGTACAACTCTGCGGCCTCCCTGCGTTCTCCAACCACAACTCTTCCCCCAGGTCCATGGCACTTTGCTGTGCTTCAGTTTACCTATTTTTTTGCGGTATGCGGGCCTCTCACCGTTGCGGCCTCTCCCGTTGCGGAGCACAGGCTCCGGACGCGCAGGCTCAGCGGCCATGGCTCACGGGCCCAGCCCCTCCGCGGCACGTGGGATCTTCCCGGACCGGGGCACGAACCCGCGTCCCCTGCATCGGCAGGCGGACTCTCAACCACCGCGCCACCAGGGAAGCCCTGTGCTTCAGTTTATAGTCATCACATTTTCTAATAATATCCCTAAAATTTAGGCTTACAGGCTGCTGTTGGGAAGGAATGTGTGAACGGAGGGCCCTTCCAGGAGGCGGTGGGGCTGGTGAGGGAGCCCGGGCACTGGTGTCAGCCACTGGGAGCCATGCCACCTCCACAGGGCGCCTCCCCTGGGCTGAGGTTTCCTCACCTGCAAGATGAGGACGGGACGGCTGGTGGGCGGAATCCACGGCGCCCCAGTCAGAGGGGAGCGTGGAAGGAGACCCTGCCCCCACCACTAGGGCTGTGCCTCGGGCTGGACATCCTTGGGATTCTGTTCTCCAGAGGGTGGCAACCAGGCTCCCCTGTACCAGAGAAAGCCTGTGGGGAGGCCACTTCCTCCTTCCCCTTGGACCCAGCTCTCTCCTACTTCCTGCTCTAGCCCCTGTGCAGGGAGGGCCTCGGGCCTTGGCTGGGACTCCGAGAACGAGGCCTAACCTGTGAGAGAGCTGCAGAACGTCAGTTCAGTGTTGCTGGTATTTAACTGCCAGAAAATGATGTGTCTTAGAAAGGCAAGCACAGGACAAGAAATGTGCTGCAGGTGGTGTACAGTCTCACCTGCAGACAAAGACAAGCCGACCCAGGGCTGCACTGGGCCTGCGCTCGGCAGGGGACAATCAATCTGTCACCTCCTGCGTCCTCCCATTCCCCCAAGTCCCGCTCGCTGACAGTGACACTGAACAGGTAGCGTGGCAATGAGTTCACCCGATTTAATTAACTAACCTGCCTCATTAGCTTAATGAATATGGCAGCTGACAGAATTTAGTGCCTTAACCCAGATTCAATGCACATCTCTGGACTCCAGTGGGAAGAGTCAGGCCCTGGGTGGGCCGTGGATATTCCTCTAAGGCAGGGGTCCCCCACCCCCCAACCCGTACTGCTCCACAGCCTGTTAGGAACCGGACTCACAGCAGGAGGTGAGCGGCGGGCGCACCCCATCGCTCGCGTTACCGCCCCGACCATCCTCTCCCCGCTCCCCACCCGCCAAACCTGGGTCCGTGGAAAACCTGTCTTCCACGAAACCGGTCCCTGGTGCCAAGAAGGTTGGGGACCACTGCTCTAAAGGACAGTGGGGGGGGGGCGGGGGTCGGGGACAACAGGCAGGGCAGTGCCCTGAGCAGGACAAGCCCAGACCGCTCCAGCCGCAGCCCCGATCCCCCGGCCCCTCAGTTCTCCCACCTCGGTCGATGGCGGCTCCATCCCTGCACTGGCTCCAGCCAAGAAACAAGGTCAGTGCAAGCGCCTGGACTCCCCTTCCTCTCACACCCACACCCAATCCATCAGCGACTCGTGCCGGTGGCATCCTCCCCAGAGATCCCCACAGCCCTCTGCCTGTCAGCACCGGCGAGCCTGTGACCCTTCCCGCCCCGGCCTCCTCGCTCTTGGGACCTCCCCGGCCGGCTGCCCTCTGTGAGGCCGCCCTTCTTTGGACGACAGGGCAGCTCTCTCACTTCCCGTGTGTCCTTCCTAAAAACCAGCTCCTCCAGGGGGTCTTGGGGACAGCCCGGTCTCGAACTGCAGCTCAGGCCCTGTGACTCGCCAGCAAACCACGAACCTTCAGGGGAATTTCAGCAGGAACGAGGCTGAGGCTAAGGCGCCCTGAATAAACTGCTTCCAAGTGCCTGTGGGGGTGCTCACTCCCAGGAGAGGAGACACGTGTTACTGGGCGGCACGCGGCACGAGCAGCAGCTGTGGTCTCTCTGCCACGATAAGCCTCTCTCGCCCGCACCCACCCTCCAGCCGCTTTCCCCAGGTGCCTGCCCTCTCCGGCTTCCACACCTCCTGCGCTTTCTTCTCTATCAACCGACCGTCTCAGGTCTCTTGTGGACCAGGCCTCAGGGACACAGGGATGAACAAGGAGGCTTGCTCAGGAAACGCATCACAAGAAACGTAGCGGAAACATGAACGGTGAGCCCGCTGAGGGCCGTTCTGGGGCTAGTGAAACCTCTTCTGAGACCTTCCCCTGTGCTGTTCCCCCCGTTCCAGCAGGGGCGCCGCGGGTGCTGGAAGCAGGGATTCCGAAGGCTCTTTTTTGGGATGGATCGACTCAGTGTCCTTTACGTCACTCCTCTCACTCCCATGCAGCGGGCTTCCTCTGTCATCTGACCGTTGCGCGAGCTCCCCAGGACACCATGAACACAGATGGTGCAGACCCTGAGCGCCACAGTCCATTGTGAGAGCCGCCCGTCACTGCTGGGGACAATGCACTCTTCTCTCTCCCAGAAGGTCCACGGCTGCGACAAGCCTCACGGCGTGCTCCTCGGTCAACTTGGCCACTCGAAGCCCTCACATAATTAACTGAAAGCTCGTCTGCATGTCGGCCTCTCAGCAATTCCACGGAAACTTCCACACGGGTGTGCAAAGGACGGAGGAAACCATCCAGTATTTACCGATTCCCACTGTCAATGAAGACGTGCAGTTCCCAGGGGACCGAGAGCCAAAGGGGACAGGACAAGGGCTTCCCCGTGACCTGCGGGTCAGCTTATGTCCGGGTGGGGCTCCATGAAGGCCCCATCGGCCAACGAAGGGAGGTGTCGTCACAGACGCAGAGGTCCCACCCCCAGGCTCTCACTCAAAGCTGGAAGAGAACTCTGGATGCCCGGGGCTGGGGGGTGCTCTAAGCCCCAGCGCTGGGCTGGCGTGTGCCCTGTTCACTGCCTAAGACTCTTTCTCTTCTCTGTTTCCACCCAAACCCAAGGCTGCGGGGCCTGGCCTGGTGCCTGTCTCTATCTGGCCCTACCCGGAGCTGGCCACCTGGGGGCTGGGCCCTGAGCCCCTCCAGCCCCCAGCGCGGACGCCGCCCCAGACTCTGTTTCTGTCCTCCTCCCTTTTGGGAGAGGTCTGCCCTTTCAGCGAAGGGAACGGCCAACGCGGGTGTGGTCACGGCCGCTCAAGGCTCCTTAGGGTCACAGCGCCAAAAGGGGGCGCCCTCCCAGGGCGGGGGGCCCACGCAACGCCGCTCTGCTGCCCCTGCTGCCCCTCCCCCAGCCCTTGGGGCTTCGGCGACTGGGCTGTCACGGTGAGGGCGGGTTCTGGGCACTCCTATCATGGCCAAAAATCCATGCTTGACACACGGGACCTTGTGCTGCAGGTTGGAGAGTCCGATTCAGGTGAGCTTAAACAGAAAAGCCCGTCTTCATAAAGGTTCTGAGCTGACTTACAAAAGCGGGGCAGGAAAACGGCTGAGCTGGCTTGTGCGCCCCGTGTCTGACTCCTCTCGGCTCCCTCTCTCGCCCACGTCACCCGCGACTCTGCCACGACCCTGTGCACATAGCAGGGCCGAGAGCCCCACTTTAAAGTCTCCAGCCGGAGCCACTGAAGAGGCTGAACACACGGGTGCTCCCCGAGCCTCCAGCCCAGCTCTCTTCCGGGGAGGGTGACCCAAGGGCCTTGCTTGGGCCAGGCCCCCCCACCCCGGCTGGAGGGGGCACACTGTAGCATGGGTGCCACCCTGACACCTAGGTTTGGTGGGGAGAGTCCCCACAGAGGGGGGAGGGGGAGGCTGGACGGAATCATCTCAAGTCACAGGTTTTAGCAGCTGAATGGAGAGACCCTACGGCAAGTCCTTCTTAAACTTCGGAAAGTCAAAGAACTCCCGGGGTACGTTGTTTTCTATATTATGTAAGGTGGATAACGTAAACATAGATTAGGTATAAACTCTTGTCTTGGCGCTCCTAAACTACTAAAACTAAAAGAGACGTACGAGATGTAGACAAACAGAACGCCGACACAAATGCACTCTAGTTTACCTTAATTTAACGTGACAGACGGGGCTGCGGAACAGAAACCACCGCCCAGACAGGACGCTGAGTGACTGGAAGCTCTCTGGGGCCACACCTTCCACTCCCTCCCTCGCCTGGCCTGAGGCCAGGAATGCCTGCAATGGCCACTGAGCTCTACCCAGCAGCTAGCTGGTCAAAATAACCGCGGCCAGCGGCCACCGCTCCCCAGAAAGGGGGTTGTCGAACCAGGCAGAGGGGTGGGGACGCGGCGAGACTCCCAGGCCTGTGAGCGGGGACCTAGGGATCCCGGACGGCACGAGAAGCTCAAGAGAGGAGACCACGAACCACCAAACCCAGGGCGCCTCCACCCCCACCCCGGCCGCCCACCTGCCTCACCTGGTCCCCATGGAAAGAAAACCTTCTCAGGTAGAAAACGCCCGTCCAGGTGACCTCGCTCGCTGCTTGGCAGCGTCTGACAGACGGGACCCAGGCTCACGGGGCTAAAGAGGCTTCTCTGAGGTCACGAGCTGCGGAAGGAAGTCAGGACCGGAAGATGGGTCTCGCTAGTCCAGTCGCTTTCCCAAACGCAACACAGAGCGCTGGGCACAGTAATTCAAGCTACAAACACAAATGCTCCTCTCAATAAAAGGCACAATCTTGTCCACTCGTAGAGGTCCTCGAGTTTTAAGCACTGTCACAAATACCATTTTAATCTTACAATGTTTACTGGAATATTACTTTCTTCCCTCCATCCCTTTTCAGGACCTCCTGGAAGAACATATGTCAGGTTCAAGACGCACTAAACAACATCTCCCTCTCCATCACCAGCCACAAGCTTTACACGTGCCCACTCTGGTTCCTCCGTCCTGAGCCCATGTCCCGCTTTCACAGCACCACGGACACGGGAGAGGAAAGGGGTCTTCCTAGAGAAGGCAAAAGAGAACTTTAGGATGAGAACAGCTTCCTTTTTTGCATCACTTCATGTTTGCTTCCCTTTTCCTAAGCTGGGATGATGCTCCTTGACAAAAATAACCTATTTTTGTCAAAATATTTCAAAATAAGTTTTTAAAAAACACAAAAATTTGTGAACAGGATAAACAGATAAAACCTAGCCAACAATACCAACTGATACTGAAGTAAAAAAACATACATATAGCGCTCTGCGTTTCTGATGGTGGAGATGCGGCTTATAGACTATTGTACAGGCGCGTTACATCTCAACGGGAAAGTAGGGTGGGAAATACACGGACCCCCAGACCAGCAAGTCGTCACTCAAGGCCTCCTTTCGGGGCTGACACGTTAACACGACCGGCAGGGGTTTCTCTGCTCTTTGCATGGCTACTGCGGCTCCCTCATCAGGTCCTTCTGTGTACGGTTCACAACAGCTTTGACTCACTCACTGTGGAACATCCTGGTTTAGTAAGTGAAGAACGTGTCAAGGAGCCTGAGGAGACAGCACGCCGTCCCCAGCTCACACGGGTGGCACACACTCCACAATTCAAGGACAACACACGCGTCCTCCCCCTCCTTACAAAACTCCCATGTCCTCCTTCAGGTCCGTCCGGGGCCGCAGCACAGGGAGAGTGAACCAGCTTGCCGCTCGGGCAGCGGCTGGACACAGAAAAGGAGTGGGCCCGACGCGGGGACGCACAGGCCTTGACCAGGGCTTGCCCGCCCAGGGGACATTATGGTCCCAAAGACCTGCCGGTATCTTTCGCAGACCTAGCGGCAAAGTGCACCCCTGGCAGGGAAGCTGGGCGTCCACACCAGCCCCCAGAGGGGTGAGTCAGACCTGGCCCGGTGCAGCTCCACAAGCTGGTCGGCGAGCAGCCACGACGCCAGGCTTTGGTTCCGTTTACTAGGAAACAGGTTATTAGTGCAGGACTTTAACTTTCCAGACCCCGTGCTAACGGAGCTTGGGGGAAAACAAAGGAGGACCCAGCTGCCAGGGCTTATCCCATAAGAAGGCCTCAGGCTCACCCTCAAGCTCTGGCACCTGTGCACTAGCACCACGCCGCCCAGTGCTTCCAATCAGCCAAAACTGCGGGCAGCCCGGTGCCACCGTCCGGCTCCCGCTGGACCCCTCGCTCCGGCGCCTTGTGTGGGATGGCGCGTGGGCCCGGCGAGGCACTGGCCAGTCGACACCACTGTCACCCATGTTTCCTTCTAGACCGTGGCCGTCGCCAGAGCGGCCCTGACAGTAACTGGAAAGTTCCACGTGCTTCAGATGACAGGAGGAGGGTGGGTTCAGTTTATATTTTTATAATCACTAGGAAAGCTTGTTTTCTAAGCCAGAAGTGTCAAAGTTGGCTTTCTATTCATGAGAGAATATAAAACTTTCTGAGCAGGAATAAAATCCCTTAAAGGGCTATTAACGCAAAGCAACAACCACAGATCAATGAGATGCCAGGAAGACAAAGTTATTTCTGGAACCAGGCCGTGAGCCAGGACACTGGGATGGGCTGCCCAGGCTCCGCAGCGGGGAGCACCCAACCAGGCTGAGTTTAGCTTCTGCAGCAACAAACCCACATCAGGGAGAGACGTCTCGGTCCTCTGTGTGCTGTGGAGCATACAGCGGGGCGCTCGCTCCGCCAGCTTCGGGACACGTCAGCCTCTGGTGAAGCGGTGCATCCGCTACCACTCTAGCTGCTAAACTGGAACGCTGCTGGGCGGGAGACACAGAGGAGACTCAGAGGGCTTCAGTGCCCCACATTCCCGTAGGAAAGTAAAAGGCAGGCAGTCCTGTGTCACACGTGACCTCTCCGGAAAGAGGGGGCTCTGGCTTCGGCTGCGCGGTTGCGATGTGACGGAGGTGAGGCGGGGAAGCGGCCGGAGGCGGGTGTGGCCCACAGGAGAGAGCCCTTTCTGGCCCACATTTCCCCCCTGCCCCTGCGCCGGGAATGGGGGGCACGGCCAACAGAGAAGTCGGCGTCCCACCCCTCCACCGACCCCGGGCTGCCCTCCCAGGCAGCCTCTGCCAATCCTTCCCTCCCAGAGCTGAGCGGGAGGACGGCATGGGGGAAGGGTCCCGCGGCCCCCCTACCAGCTGTGTGTGCCCTTCGCAGGCCACCCCTCAAAGGGTGGCCTGGAGTGACTTCCTGACCAGGGCAAAGAGGACCCTCGCGGGAGGCTTCTGGGAGCCTCTCCCACAGCAGCCCGGCCACAGCTCTGAGTGCAAAGCCGTTGGTGGCAGGGATGGTGGGAACCCAGAAAAGCGACTTAGAAAGAGAGCTGCAGGCGATGACCGCAGGCCCAGTCGTTTCTCGGGGCAGCACTCAGAGCCGCCCACCCGAGCTGCGGTGGGAGAGGTGCCAGCTGGCGCCCAGTTCACACTCAACGGCAGACCAGCCGTGCACCGCCGCCAGCCTCCAGCGACCATCAGGCCAACGGGGACGGGCCAGGGCCAGGGGGCAGACGGCAGCTCGGCGGGTGCTTCCGCCCTCCACTGGCAAGCCGCGCCTGGGGGCCTGCGACCCCCTGGGTGCTCACGGCAACCCGCAACCAGAGCTGCTCGCTCGTTCGTTCAACAGGTGCCGGGCCGGGCGCTCCGGGGGGACACACGGCGAGTCAGAAGGGTCCCTGCCCGCAAGGACCCACCAGTGTTACCGACGGAGTAAGACGTTCAGGCAAGACAACGCCCAGACAAAAGGGAAACGCGTGCCCTGGGCTGTGGGGAAGGTGAGGAAGAACCCTTAAATCCTTAAGTCAGTGATTGTCCAGATGCAGCGTGGACGGAGCTGACTTCAAAGGTCCAGGCTCGCTCAGGGACAGTGAGTTCAGGGAACGGGGAAGCCTGGTGCTGCAGGGGACACAGAGGATGGGCTGGAGGGCCAGTTCTGGGGAGCCACTGACCCCAGACCATAGCGTTGAGCTCCAGCTGGCCGGCAACTCCTGGGCTCTCTGGAACCCTCGTCTTGGGCTTTTGAAAGCAAACCTCTTGCTCACTTGGTACAAACCAACTCAGGCCCCGTAAGGCTGGGCCAAGGGGGCACCTGCCCCGGAACAGACAGGCAACATCTACGACCAACATGTAAAGGACAGCTCTCTCGTCCTGGCAGGTCTCCAGGGGGTTCAAAGGCTGTTTTGCCATCAAGACGACTGACGTCGGCACATGCTCACTAGCGCTGAAGGAAGCGCTGTTCAATTCTACAAATCAGAAGTGAAACCCAACAAGGCAACAACCAGGAAAGGAACTAAAACCACTTAGTAACTGAAGAGGCCAAGCAATTTCAGGTCTATTAGCAAACACCTTACACGGGAGCCATTTTCACCTTTGAGGGGCCCTCCTCCACGAGCTCACCCGTAAACCACGTGGGATGAGACCACTCAAGGAAGTGGCCGGAAGCATCCTCCCTTTCTTTCGCTGTCCGCTTGTTCCAGAAAGATTCCAGCCCTTGTGCTTTCTGTTTAGAAAACGAATGCTAACGGGTCAGGACATCTGTGTAATTATAAGTGTCAAGATAAACCTTTTAGGGTTATTTCTTTTTCTCTGAAATTCACAGTTGAGTTCTACAGTGCAGAGAACACACTGAGAACAAAGGCCCCCACAAAGTGTCTCCCTGTCACACATCTTATGTGAAGTTACCATCACCAAGAGCAGTGACAGTGAAAACTAATTAAAATCTCTACTTAGGCTTTCACGTTTATTTTTTTAAACGTTCTTGGCAGTTGGGTAATAAAGAGACCTGAGAAAATGTGCCTTCAAAATTCATTTTTTAGATTTGCTCCCACCCCCCGCTAGAAGAAATCTGTGGGAAAACAAAAAACCGGAAGCTGGCAGGGAGCAGGTACACCCTCCAAGCCACCTCAGGTCCTGCCCCTTTGGGAGCAGGCAGGACACGGACGGAGAGCCGGGGAGGCAGGTCTCCACCCGGTGGAATGTTCTCCTCCTCTGGGTGACTGGGCCGGCCCCACGCAGACATCACCCGACACCCCCAGGACCACCACGCAGCCCCATCACCAGGTTTCAGTGAGGACCAGCTGGGGAAGGGGCCAGATGCACACCCATCGGGTAGGTGCGAGCACACGTCTGTCCAACACTCAACCAGAAGGGAGCAGGCACCGGTGTATCCAACTAAAGTCTTGGACCCCTCAGCTCTGCCCGCACCACTCGGCCGAGCAGCGCACCGTACCAGCCGCAAACAAGGGCGGAGAGATTCAGGGAGACACCGCTGACCCGGCGTCGTGCTCTTGGTCTGCTTCAGGTGCTTCATCCAGCTATCAGATCTCAGGCAAATCACAAACTCTGGGCTCTTGGGTGTCCCCTGCTGGGTGTGGCTCTGTCCTCCCCACCCCTTCCTCCCCAATCCACTGTCCTGCGCTGGCGGGGGGCCCAAAGTGGCACGAACTGTGTATATTCTGCTCTGGCATTTGCTCCTCACCACCAAGCCCGCCCCAGCCCCAGGGAAATCACACTCCCTGCCTCAGCGAGGACATCACAGTGCAGAGAAGAGGGGCGTCTCCCCCACCATCCTGGGGACGACCAGCGAGGCTGAGCCGCACGACAGGACTCCGGCCTCCCTTCTGGTGCCCTCGCAGGGCTAGCACGGTTCACGGCACCTCCTGAACAGCAGGCCCTCGGGGGGCATGACTTCTACCACGACTGCACTTGTACTGCTGCGCAGAGATTCTTCTTTAAATAAATGTTTTAACTTAAATTTGCTACACGTGATATCTTGAACTAGTTAAATACTCAAGTACATGTAGAAATGAATGTACCTCTTCAGATAGAAGGCTTGCATCCAGCAGCACGCAGGCCCCCTTCAGGAGACAGGGGGCCCGGGGCACGGCATCCCATCTCCACCCCCAACCCCGACCAGCTGTTTGACTGTGGGAAGGCTCTGCTCGGAGCCCACGTCCTCTGTCATCAAGCTGGGGAGACCTCCCCAACCTTAGAGACTTGCTGCAAATCTCAGTTAAGAAAGTGTGTGTGAAGGCTCTGTAGATATCCCCAGTTACTCAGTTAAACTTAAGTGACACTAGGTCTTGCTAAGAGTCAAATGAGATACAAAGGCAAAAATGCTTTCACAGTGTAGGAGTTAGGATTTAAATCTTTAAACGACACATTCTTTCTGGAGGACGACACAGCCTGGGTTACGAGCAGTGGGGAGGCCTCCCCAGGAATTAGATCTGGGCCTGCCAGTGACACCTCCCGTGGCTCCCTTGGGCCCATGGTAGACGTGGTGAGACTGTGCTGGGTGCCAGGCCCAAGTTCATTCAAGCTGCAGAAGGAGATGGGTGGTCTGACACACTCACCCTCCAACTGATCACTAAAGGTCGTCAATCTAGCCAAGAAATATACTACTTCTCTAAAAAGGAGAATCTGTCCCTTCTGTCCTTGAAAAGTTACAACGGCACAAGCAAACAACTTTCTGTGTGGGGACAGGGCACATATGGGAACTCTCTATACTTTCTGCCACATTTTGCTATGAATCTAAAACTGCTCTAAAAACTGAAATTAATTTTTTTAAAAAAAGACCTTCTGACACTAATTCCAAGGGAGTTTTTAGCTAGCCTGCCCTAGATGGCCTAGAAAAAAAGGAGGGAAATAAGTCATAAGAAAACGTACACTCGTATCAGTAGCTAAGCCTTTTAAGGCATTAAATTCTAGAGTTCTGTAATCATTAGATTTCTTGGAACAACATTCTGAAAAGCCCTGAAAGTTCAAATAAAGTCAAATAAATATAGCACTCTGTAGACCTTAAACAAGGCTGGATGAGAGGATTAAACCATGTACCCGAGGAAAGGTTTGCACAGAGAAACTGCAAAGCAGATCTAAAAATACTGTGTGATTATCCACCACCACGGTTTTAGGGGGAAAAATAGGGAGGCGATGAAAACGCGAGGCAAACCTGGCATTTCTGGGATAACTGGTGTCAGGCGACCCTGTTCTGGTGCATCGCCGTGCACCCCAGACCCACAGCCCTCAGGCGGGCTGACACCGGCACTCAGACGGCTTCTGCCACCAGGCGGGTCATTAAGCAGATCTGAAGGAGAACAGAGAGAAGACAGTCTGCAAACCGGCCTTTTCCTTTGGGATTATCTTGCACGTCTGTAATTTTGAGCGGGATGGCCTTCCCAGCTCCTCAGTGGGCACGTGCTGGTGGGTACCAACAAAGGACACTGAGATTCCACAGCAGCTGGGCATTCGTCTGCTCGGGCTGCCGTAACACAACACCACAGGCTGGGGGGCTCACCCAACAGAGATCTCTTTTCTCACAGTTCTGGAGACAGGAAGGCCAAGATCAAGGTGCCGGCAGGTTGGGGTTCTCCTGAGGCCTCTCTCCTTGGCGTGCACACGGCCACCTTCTCCCTGTGTCCTCACGTGGACTTTTCTCTGGGCATCCCTCCCTGGTGTCTTGTCCTCTTCTTATAAGGACACCAGTTCTACTCAATTAGGGCCCACACTTGTGACCTATTTAACCTTAATTAACTCTTTAGAGATGCTATCTCCAAATACAGTCACGTCGGGGGTTATGACTTCAACATACGAATCTGGGAGGGGCTGGGAGTGGGAGAGACACAATTCAGTCCACAACAACATGCCTCGCACAACAGACAGCACCTGGCATCCTCTGACCTAATACGCCGCACAAGTCCGGCAGCTGAGCTGGTGGGTGCTGCCAGGAAGGGGTCCAGGAGCAGAGGTGGTGAAGCAGCCCCCCTACCCCTTTCTGCTTGCAAAGGGTGCAGCTCTCACACTGAGGCAGAGAACCTGAATCCCCTCTCTCCCCGCCCCACGTCTCATCTTCTGGGAAGGGGGATGGGGGAAGCCGTGCTCAAATACTTCCCAGTCATCATGTGAGTGCTCGAGGTGACCATTTAACATTTGAAGCCAGGGTCAGAGATGGACAAGTGACCAGTTCAAGGTCACAAGCAGTAGCAGAGCCAGGACACACCAAGCCCAGGTTGTAAACTCCAGGTCCAAGCACCTCCCTCACGCCACAGCCACTCCTTTTATCTTTACAACCTCCTGGTCAGGTGTGTGCATGCTCTGAATACATTTAAAATATACCTCTGACAAAAAGCCCCAGAATAAATGGGAGACAGGTGAGGGCTCTATCCAGAAAAAAAGCTCACAAAATCTTTTTTCATGTAGTAGAATTAAAGAAACACAGTCAAACTCTCGTATTTAGTTTATACCCTTATAATAAAAACAATTTGAAGGTGGCAAGGGCGTAAGACGTCTCCGCCTTTTTTGTTCCTCTCTTCCTCATCTACCGCTTTCCTTTGCATTAAGTGAATATTTTCTAGTGTCACCTTTAATTCCTTTACCCACACAATTACAGTGAGATATGGAAACACTGCTCCTATATAGTTCTATTCCTTTTTCCTCCTTTTGTTCAATTATTATTATAATTATTATATCTATATATATTACAAACCCCAAAATATAGCTATTATCTCTTTATATAATTTTCGTGTTTTTTAAGAAGTGAGAGAAGGAAAGCAAGTATATATTTCCAGGGTTTGTTTCATCTACCTTATTATTCACCGTTTCTGGTTCTCTTCCTATTGTCCTGTGGATTTGGGTTACCTCACTAATGCAGTGTCATTTCCTTATTCCGATACAGTTTTGCTCCCGTTTGCCTCCTTTATGCTGTTATTGTCAAATACATTACTTTTCTAAATATCCTAGGCCCCAAAACATAATTATATACATATTATTTTATAAAATTGGGGAGAAATATGCATTTATACTGTCTCATGTAATTATACAATAAGCTTTACTGGCATTCGTTGGCTTCTCATATGGATTTGAATAATCACCTGTGGTCACTTGCTTTCAGCCCAAAGACCTTCCTTTATATTTTCCGTAAGGCGGGTCTACTGACCACAAATTCTCTGGGGGGTTTTTTGGCTTATTTTTCAATTTGAGAATATCTTTATTTTTACCTTCATTGTTGAGAGACAGCTTTTCTGGATATACGATCCTTGGTTGACTTTTTTTCTTTTTTTTTCTTTCAGGACTTTGAACATGCCATCCATCTCTCTGCCTTCTGGTCTCCATTGTTTCAAATGAGAAGTCTGTTAATCTTACTGAGATTCTTGGTACAATCTGAGTCATTTTCCTCTTGCTGCTTTTGAGATTTTCTCTTCGCCTTTCAACATTTTTTACTACGATATGCCTGAGTGTGGACTTCTTTGTGTTCATGCTACTTAAGAGTTTATTATGTTTCTTGGATGTGGAGATTGTTTTTCATCAAATTGGGAAGTTTTCAACATTATTTCTTCTAATATTTTTTTCTGTTTCTCTCTCTCCTCTCCTGTGGTTCTTGTATCATGTGTATGTTGCTGTGCTTAATGGTGTCCCACATTTCCCTGAGGTTCTGTTCATTTTCTTCATTTTTTTCCCTCCATCGTTTGAACTGCGTAATCTCTATCACTCTATCTTCAAGTTTACTTATTCTGTGTTCTAGTTAACATCTACTGTTTTGGTCTTCCAGCAAATTCTTCATGCTAGTTATTTTACATATCAACTCCAGAATTTCCATTCAGTTCATTTCATACTTTTTTTAAAAATTGGTATTCTCTAATTGATCAAACATTGTCATCAGACCTTTCTTTACTTCTTTAAGCATGATTTCCTTTAGTTCTTTGCATATATTTACAATGGCTACTTTAAAGTCTTTGTCTGTTAAATCCAACATCTGGGCCCTCTTTCAGGCAGTTTCTGATGTTTTTAAAAAAAAAAAAAAAGAAAAAGAATCCCATCACACTTAACCTGTTTCTTTGCATGTTATCCTTTTGTCTTAAACATTGGACCTTTCAGGTAATATATTGTAGCAGTTCAAATACTGATCCTCTCCCCACAAGAGCTTGTTTCTGTTTTCTTATTTTTTCAGTGAATCAGCTGGACTAGTTTAGTGAAGTCTATCCCCTCAGGACTCCCCACTTTCCCCACAGCGTGCAGCCTCTGATGCTGTTCCTCAGAGGACACTGCCTTGGGTGTGCACAGTCTCCCTGGGGTGACAATGGTTTTATCGGGGCTCTCTTTTCCTCTTCCCTGATCTCTCTGTAAAGCTGTCTGCCTCTGATGTTATCACACCCAGCTGTTAGGCTCCATGAATTGCTGGCTGATTGCTCTATTGTTTTTGACAATATCCTCGGGCATCAACTGCTGTGCAGCATTATCAATTAAATGCTGGACTTTTTGAGGGAAAAATTTTTGATATCAATGTTTGAGGTTTGTTCTGGCCCCAGGAGGGCTCTTCTTAGCTCTTTCTCTGGTTTTCGCTAGCCTGAAGTTTCAACTGTTGCTCTCATGAAGCTACCAGCCTCTTTTCAGCTTCTTACTGCCAAGATCTCCTTGTCTTGTTTTTGACAGCATGCTTAGGTCTGAACTTCCCCATACTCTGTCATAAATAAATTCAGTACTTTGGGGGAGAGCCTCAGAGTTTTCTGTTCTCGTGGCCACAACCTCTTCTCCTCGGCAAAGTCTCTGAGTCACTGCTCTGGAGTTGGGGTCAAGGACAGTAGCTCATTTCTCTCCGAGTGACACCCCACATTACGAACAGAGTGCTGGGTGGAGGAGGTAGCCTTTGATCTTTTTTTTTTTTTCTTTTTTTTGGCCACACTACATGGCATGCAGGATCTTCCCTGACCAGGGATCGAACCTGTGCCCCCTGCAGTGGACGTGCAGGAGTCTTAACCACTGGACTGCCAGGGAGGTCCGCCTTTGACCTTCTTAACTCTTCTGGAATTAGACCTCCACCCTACAAGCAAACTGGCATGACAGAGGGTAACTGGGGCCCCAATATCCTCAGTTTGGTGCAGAGCCTCCACCCCATGAGTAGAAGCTGGGTACACTTTCCTGGGATTTCGCCTCTGCAACACGGGAGCTTGAGAGGAGTGAGAAAAGCTGGCAGCTTGCCCCTCCAAGGGAGATACTGTAGCCCTTGATGGAAACTGGGGGGCCACACCCAGCCAGAGGGGTAACTTCTGTCATACTAAGCTGGGCAGGAAGGAGTTGGCCACAGCTCAAGTGTCACAGACTCTTGACATGGTTACTGATATACAGTAGATTTTCTTGAACAAATGTTTCTTCATTTGCTGCATACCCTTAGGACCATTTCTGGATATTTTAATTGATTGTTTTCTTAAAAACAGCTTTCACCAATTATTGTTGTTTTGCTGAGGAATAGGTCTATGGAGCTCCTAATACTAACCATTCCAGAAGTGGATCCCAATAAAATGTATACTTAACTTCTAACCATCGGCAAATTATGCATACGTTCCTTTTTGTCTACTACTTCACGTTGGGGAAGCTGGCATTAACCAGCAAAATATGAGTTCTACACACTATAAGGAAACATCCCCCCAGCAGGAACTAAGCCATGTCTTTAAAAATTTATTATTTTTGTTAAACATAAGTCACCCAGACGTATATCCTGATTAGCAAGTCAGCTGAAAACGTGAGGAAACATCACCATGCACGAGACGTGTGTGATCACAGATCAGATCATCAGGTCCGACTAAGTGGACAAGCCACTCACATCCCTCCTAAATAAATCCCTCCCAAGGAGCCCCCTCTACACAAAAGGAGACCATTTCATGCTGGGTCACTCAGCTGAGAAGGCCAAAAGGGTTCCAATCCACATGCAGAAGAAATGTGGTGCTCACCCCTCCCCAGAAAACAACTGGCCTGGGGTAACCAGGCACGGGAGAGAGAAGAGCTACCAGCACATTCTTGAAAGTCACCAAGTGTTGCCCACCCTCTAAGGGAAGCCGGCGACATTCTCAGAATCCTAATCAAGGAGGCGGCTGGGAAATGTGAAGGCACCAGCCGAGCATCTCCACCTGACAGCAGTGATGAGGCTGAGGAAGCAGGGAGGCTGGCTCCAGTGCTGGCTCTGTCAGGCAGGAGCTGAGAACCGGACTGGACTTTAGACCCCCTCCAGCCCCAGACTCCCCGTCCATGACGTACGAAACGCACCCGAAGTCAGTACTTAGCAAACTGATGTTATTCTGGACAGGGCCCTCCTGGGCTAGGTTCCCCTACAGGTCCCTCCAGACATTAAACAGATGCCAAAAGGTCCAAGGGTTATGCTTCCTATACAGGCCCCACAGGCCCCCTTTCCGGAGAAGCCCCTGCCTCAACCTCCCCTGGAACCTGACGGTGCTCTCACCCTCCTGAACACACCAGACGAGTCATCCCTGAAGGCCCCCTGGCACCACAGGGGTCCGGCTCCCTGGCCGCACACCCCTCTGAGAGCTCCTCCCAGCCAGCTGAAGACAGGACAGGTTCTAGGGGCATGATGGGAGACAGTGAGGAAGGACGCAAGGTACCGGCCCCCAGGACAGCCTATCAACAGGGCCTGCCCCTTCCCACAAGGAGAGAGATGTTCCAGGAGGGGACCCCCGGCGGCTGCTTCTGGCCAGTGAGAGATCACGTGGGGGGCAATTTTTTAAAAGCTACCCACACTAGAAGAAAACTGCTGTAAAACGTATTACACCCTTCCCTGATCTTAAGGACTCTTCTGAACAAGAGACCTATCCATCCCCCAGCTCCAGTCCCGTCCCTGACCTGGGAGCCCTGGGGCTGCCGTCCAGTCTGCAGCGCAGGGAAGAATATTATGAACAGCACTCAGCACTTCTGTGACTGGGCACAGAGGTGCCTCCCATGGGGGGTACAGAGCGGCTTATTTCCATGTGAAATGCACCCCGCTTGCTGCTCCTTTTCCAGCTACATCTACTTGTGATGCCGGCTTCGCTCCCTTCATCTGCAGTCAGGTTAAGCAGCTTCCAGTGTTCCTGTTGACTGAAATTTGCTGCTTCTCCCTGGCCAAGGTGCTTGCAAACCAAACCGTCCAGATGAGATCACGCGTGAGTGTGTGCGAACACTCGAAAGAGAGCACTCCCCTGGGTGAGGGCTTAGGGTTCCAAGGCACTTTGGTTTACCTTCTGTTGCCCAGGCCCTGCCTGGCACTGGGTCTGCAGCTGGGGGCTCCCCAGACCCTCCCGAATCAGTTGCGAAAGCAGAGGCCTTACCCCTAGTGTAAAAACACCCAGGCTCTGACACATTACTACCCACTGTGTGAAAATCCTGTGGAATGCACAAAGCTCACCTCCCACTCCCTTGTGGAAATACAATTTGTTTTTGATGTTTTGTTTTCTCAGCTGCAATTAGATACGGACAGAACTCATCCTTACTGCTACTGTCTATCTGACCGAGTTTGGGCTTTGATTTTTTTCTCCATCACCATAAAGAAATGCAACTTCATTTTATTTTTCCCCACCATAATTAGTTTTTAATTAAGAAGCTGGCATTAAAATGCTTCTCTTCTTTGGAAAGTGTTTTATTTTGTTCTAAGTAGAAGGAGTCCACGTACTATAAAATAATAATTTTGGAAAACGAACCCTTCGTGGCATGTTCTGACACCCAAAGGACCAAATATTTCCCCTCGAGGTGTCTGGTCTGTGGTTGCTGCAGGCACCACCTCTCCACCCCCGACCTTGCTGTCGCCCCCCCAGACAGGGGCAGGAGGTGGGGCGCCCTAGATTCCCACCTCGTCTACTAGGAGGCACAGGTGTCACAGGTTAACGGTGATTCGAGGGCAATGAGCTGTGGACTCCCAGTTTCAAACAGAATGAGAGGAAGGCAGGCATTCCCATGAGGGCAATAAAGGGGTCGGGACGGAACCAGACCACAAATACCTCCGGAAGTTCCTCATACTAAACCAGTGAAGTGCCAAACTCCCTGGCCCGAAACTCAAGTTCTTCCTCCCTATTTAACTGTGACACTGCAGGCCAGGGACCTGGGGTACCTCTGTGTGGCCCCACTGAGAAGACCACTGCGGGATGGACCCAGACCCCCCCCCGCCATGAGGGCAGGCTCATCCCACATGAGCTCCATCCTCCAGAGCCAAGTACTGTTTCTGAAACCATCTTCTTTTTAGAGATTCTCGTGCCATAAGCAGCACAGTCAGAAAAAGGAAACCAGCCGAATAGCCCAGCCCTTTCAGAGGACATCCTCACCTCTCTGGGACTGTCCGCGCCGCCCCCGGCTTCCCTCCTGCTCCACCTCTAGCCTTCTCCATCTCAGCATCAGCATTCTCCAGGCGGTTCGTGCCCAAAGCATGGCGTCCTCCTCGTTTCCTCTCTCAGTCCCTCCCTCCTCCACGCCCAGCCCCCCCCCCCCCCGCGACAAGTCCCGGTGATACACCCAGAACCGGAGCACTTCTCCCCATCACCACAGCCCCCGCAGGGGCACAGGAATTCTGGGTAAGCTCCATCGCCCCGGGCCTTTCTACACTGTCCACATCGCTCCACAGGCACGTGGATCGCACAAAGATGTTAATTCCACACAGAGGGAGCGGAAATGGCAGTCAGAATTTGGCGGCTGCTCGCAGGGATGATGGAAAAACCCTATACAATGTGCCACGTCTTCCAAGGACAAAAACTCAGACCAAAGAGCTAAAGAGTCCCCCACACCATCTCCCTCCCAGAAATAAGTCACACCCGTAGTTCGTGGCAGGGGGCAGGGGCGGGGTGCACGTTCTCAAGCATCCTCTCGGACTCGGGAAGGAGAGGAGCAGGGTTCACGCTGCCAAGCAGAGAGCATTAGGGTTAAATTCCCTCAGAATGAGGCTGTCAGAGGAGTTCCAGCACAGCAACACAGAAGCCCCAAGATAAAACACCCTAAACCGGGACATCCCTGGTGGCCCAGGGGTTAAGAACCTGCACTTCCAATGCAGGGGATGCAGATTCAATCCCTGGTCGGGGAACTAAGATCCCACATGTCGCCGGGCAACTAAGCCCGTGTGCCCCAACTAGAGAGCAGCCCACGCGCCGCAACAAATAGCCCGCGTGCTACAACGAAAGACCACACATGCTACAATGAAGATCCCGTGTGCTGCAACTAAGACACGATGCAGCCAAATAAATAAATATTTAAAAAAAAAAAAAAAAAGACCCTAAACCACCCAGTAGTGATGGTGTCAGGAGACGGTGTGTAACGGCAGCTCCCACTTGGTGCTTCAGCAACCCCAAGCTCATCGGTCACCCGGCACGAGGGGCAGCTCTGTCTGCCAACAGCCAGGACAGCGGCAGGGACAGGGACAGGGACAGGCTGCAGGCGGGCCCCGTCCTCGGTGTGTGCCTTCACCCTCCCGCACCCTGACTTTTCCAGCCACCGAGCCATCCAGGAGATGATGCCCGGATCTCTCCCCGCGGCCGAAAGGCCTCTCTTGAGGCCGAATCCAGCATTATTAAGTCAATGAGTCACCAGCCCCGGACTCCTGGCACCCGCTGAAACTTGAGCTCATGTCCCCCTTCAGAACTGGCTTCTCCCGCATCCTCTCCCTTTGGGGCCCCCCGTTCTCGGGAGCTCAGACATTCCCGACACGGCTTCCCCACCATCGACCACGCTGGGCAGTCATTGGGTTGCGCCGCGCTTCCTTCGAGACTTCTGCTTTCATCACCCTCGTCTCTCTGTTCCCACTGGCACCCCACAGGGGCTAAGGCAACAAGCTCTGATCTGGCCTCCCAGTGTGGCTGAGAGCCAGAGACGACATCACTTACACACACACACACACACACACACACACACACACACACACACACACGCACGCACGCATGCACATGCACACACTCTCCTAAAGGTGAGGCTCTGGAGTCTTTAGGGTGGGGTGCAAGGCTTCCACTTGGCCTCCCTGCACTTGTAGCCTCCACAGTACAACTCCCACCCACCCCACCTACCGGACCAGCTCCAACCCCATCTCTTAGTTGTCTCCCCGGACCCCAGCCTCAAGCAGCCCCTCTCTCTCTCTAAGGGGCTCAGCAGTGCTTTCTGTCCACACAGCTCATCATGTATCTAAAACTTCTCTTCCAACGGGTTCTTTTTTCAATTTATTGCTTTTGACCAAGAGCCACTACAGGACTCAGGACGCAGGAATTATTTATTCCAAGAGCTACTTACTGCATCTCCACCATGAACGGGTAAGAGTGTGTGCATAAAGGCATCACCACTACAGAGACGATTCCAGAAAGAGGACTCGGAACGAGGCGCACATCAGGTTTACAACCGTAAAACTGTGTCTGAGGAGCCTGAGAAGGGGCAGAGCTGGTAATGGAGATTTTCAGTTATTTCTTGCTAGTATCGCTATTTATGTGTTTTGCTTTTATTGCTCAGTTGAGTACACAGACACTGAAATTACAATAACTTTAACCACTCGGTGCCGGGGTCTTGGTTTTTAATGCAATTCTCCAATAAAAGGGATGAGGGATAGTTAGAGAAATGGCAGATTCTAGGGCTGAGGCAGGAAACGTACAAGATGAGCCTGGGGCATCTCGCAGTGCCAAAAAAAAAAAAAAAAACACAGTTAAAAACCCCACAATAATGGGGGTATGTCAAAGGGACACAGTAGCCAACCAAAAGAGCTCCCATGGCCAAAGCTGGAACAATTTGAGCAAGAAAATAAATAAATAACCTAGTACTAAATTATAACCCCAAGTAGAAAATAAATATCCAAAAGTCCATTCTGTTATAAATAAATGACTGAATAAATAAATGGAGAAGAGACAAATCTCCCACACAGAATTCCAGACAATTTATGTAAATAACCCTGTCACCTCAGAGGGGTGGAGCCTAACTCCCACCCCATACCTGTGGGTTGCACATACTGACTGCCTTCCAAAGAGAACATTCTAGGGCAGGTGGGGAGTGTAACTTTACAAACACCACCCCAGCCAGGTGATCGAGTCACGCTGACAGTGTGGACCCTGCTAGGATGTGACCAGAATGCACTTCATCTCCGGGGTCTTCCTCCCAAAGCCGATAAACCCAGTACAATCATGAGAAAAACATCAGACAAACCCAAAATGAGGGCCATTCTACAAATACTGGAACGTCACTACTTAAAACTGTCAAGGTCATCAAAAACAAAGAAAGTCTGAGGAAGTCTCCCAACCAAGAGGACCCTAAGGAAATAAGACAATTAAATATAATAGGGTATCCCGGATAGGATTCTAGGACAGAAAAAGGACATTTGGTTAAAAAATGATAATAATAAAAACAAAAACTAGGGAAATCTAAATGAAGTATGGATTTAGTTAATAATAATGTATCAGTATTGGCTCATTAGTTGTGACTGATGCTTCACCATGTACCACGATAAGGTAAGATGTTAACAGTACGGGAAACTGGGTGGGAGGGTGAGGGGGGAGTAGAGAAGCACTCTCTACTATCTTTGCAACTTTTTGTAAATCTCAAAGTATTCTAACATTTTAAAGCTTATTTCTTTTAAATTACCTTGGCTCTGAGTCAATTAGCCCTTCCTTTTTTTTTTTTTTTTTTTTTTTTAAGTGCAAAGATGGAAAGCTATACTTTATACACTTTCTCTCCCCAGAGGACTCGGCTTCCAGTCTTCCCCTGCCCTCCTCCTGCCATTGGCTGAGAGCACTGGTGCAGATGCCCCACAGGAGAAGCCCATCAGGCAGACGCCATCAGAGCTAGAGCAAACAGACACCCGGGAAGCAGCTGCCCTGGCCTTCCCACAACCCAGCCTTCTAAGAACTGGCTCCTATTCCTAGATTCCTCTGAGGTTAACTCAGGAACCCAGTGTTCTAAGGGCTCTGTGATCTGGGCCTGCTTCGCCCACCCACGCTGCAGGGCCTCCGCGCAACTCCGGGGGCCCCGCCTGCCCTCAGCCGGTCTCCCCTCCTCTGGCTCGCCGGCGGCTCCACCGGTCTCCACGCTGCCGTAGGCCCTGGGGGCGCTGCTGCGCCGGGGGGGGGGGGGGGGGGGGGCAGGGATGAGCAGGCTGCTGAGGAAGGCAGGAGAGGTGGAAGCGTCTCCTCTTTCAGAAGACGGCCAAGGGCAGGGAGAGGAGGAGCGCAGACAAGAGAACAGAGACCGGCCTGGACACCGAGGAGGACGTGCCGCCCCTCCCAGGCGCTCAGGACCCCAGGAGGGTTCACAGCACCTCTGCCGCTTCACAGACGTCACAGGGACACGTCCGATTCTTAGACCGTCTTGTAGGCGCGCCGCGATGTGTGTGCATTTCCATTAAACTCAGCCTAGTTTACTACTGAGACTTCAGGGAGCAACACAAACCCATCAATGCAAGTACGGTACCCCGTGAAGACACCCAGAAAGAAAAGAGAAAGGGCTAGAAATTGAGCCTTCCATCGTAGGGAGCAATGAGGGAAGAGGAACTGCCTGCCAGGGACTCTGGAGAGCTTCCGCAGTCCGCGGAGCGGGGCCACAGCAAACCTCCCCTGAAGGCTGAGATTCAGAAGCTCTCAAGAGTACTGTTTCTAATTTAACTTTCTCATCGAGAGGCCTCCCTCCCCTTGTTTTAATAAGCAGTAACCCTTTCGATAGAACTTCAAATTTTATGAAGAGAAATATTTCATGTAGGTGGTTAGCAATCAGCATGTCGTAGTACTCCAGACGAGGTGTTTCCAACGGATTTCTATTTCCTCAGCTACAGACTTACCTCAGGAAAAGAGTATTCTACTCTCACAACAAGACTCTGGATTAACTATTCCAAGGAAGATGAATGAAACAGCTTCCAAATTTCTCACTTAAAAAGCAAAATACTAGGGGCTTCCCTGGTGGCGCAGTGGTTGAGAGTCCGCCTGCCGATGCAGGGGACGCGGGTTCGTGCCCCGGTCCGGGAAGATCCCACATGCCGCGGAGCGGCTGGGCCCGTGAGCCATGGCCGCTGCGCCTGCGCGTCCGGAGCCTGTGCTCCGCAACGGGAGAGGCCACGACAGTGAGAGGCCCGTGTACCACAAAAAAAAAAAAAAAAAAAAGCAAAATACTTTCAAATTACTTAAGATGCTGATGCCCTGAAATCAACAAAACAAAGAACCCGGCAGCTGGGTTCCCATCACCAGGAGAGCTACAGCAGCCGTGGTCCCAAAGTGACAACCCAACACACACCGCCTGCCTGGCAGTCAAGTCACCTTAGGAACCGCCCTGGGGTTTTCAAGAAATCTGACCCTGTAGTCAGCCAAGGACAGACAGCACAGACACTTGAAAAATTATCACCATGGTTCCCTTTCCAAACATGGCTTCCAAGTTTGGAAAGTAAAGGGGAAGTAAAGGAGAAACCCTACCCATAATCACACCTTAACTAAAGTCAGACTTTTTTTATTTGCATATTTTACACAGATGAGATCAGCGGGTACAGAAGTATAGCATCCTACTTTTTCTCTTGAATGTTATATTGCAAACATAGTTCCTGCTGTTGCCGGGCGGCATGACTATCATATTTTCAAGACTGTATCAACTCTTCACACACACATTTTTTAAATATTTAACCTGACATATGTCCTACAAACAAGATAGCATGTGGCTATTTTCTTCAGCTCCTAAGTAGGCACAGACTGACTGGCAAAGCAACTAGGAGCCTGTGGCCAGCAGTCGCCGGATGGTCTCTGTTAGCAGGAAGGCGAGACCTCCGAGTGGAATGAGTTCACACCCGTTTAGGCCTGGCCATCCATCCAGACACATGTGCAGCAGCTGGAGTTTACTTGGCCACTGGGGTGGGGGGAGGGGGCAGTAGGTAGGATGGGTGGTGCTAAGAGGACGCTCACTGCAGCTCATTACCTGTGCCCTAACGTAACGTACCTTACACCATAAACTGCAAGATTTTTTTTTTCCCCCCCCGGTACGCGGGCCTCTCACCGTTGTGGCCTCTCCCGTTGCGGAGCACAGGCTCCGGACGCGCGGGCTTAGCGGCCATGGCTCACGGGCCCAGCCGCTCCGCGGCATGTGGGATCCTCCCGGACCGGGGCACGAACCCGCGTCCCCTGCATCGGCAGGCGGACTCTCAACCACTGTGCCACCAGGGAAGCCCAACTGCAAGATTTAATAGCAGCCTAAATGCCTGTCAGGGAAACAGTAAATTACGGTTCTGTCATATGGTCAGATACCATGCAGGCATCTGAAATGGAAATCAGAGTGTATAACAACTTGACAAATGAAAACCTAAAACTCTAAGATCTACCAATATAAATACACAGAAGCGCACACACACTAAATGGAAGCGATTAGAAGAAAACGTCTTAAGACGTTAACATTGGTAGATGGTGTACCGTGATTTTCTTTTTTATCACCTGGACCATGTTTCTCTAAACCCTTTACAGTTAAGTATGCAAAATTTTAATTACTGGGAAAAAATGAGCCCATGTGAGGTGGTTTAGGGCCTCCCCTCCCACTTGGCTCCTGGGGAGGATTCCCTCCCCTCCATCCCTCCAGATTCAGCCAGAGGGGCTCTGCCTCAAATGTCTCACAGCCTCCCCCCCGCCGTCTCTCACGGGGGGAGATGCACAACTCCTCCATCCCCAAGTCACAGGAAAACTGTCACACCTCAGACCCCCAGATCTCGGAGCAGTGGCTGTGACCTGGCTATCCCTGTGCCTCAGGTCCAGTGGACAAGAAGCTCCCATGGGCCTGACAGGCGGGGACTAAGAGGGAGCCAAGGACGGGCACACACAGGAGGGAGGTGGGCGTTCGGAAGGCTGGGATCTCCTGGAGGGTGCAGTTTCAGGAACGACCACGGGAGAGGGGGCTGAAGGCCAAGGGCTTGGTGACGCCACATGCCCTGCAGACACGGAGTGACAGGACGTCAAAGGCCACTGCCCGGTCATCTCTGGAGACCGGGGTAACCTGGAGTGATGGCAGAGGGCAGTGACAGGAGGTAGAGAGGATGGCATGTCGTGGGTCAAGGAGGAAGGGAGCCCCAAGCCCACCTCGGTTGAGAAACGTAGGCTGTGCAGAGGAAGGAATCCATCCTTTGCGAAGCCTCTGGCTCTCACGGGGGAACCAGCCACGTTGCAGTTGCTGTGGGGAGACAAAGGGGCATTTGCAAAGGAGCGGAGGTGGGACAGCAAGTGCTTCTTTTTTTTCTTTTTTTTTTTTAAGTACTGATTTATTTATTTGGCTGTGCTGGGTCTTAGTTGCGACACGTGGGATCTTTTAGTTGCGGCATGCGTGCGGGATCTAGCTCCCTGACCAGGGATCGAACCTGGGCCTCCCGCATCGGGAGCGCGGAGTCTTACCTGCTGGACCACCAGGGGAGTCCCTAAGCAAGGGCTTCTTTACAAAAGGAAAGGCTCCAGGCAGAGAATGGAAAGGAAGGAAAGACTTCACGGACTGTCCATCTGCCAGACACACGTATTCACCAGGCCTTGTCCAGTGGCACACCATGTCTAGGAGCAGAGCCGCCTCCAGGAAGGTGAGAAAAGCCCGGAAAGGGGTGCACAGAGAGCAGGTCCAGGCTGCTACCTTTAGGGCAGGGCTCGTGAGCAATGCTGCCGACAGGACAAGGTGTTTGGCGTGGAGGCCACAGCGATGCTGTGGGGTAGAGAGAGGCTGCCCAGGTGAAGCCAGCTGTGCAGCAGAGGCCGACACAGACCAGCCTGTGCTCTGCGCTGGGGGCCAGGCTGGGTGCCGCCCACCCCGGCACACGGCCGCGGGGCAGGCAAAAGCACGAGAGAGGGAGGGGAGCATAACCCGCAGGCCCCACCCTGAACTTGACCATTCCCGTACCACCTGCGGCGGCAGGTGGCAACGAGCCTCATTCCAAGCAACAGCTGTTTCTGACCGTAAGCATCACAAGACAAAGTGAGAAATAACTTGCTTCCCATCTCCCAGCACAAAAATATGTAAAGACTGGGTCACAAGATACAAAGAGTTGAGCGGATGGAAATAATAAAATGCAAACTGAAGCGGACGGTCACCTCGGGGTGAAGGTATGTAGTTTCAACTATATTGGGAATGAAAATGTCTTAAGCCGAGTGGGAATGCACCGTTATCAGTCTTCCTATGCTTTTTCATATAAAGTATCACCTACTAAATCGTTTCATCATAATAAAACATAATAAATGTCAAAAATCACTATCTGCATTATAGTTTGACTTATCTTTTTATTTTTCTTTCCAAAAAAGCAACGTAAGCAAAATAAAAATCTTTTCTACAGCTTAGGTCAGAGGCCACATGTTTCCTTTAAATGGGAGGGTGTGCGCCTGTCATTTTTGATCGCATCCCTGGATGTCACCCACACCTGCCCACTGTCAGCACCGATAGATGCTTGCTGGCATCCAGCCCCCACGGGAAGCCCGCTGAGGAGACATCCCCATTCAGGCAGGACGAGGAGCAGGGGGAGGGGGGAGGGGGCAGGACCTCACAGCTGCCCACATCCTGCCCCTTGCTCCCCTCCAGGAGAGCCGGTTACACCTATCTAGAGGTGCCCACCTCTCATGTTTGCCCCCCACCAGCCCGCCCTCCTCGTAGGGCCCTCACCCCCCGGACCAGGTGTGACTGACTCTTGCCGTCCATCAACTCCCTCCCGTGACTTAACGCTAACGAGGTAAACCACACCTGTCCGAGATGGTCAACGGAACAAGTCAAACTGCGGCCCCTGGGGGGAGTTTCCCCAGACCTCCAAAGGCTTAGCCCCAAAATGTGCTAACGTAGTCGTTGCAGGTGTAAAGGCAGCGAGGAAAGGGACCAGAACACGGGTTCCCTCACATCACCTGCCACGCCACTTCCTTTAACACTGCTTCAGCTTGTTTAAACTTTTCCAGTTTTTAAAGTTTAGAACATTTAAACACCACGTTGAGCTATTAAGCCAGGGAAGGACATCACAACCTAACTCCAGTGTGGCAGGCTCCTAATAAAGGGAAAAGGAAAAGCAAGAAGTATTGTTGATGAGACCTCTCACCAAAAACACAAAGCGCCCAGCCCAGAGGCGGCGGAGGTGGGGCAGGGTGCACCCTTGAGACCAGCCACCAGATGCTCAAGTGCAGGCAAACAGCACACCTGTGGGCTGAGGCCGCGTCCCTCACCTCCCTGGGACTCCACAAGGCACCGTTTGCTGGGGGAATCGTCAAATGCTTAGAATCATCCCCATACACAAGCCTGCTTGCTGAAACTGTTATCACCTGGAGAGACAACAAAACCTCCCCGTAAGTCTGTTCTTGAGGCTCAGTGTAGTAAGACCATTTCACACAGAGAACTGTGGCACGAAGTCACATGGGAACGGTGTCAGTGAATCTTTATACCCAAACCCACGTCAGTCGGGTAAAACACAGGCCAACATTAAGCCAAATGCAGCTCCATAAAGAAACCAACACCCTCGCCAGGCCACTGGGTTATCCAGTAGCCACTGGCGATCAGAAGAGGACTGCAAACAAACAGGTTCCGGCTGACAAGTGACCAAGCTGGCTCTGGTCCACAAAACGCTTTGAGGCTTTGGGGAAAGGCACGCAGTTTCCCTCCCTCCTGAACGTGTCAGGGGAAGACATCTGCCCCCCAACTCAGAGGGTCCCACCAGGTGCCCAGAGGCCCCTCCAACCCCTGCTGTTCACGACCCCTGACCTCTCTGCGGGGCAAGGGCTCTCACTGAGCAACACCCACAACCTCGCAATGGAAGCACCAGCTGCAGGAAAATTCCACTGGCTAAATTCTGTTCACCTCCAAAGAGTTCTGAAGTTGAAAGGTGACGAGCAGATTACCTCGCAGCATGCCAGGGTGACCCAGCTGGCCCTAGGCCAGTACCCAGGCTCTCCTTTCCTCTCTCTCCGGGCCTCAGTTTCCTCACCTCATCAGGTGGCTGGGGAGTCATCAACTGCTCCTTGGAGACACCGGGCACAACGCCCAGCACAGGAGCCCACCTCTGGGGGTGAGACGGCGAGAGAGCCAGGACCCCTCCCTCCTAGGGGCTCCGCCTGGTGCCCTGCAGAAATGGCAGGAAGGGTTTTCTGCTGGGGCAGAGCCCGAGTGGCCCGGCGAGGGGCTGCCCCTTGGCCAGAGGGCAGCAGGGTGGGCAGGGGCTAGGAGGGCAGCTCTTCAGCAAGACCCCCTGGGGGCAGCACCCCAGCCCCGCTGGGCAGTCTGGGGGCAATTCCTAAGGCCTGCACACTGGGGCCTGGGGGCAGTTTCAGACCCAGATCCAGCCCGAGGAAGACCCCGAGGAAGGGGCCCAGCCCAGGGTCAGGCTGAAGGGCTCCAAAGACCATCTCATGGGAGAAGCTCAAACCAAGCGGCCAACCAGAAACCAAGGAGACTGGGCTGGGCGGACGGGAGAACAAGTCTGTTATCCTTTGTCCAAATTCCATTTGCAATGGCTATTCGTTTCAGAGAAGCTGGTGCTTGATGATGTTTTATGTATCAGACAAGGTAAACCAGCTGGGACCTCCTCATCCTCACACGCTCTGTCCACGTGGCATCCTGCCAATCAGCCATACTGCCTGGCCCCAGACACAGTGGGAGACAGGCCCCCTGGAACACCTGAGAAGATCCTAATTCATAAACAGCAGGGTCACGGCTTTGGTCCCAGTGGCTGGGACAAGTTGGTTCAGACCAGGGACGAACCAGCAGAGATGCCACCAATCAGACCACTCATCGATCTCTGAGGCTCCGTAAACTAGATCTGGCGTGTGATTCTGACCGCAAAACAGCAGGGCTCCTGGATTTTGACGCCTAGCTCAACTCACTTTGGTGGCGTAGTCTTGGGGTGTCACACGAGGCACACGCAGGAGCTCCTGGCAAGAGCACGGCGGATTCTGCCTCCCCACCCCCATCAGAACCGCTGCCAATGAGAGCGGGCACAACAAGCCCCCCTCCGCACACTCCTGGAACTGGAGCTGCTGTCACTTAGCACCACAAGAAGTAGCCCAGTTTAGGGAAGGTGATACAAATAAGCTAATACCTTGAGTGGGGGGTGGAAGAGGACCAAGGGCTCCAGGGCAGCGTGAAGTATGGTCCACGGACAGGCGGCATCAGCGTCATCCGGAAGCTTGCAGGAAGCGCCCCACCTATTAAAGCTCCCTGAGGGCGGAGCCTGCAACAAGCCTTCCAGGTGATTAGTAGGCACTGAAGTTGCAGAAGCTGCCTCTAGTCTGCTGTCTTAGAAAGAGGCCCTAAGCTTTGCACAACTGTTTCCAATTAAGTCCTAATGCTCTACGAAAAATCAGGCCTCCCTCCCTCCCTCTTTCTTGAAGATGCCTCCCTCTTCAATAAACTGCAAATCAGCTCTGCAGCAAAAAGACAGGATGTGGGCCGTGTCCACATGCAGTGACAGCAGGACTGAGCGCAGAGTGAGTCAGGCAGAGTGCAACAGTCAGCCGCGTCCCCCGCAGCAGTCCCTGCCCAGCCTCCCACTCCCACTCCCACCCAGCTCACCCAGTTCCCCCAGTTCACCCTCCCCTACGGGACCCCGCACCCTCTTCACAGCCACATTGGGGACCATCAGAAAGGCCAAGAGAGAGGCGACCGCATCTGGTGCAGGGTGTGTGCGTGCGTGTGGAGTGTGCGTGGAGTGTGTGTGTGTGTGTACGTGCAACACTTGACAGCTGCCCACAGTTCACCCAGAATGGGGCTGGGGTCCGCCCATCCCCGTGTGGACTCTCACTATAGCCCAGCCCAGCCCAGGGAAACCACTCAGCAGCTGGCCTGCAAGGGAGGCCCTCAGTTGTCTAGACCCCAGACCCCCTCAGGCTCTTGGGAAAATGACCTTGTCCTCGGGTCAGCAGACAAAGAACAGACATTGTTGTCAAAGCCCTCCTGAGGTGGAGGAGTCCCGGACCCGAGCGGGCGGGAGGCCTTCACCAGCTGGGTCTGTGGGCTCGGGTGCGCCTGGGGCTGTCCTCTCGGGTGGGAGGGAGGACACTATGACACTACGGCTGGAACACGGTGTGCGTGACACAGAAAAAGGAAACACCCGCAAGTTAAAAAGTACAGCCTATTTTAGCTTTAAACACACATCCCTCTCACAGATAGCAATGTCTAAAACAGCACATCCTATTTTAGGAAGTTATCAAAGGCAGCTCCTAAACGGGCCACAAAATAGAGCCACAGTCTGGAAGATCAGGACTAACAGAGGGTTAGGAGCTGCAGGGCGTGGAGATGCCGCTTAACCACCTCCTCCCGCAGCCCCATTTCGAGGACCCAGAGACTGAGGCCCGAGAGCTAAAACGGCCACCTGAGTCTTCCCGACTGAGGCTCTACCCTCTACTTCCGATCCTCCTACGCAGCTCCCAGGCACTGTGAGGCCTGGCCGCCAAGCCCGGGGGCCTCCAACTGTGGTCTCGGCAGGATGGGCGCTGGGTGAAACGGGCAGTGGGCGGGGAGAGGTGGGCATGGGGGAGAAAGCCCCCACCCGGCAGACTCCCAAGCTTTGGGCTGAAAAGACGGTCCCTTAGGAGGGAGTGGTGCTGCCGTGGCCTGACTCTCTCACAGAGGGAGGGCAGTTCCCACAAGACCCCAGCGATGTCCTGGAGGTCCCGGCCAGGCAGAGCCCGCGGCATGGAGGATGTGGTGAATCCTCGCTCGTGGGGCTGTGCTCTGGGAATGCCGGGTTCCAGCACCGCGGACAGAGAAAGGCCACAGCAAAGATGCCCCTAGAATTTGGAAACGGGGCCTGGAGCAGTCACTCGCTGAGAACTGGGACGCTGCGGGGGCCCCAGCTTCCCGAGTCCAGGCAGGATGACCGGGACGTGCCACCGCACCTGCTCGGGACAGAGGTCAAGGTGGCGTGGGTGCGGGCGTCAGGTGCAACAGCACAGCCTGCGTCCTGTCCCGGGAAGGGGGTCCTGCCTCGTGGTCAGGGGCACAGCCCGGGGCCAGGCCACCTGTGCTCGAGCCCGGGCTCCGCCTCTCAGAGGGCTACGCACAGCCAGCGGGTAACTCCTTTAACCTGCTCCTCCGTTCCCCCTGACGTGGGCGCAACCAGCATCCTCCTCCTCGGGCCGTTGCAAAGGCCAGATGATGCCAGCCCCATGAACTGTCCCCGGCAAACGTTACCAAGCCCGGCTACCAAGCCCAGCTGACTCCCCCAAGGCCCGGGATCTCCTCTATCCCTTCAGAAACAAGGTCCTGGAAGTACTCAGGCCAAGCCACTGGATCCAGGACGGCAGGGAAGGGGTTCTACGTTACCAGAGAACACGGGAAGCTTACAGCAGGAAATGAGGCCTTGATGAAGGTCAATAAATCTATTCAAAGTCCCCATTAAAAACCTGGCCAGGGACTTCCCTGGTGGCCCAGTGGTTAAGAATCCGCCTGCCAATGCAGGGGACACGGGTTCGAGCCCTGGTCCGGGAGGATCCCACATGCCGCGGAGCAATGAAGCCCGTGTGCCACAACTACCGAGCCCGAGCGCCACAACTACTGAAGCCCGCATGCCTAGAGCCCATGCTCAGCAACAAGAGAAGCCACCGCAAAGAGAAGCTCGCGCACAGCAACGAAGAGCAGCCCCTGCTCGCCGCAACTAGAGAAAGCTCGCGTGCAGCGAGCAACAAAGACCCAATGTAGCCAAAAATAAATAAATAAATTTAAAAAAAAAAAAAAAAAAAAAAAAAACCTGGCCAGGAAAAGAATGGGCCAGAGAAGCCCTATGAGAATTTGTGGAGAGCAGGAAGGGAGGGAAGGCCATAGTGACCATGCCCGGGTGATGGTGCACCAGGGAAATGACCTCGGTAACCGGGAACTCGGGGGTGGGCCCCGCTCCCCTCTGAAGAGCCGGAGACCTTGAGGAACCCCACCCTCCACAGAGCTCCCGCTGCAGACTTTCCTCCCCCACACACCTACTCAGAGCAGGGCAACAGTGCCACGGTGAGGGCCACCCTGACTCCGGGGCTGGGGACTGGACACCTGGGGGGAGGGGAGGGAAGAGAAGGGGAGGCTCATCCCCAGAGCACAGGATCCAGCCCAGCCGGAGAGGGTCCCTGCTCTGGGGAGCTCCGGGGTGCAGGCAAGCACGGCCATCTCCACTCAGTGGGGAGCTGTGCAGACCGACGGCGAGTCCAGCTGGGATCAGGTCATACAGAGCTTAGAGCTCGGCGAGTCAGCGCCAGCATGTGCGTCCCAGCAAGACCCGACCTGAAACCCAAGTGCTATCTATCTAACCTAGCTCTGAACAAGCGCAACTCAAGCTCCAGGAGCTATCGAAACTCATATCTTAAAAAAGTTTCTACGCCATGAATCCTCATTATCCTGTGCGCCCATTCTAATTAACTTCTCTGAAAAGTTTTGTGATTAAAAATATTTCAAGGGGCAAGTCTGACTCATTAAAGAGAGAAACATGGGCAAAGTCTCGTTGCAAAGAAGGCTGGTTACCACAAAGCTATTTGGAGTTGATTTTAGTAAGATTCTGCCTTTAAATCCTGACTACCTGTGGGTGGATTAAACATTTGTGGATTAGCCTTGGTGTAAACAATGAGAAGACAGTGCACTTGTGGAAAAAAATAAAAACCGTTTTCACTGCACTCTGTACTGTTATCTGGAATTACTGGCAACCAAGGCGGACACACAGGGCCCCCCACAGAGGCCCGTCCTTGCCCACCACGGGGGGTGCTGCTCCCCACCCCCTGCCTTGGGTGGGGAAAGTAGGGAGGAGGGAGTGGACTGCAGAGTTCCTGCCCCACGTGGCCTGGTCCGCCACAGCCGAGCACAGGCTATCGTGGCCATTTTCAGTCGTGCCGTATAATATCGAGGCTGAAAGTATAAAAACAATATACCTGTAAAAGTTCCACATGCTGCTAAAGGTTACACGCAATTTTAAGCAGATTAAACTCATTTTGTACTAAGTTTTGACTCCTTCTGTGGTATCGGTGATTTTGCTCTGTCCAAGGCTTAGCCTCGCTCTCCCATCTCATCTGTCATCCTGGATGAACAAGAGTTGAGTTTAAATAGTCGGGACAGAGAGATGACTTTGGTACTTGAACCATGGGGTTTTTAGTGGGCTCTCTGTAACCTGGAAATCTGATGCACTAACTCCCTGGCTTAAATTCCTTCCTTGGCTTTCTCAGCACAAACAGGATACAGTCCAAGGTCCTTTATTCCGGGGCGGCGGGCCTGCTAGCCCACCTACCTTCCCCAGGCGTGCTGAGGACCACACCCGCAGGCTGTTTCTTTAAGGGTCTCAAATATGCACCCTCCACACCTTTGCTCGGGCTGTCCCCTCCCCTGATGCCCTGATTCTTGTCCTGCAAGCAATTCATACTCATGCTTCAGGACCAGTTTAAATAGCAATTCCTCTGTGAAGCTTCTCCTGGCCAGACATAAACACCCTCTGCTCTTTATGACACAGTCCTCTTGAAACCACAAAGAAAAAATCTTTAATACACTGTAGATCCCTGTCTCCCCTGAGCTCCTTAAGGAAAGGGACTGAGTCATTTTCATCTTTAACCAGCACAAAGCGGACCCGTTGAAGGAGCCCCAAACAAGCTTTTCTTAAGTGATTAAATGACAGAAAAACTCACATTTTGCATCCCCAGTGCCCCAAGATAAATTCAGTACATAAGAAAAATTATTTGGAAATGTTTTTTATCAGTGAAACAGATTGCTTTAAAAAATGACTATAAAATAATGAAACTGATTTGCCTGCATTTCACTTAGGCTGATACTGATGGCACAATGTGAAGAGGGGCTGCAAACGGTCGGGGTGACCTGCAGCCTGGCTGGGTCTGCAGCCTCCTGGGGCCCTGCAGTACACAAAGGGGCCAGGCCTGGGGTCAGGGGCCTGGTTTAGTCCTGGCTGTCACTCACCAGCCAGGGGAGCCTGGGTTGGCCACTGATCCACCCTGGCCCTCAATATGATGTCTGTGGAGTGCAGGGCCGGGCAGTACCAGTCACAGCTCCCTGCACCCAGGGCTCTTCAGAGGCACTTTGATCTCTGCGGTACTTCCATGTTATCAAGAACACAGTGCTGCACCACCTCCAACTCCAGCTACTTTGGAGGATACCCTTTAGTGTGGGCGACCTGCTTAAAAGTACAAAACCTGCCACAGACCTCAGGCAGCACCCAGAAGGCTGGGAGGCAGCCCTCCCCGCTGCCCCGTGGACACCCAGCAACAGGCGGATCTTGAGTCCAGCCCGGTGATACCAGATACTACTAATATGAGGAGGGAAATAATAGGAGGCTGAAATGAAAACCACAAGTGATTTCATAATCCTGTGTACACGGCTTTCCAAACAAGCCTTGGTAAACAAATGCACACTTCAGAAACATACATCTAGACGGGACAGACAGCGCCCCCGGGCCCATGCACAGAAATGCCAGGCCTCCAGGGAGGGGAGCAGAAAGACGGGAGAGGAGCCATGATTTTCCCTCCGTACTCCTGTGACGTTTGAATGAGGCCACAGGTAAGTAACGCCCTCACAGCGTGTAACCGTGTAAAGTATATAAGAATCTCAAGAACCAAGGCTCTGGGTGCCACCAGCTGTGTGATGTTCGCATCCCTGACCCTTCTACTCCGGACACGCTTCGAGGGGGCTGTCGGGACGGGCTGGGTTCAAGCCCAGCCAGCACCTCGCACCCTCTTCCCTCACCAGGGACCCCACCAGAGGCACGTGCTCACCACCACCAAGGCCCCCCAGCTCTCCGCCTGTGGAGACAATGCCGCTGGCTCAGGAGGGGCAGAAATAAGCCTGGCCAGAGGAGAGAAAGAGAAAAGGGACTCACCCAGGAGACGGAGAAGGGGGCCTTGCTGGAGCTCCCCACAGCCCAGTCGATACTCTCGGTTCCCACACGCTCCTCGTAGGGCAGGGAAAGAGGGACAAGCCCAGCGGGTCCTCAGATACCAGCTCAGCACCAGAGCCACAGTCAGCGGGAGCCCCCCCCTCCCACTCCAGGGCTTCCAGAGTCATCCAGGAGATGGCTCCTGCCTCAGTCACCCAACCTCAGGCCGGGCCCTCGGTCACAGCCTGCCCGCGTGGGGTGAACCCCAGACCTATAACCTGCTCTCCACGGTAGTCACACTGGGGGAGCCCGGGGGCAGACCCATGAACAGGGGCGACATCTTGGGGAGCTTCCACATTTATGGTATACTTTTTCAAAAAAGTTTGCGGGCCACTGGGCTAAAGCATTTCACGGCTACACAGCCCACTTAGCAGACAAACACCTAGCTCTGTCCCTGGTCCCTGAAGGCTCAACCTGAGGCTCTTAGCCTGGGAGAAGCCCTAGCACGGAAGGGCTCATGTGCAAAAGAACCTCGCCTTCCTCCCATTTTAACTTCTCAGATGGCCTAACAGAAAGATTCCACGCATGACAAGATACCATAGACATCTCAAATGTAAGTTAAAAAAAAAACACACTCCCACCTATTACATAATTCCACATTTTCCCCTGATAGCTTAGCGAGACTGCTAAGTTTAAAGGAACAAAAGGCTTTTCGGACTCAATTTTTTCATCCTCACAGGGTCATCCATTCTTTTCTCCTACACGTGGTGACTGCAGAACAACGAAGTAGTGTTTTCACGGGACTCGGGTCAGGCATCGTTCCTGCTGGCCGTCCAGGGGAAGCTACAGACACAGACACACGGGTGAACACTTGTGAGCACACGTGCAACACCCACGGCCAAAACTGTTCTGATGTGACCTCAAATCAAAAGTTTGCCCCAATCATCCTGGTCTCTGAGACCGCAGATGGAGTGGATTGTCACAAAAGTGAAAGCCACCCTGAAACCTATTCAAAGGCGGCCCGTGAAGTTCCCTCTGGAAACGTCTCCCGGCTCCCCCCGCAGCACGGCCCTGATCCGTGCCTGACCAGAGGCAACACCACGGGTGCAGGCGTCAGGCTCAGGCTCCGGTTCCAACCGTGCCTCCAGATGGAGGGAAGGGAAAGGCCACCCACTCAGGGACACAGACGCACCAGGCGTGCCCTCCGTCCCCTTACCGCTCAGAACCAGTGGCCAGTGAGCCTCACTGCTCCCCTCCTCGCCGTGGGAGGGGCCCGGGGGGGCGGAGAGGAGGTCAGCAGGCACCCGGGACGGGGCGCACCTGTGCCTGGCCAGCCCGCACAGGCCAGCTGTCCATGCCTGTATCACCCGGCCCAGAGCCGGGCTCCTTAAAACCCAGGGACGCGACAAAGGGAAAAGCAGTCCTCTGAAATCTCAAGTGAAAAGGAAAGAGAAAAGAGAAAAGAAAAAAAGTTGAGGAAATCTTTGTGGAAGCCACAAATCCTACGTGCAGCAGTTAGTCTGATACTGACCCTGCCAGACGGGTTAGCACCTCGCAGCCTCAGCCTACATGTTACACATGTCTAAGATGAACAGGACTGTAATCAACAACGTCATTACGAAGGCCCTTAATGAAATACAAAGTAGCCCTTGCTCTCAAAGAGACAGCAGGGTTTCCCCGTAGCTGTCCCCCACCCCCTCCAGCACCACGCCAGGCACTGGGCGGTGGGCTGCACCCACTCACAGGACGCCTGCTGCCAACGCAGCCACGCCCTGGAAACACCCACCTGGACGTAGAGCCTCGTGCAGGGTCCCTCCTGCGCCAACATCACGGTCCTAAGACACCCAGGGAGATTGCCCAGGCCACCGGGGCAGAGCCTGCTGGGCAAAGTGTGGGAGGGGTGGAGACCCAATTTTACATACACCCGTCAGGATGGGCCTGACCAAGAGGGAGACACTTGAGCAAAGGGCCGAAGATGCTATGAGAGCAAGTTCGCCATGGAGGCGTCTGAGGGAAGAGGTGCCAGGCAGAAGGGCAGGCCTGGGCTATCAGCCTGAGGCTGGCGCAGGGACAAGAGGAGGAGAGGGGGGCTGTGACGTGTGGCCTCATGACCTCTGCTGTACCCAAGTGAGAAGCCTCTGGAGGGTTCTGAGCAGGGGAGTGAGCTGGTCTGACTTTGCTCAATGAAGCCCCCTGCCTCCGGCGGCTCTGCTAGAAACAGTGATGGGGCAAGGGCAGCCGAGGGGAGAGCGGGCAGCCTGCAGACGGTGCAGTAATGAAGGCAAAGGTGGGACACACAGAAAAGGGAGTGGCTGTGCTCTGAAGATGCAGCAGGACTTCCTACGGAGCCGATACGGGCAGTGAGGTGCCAAGGACCACACGAGGTTCCACCGGCAGAAGGAGAAGGCGCGCGTGGGCCTTCATCTCACGGCGGTGGGGAAGGAGGCCCGCGCCTGAGTCTGGGTTTGGACACGTGCAGTCGGAGATGCATCCTGTCAGGAAGGCAGTGGCTACAAGGGCCCAGAATCCAGGGGCGAAGTCTGGACTGGGTAAGTCTGTTTCGGAGTCACCAGCCTATAAATGGTGAGTGAAGCACCGGAATGGATGACACCACCAGCAAAGCGAGCAGAGAAGAGAAGAGGCCCCGGGACGAGGCCCCGGCAACGCCAGGAGGAGAAATCAGCCAAGGAGGGAGACAGGAGGGCGATCCCGAGGGAGGGCTGCTGGGAACCGAGGGGAGAGGCTTCAAGGACGTGGGGGTGACGAGCTGAGGCGGCCAGGCAGCTGAGGACGAAGCCCGGGGGACTGACCACGGAGAGGTGATGGGAGGCCGAGAGGCCGGGCGAGTGGTGCAGACGCTGGCTGGTGGGTCTACAGGAGTGCTGGCTTCTGCGCTAACCTGGAAGCAAGGCCAGCAGCCGCGAGCGGGGCGCGGTGAGGTTGAGGAGAAAGTGTGAAATCATAGTCCAGGACAGGGATCCACAAACTGCGGCCCAAGGGCCCAGTCCTGCCCACTGTTTGCTATTGTAAAATAAAGTTTTATTAGAACACAGCCACGTCCGCTTGTTTGCCTACTGCCCTTGACCATTTTTGCGCTACAACAGCAGAGTTCAGCGGTGCTGTGACAGGGCTGGCATGGCCCATAAAGCCCCAGATATTAACTCTCTGGCCCTCCTCAGGAAAAGCTGGCTGACCCCTGGTCTAGGACGGTGGGGAACCAGGTTCTGGGTGCCAAATGGTCCCAGCCACGCAGCGGCCGTGAATTCAGAAACCCGCCAACATGGTCGTGGGTTCTCCAGCCACATCCCACCGTGTTGAGAAGCAGCCATAACCAGGACTGTGGTTTTACCAAGTGACAAGGAGGCCCTCTGCCACCGGCCCTTCCGTATCAGACAGCCAGCCACTCCTGCCACGAGCCCCTGGCGCCCAGCAGAGCACGCTGCGCTCGGCACATCCTCACCTACTTTCGCGGCCTCCGAGAGGTGGGGAGGACTGGGGCTCAGCGCTGAAGAGGATTCAGCTATGCGGGGATTCAAAACAGACTGGTCCAGTTCAAAAGCCCAAGTTCTGAACCTCTGGGGCCCAGCACGCTCCACCCCGGCTGCAACTTGGAATCACCGAGTGGAAAAGGTGACAAATGTCAATGCTGGCTGGCTCCACCCCCCACTCCTTTACTGGCCTCGGGCGGAGGTGAGGGGGTGGAAAGCAGGCCTCCCTGCTCCTCAAAAGCCCCCGGTGAGTTTAATATGCGGCCAGGGTGGGGGACCTCCCATCACTGCTCTGCTTCCCTCCCTAACTCCACACCCACCCCGACAGTTCCTTTTCCCAAGAATTCCCACGTCTGTCCCGTCACGCAGGCTCCTTCTCTGCATCCCAGAGAGGCCTCAGGAGGCATCCGCCCAGCCTCCCAGGTGGCGAGTCCCCAGCGACCGGGGTCTGCGGTGATGAGGTCTCCCCGGCCTTCGACGTCCAGCCACGAGGCTCTGCGTCTGGTCTCAACTGAACTATGTGCCCTTGTGAACCCAGGAGACTTCAATCCTGCACCATCCAGAGACTGTGGCATTTCACCTTTACAGACTGAAGTCTCACTGGGTTCAGGACCAAGACCATCAGAAGAGAAACGCCACAGGTCTTAAGAGCAGAGATGGGAGCCGCCAGCCTCTCGCTACACAGAAATGACCCCGGTTTGGGTTTTATTCCCCTTCCTTCCTTCCTTCCTTCCTTCTCCCTCCCTGGCAGCACCTTTAAATTTTACTTTACTGAGACACCAAAATTGGGGTATCTAAGGCTCTCACCTCCTTACTGTCCAGCCTCAAAATTTTACTATTATCTCACTTACCTAAGAGTTACCACATGTTAAATTAGTTCATGGTCTTACTGCATTAGAAAGTAAACAAAGCGCTATCCCTGATGAGTAATTTTAAATCTCAGTTCTAGAATTCCACAAAGGTGAAGGTAAACTTATGGGCTGTTCAACCAACAGGTTGCTTTCCAAAAGCCCGTTTATAGGTTACTTGGGACCTAAAGAATATTTCTCTCCATATAAAATCACCATTAAGATGAGACTTAAGATTCCAAGCTAAGAGGCAAATGCCTATTTAACAGGTTTGTTCTTTTGCCCATTTAAAACAAGAAAAATGTTATAATAATACAAGAAAATCAAGTGTGGGTTTACATGTGCATCTAAATACAAGAAAGTCAAACGTGAGTGTACGTGTGGGGACATCGGCAAAAAATGCTGTTACTTAAGGAAGAGAAGCTTTACATCAAGTACACAGAAGTGAGTCCACGGGGCTGAGAAGGGCCTTCCTGCTCACTGCCAAGGGGGAGGAGGCTGATGATTCTGGGTCTCCCCTCCGAGCCACCGCCCCACATGGGACTGCTACCAGCACTGCTGGCAGGTCTCAGGCTTAACTGCTAACACAGGGAAGGGCAAGGAGAATGGAGCTACACAGATGGAGAGGCCAAGTTCACAGAGTGGGGAACAGTAAACATACAAGGGGGGAGGAGGGGTGTACGGGGCGTCCACGGTGAGTATACACAGGGTTGTGAGACAAGGATTAGAGAGAGAGAGATGCGAGTAAGACTGTGGTTCCCCATCAGAAAGAATGCAGGAGGACACTGTCACCTGCTGCCACCCCAGTCGCCCCGTGAGTTTGGTGGCTGGTCTGTCACCGGGCTAGGCCTACCTGGCGTAACTGTGCAAGTGAGGGGCTTTGTGGACAGAAAGACCTGTGAGTGCTGCTCTGCCACTGACCACTGGGCGACCTCACTTCTCTGCGCCCCAGTTCTCTCACCTGCAAAATGGGAGCACAGACGCATATGATTCAGGGCGTATGAGAGGAAGCCATGCACAGCAGCCAGCGCTCGGCAAGGCTCCAGGAGGGCGGGTGGCTCATGAAATCAGTGACAGGGGACGTGAGTCACCCCTCTTGAGCCGACAGGCCCTGGCGCACAGTGAGTGCTCAGTAAGGTCAGCGTAAGAAGCCTAACAACACAAGATCCCTTCCTGCGCAGCTGGGAGAGGAGGGAAGACTCGGCGAGGTGGGCAGGGGCCGGCCTGGGCCTGGAGCCAGAGGGAGACCAGAGCCCGGAGGCCAAGCAGCTGTCCACCTGAGGGCTGGGCAGAGGCCAGGCCCACACCAGGAGGAGAAACCCCAGGCCCAACCCGAGCGGGGGCTCAGTGTAGAGAGGGGTAGGAGGCAGGCCCACTCCCTGGGGAAGGAGGTAACTGGGCCTAGTCAGTCACCAGGGACCTGAAAGCCGTCAGGTGTGGGACTTCGGGCACCCATGACCAGCCACTGAGGGGACTTCAAGGACCTACGACAAGCAACTGAGGGGTCTCGGGGACCCGCGGCCAGCCACCAAGGCAGGGGAGAAAAGGAAGGAGAGCTGGAGATACAGAACAGATTCGGGAACAGAGACCACCATGAATTTATTATTCTTATTTAATTATTTATTTTTTACACAGCGGGCTCTTATTAGTTATCTTTTTATACATATTAGTGTATATATGTCAACCCCAATCTTCCAATTCATCCCCCCACCACCCCCCTCCCCCTGGACCACCATGAATTTTCATGTTATTTATAGTATGTAAGTATGAATAAATATGTAATAGAGGCGTATCTATTCATCTTCACGTCAAAGAGGACTTCTCTCAGTCCACAATCGGGAGATGAGCTTTTAGCTGTCTGTGCTCTGGCCCCCCTCCCCCCAGGGCAGGGGTGGTATGTGTTGTCTGCTCTTCTTTCCCTTTCGCCCCCTTGTCATCCTGGCACAGGCAGGCATTCAATAAGTGTCTGTCACATCAATGAGTCAATTATTTGCACGAATCCCAGTGCACTACTTCTTTCGGGTATTAACACAATCCACCCTTCATGTCACCTGGCCTTGCTCACGTGACTTCTCCTTGCTGGGACCAGGAACTCACACTGCATAAGGACCCCTCACACAGACCCTTGCTGGGCCATTTCACCCAGGTGATACCACCTGGCCCACGGGCTGTTCTGTCCTCACTTCACAGGACAACAAGACTGCCCAGGACCACCTGGCCACGGTGAAACGGATTCACTCGTCTACAAACGTGCCCCTAGCGAGGTGCAGCACAGGCCGATCCAAAGCTCTCGCTTTTCCAAACCAATGTAACGCAGGAAGACGACAGGACTTATCTGTTTACTGAGTGCATGTCCAGCAAATGGCCCTCCTGCAGGTCCAGGAGAAGGACGAACCATGGCCGCCCAACAGCCTCAGGCGTGCCAAGCCTGGGCTTCCTCATTCTGTCCGCTGTGTCAGGCAGTGCCGTCCTCACCCGGCTGCTGCGCCACGGGAGAGGTCAAATAACGCCCCCCGCAAAGATGTCCACGTTCTAAGCCCTGCAACCTGTGAGCGTTATTTCTATGGCACGGACTTTGCAGACGTGATTAAGTTGAGGATATTGAGGTTAAGAAGCTATCCTGGAATATATATGGTGGGCCCTAAATCCTCAAAAATGTCCTGAGAAAAAGGATGCTAAGGAAGATTTCAGACGGAAGAGAAGAAAGCCATGTGACAGAAGCAGAGGGAGGCAGAGTCACGGAGAAGAAGCTACACAGCTGGCCCTGGACGGAGGAGGGGGCCGTGAGCCAGGGAAAGCCGGCTTCCACTCTGGACAAGGCAAGAAATGGATTCTCCTCTGCAGCTACCATGGCCCTGCTGATACCCTGATTCTGGCCCTGTGATGCTAATTTGGACTTCTAGCCTCCGGAACTGTAAGAGAAAGAAATTTCTTTTGTTTAAAGCCGCCAAGTCCGTAAGAATTTGTGACAGCAGTCCTAGGAAACGGATACAGGGGATGAAGTGGGAAGTACGAGTGAAGCCACCAGAACAGTGCCCGGCAGACAGCAGGAATTCAAGAACCTCAATCAGTGAAGGACGACGGTTCCTGCCACCTCCCTGGACCATGAGCCAGTCCTTCAAGCTATGCAAAGAGCTACAGCCTTATGCTGCAGTGATCCTACTGACATTTAAAAACCTCCTTCACATATACCGTCCCTCTTGATTCTGTCTCAAGAGGGAGTTTCCAAGGCTGTCCAAACTCTTAGCTCATCCTACGTAAAAATACAATTTTGCCACAGGCATTTGTCTTAAACACCCAGTACAATAACTCAGCTCTTCCACGGGCGACCTTTGCTGACCTCTCACAGAGGACCTCAGGCATCGTGAGCTGCGATCGGGGCCTCCTTACCATGAATAAACACAGCAGAAGCGCTCCTCTCAGCCACAGGCCCTGCAGCTGCCAAAGGAGGGGCTGGAGGCGGGTCCCCGACGTGCGTGGGGCCCGAGAGCTCCGTCCTTCGAACCCGGGAGAAGGGCCAGCTGGGCCAGCAAAGGACCGGGTGGTTAACATCTGGCCCTCTGTCCCCTTCTCTCCACCTCTTCAGCCCTGGCTCCGCGGCCCCGGTCTCGGTTTTCCTTCGTGAGGCGTGGGTCTCAGTGTTGAAACGCACGATGTGCAATAATCCCACTTCCTCTGGCGCTGGCAGCTGCCCTCCGGGCTCTGCGCGGACGAGGCCCGGATCCTGGAGGCGCCTCTGCCCTCCCTCTGCCCCCATTCAGGGGCCCCGCCACTCAGCCTCTGAAGACCATCCCTCTCTCACAGGCCGCGAGCAGCCCACCACAAAGGGCTCAAGGCGGAGCCTCGAAACCCCAAGGGTGTTTTAAAGAAAAAATGAACAGAAAGAGGAAGCCCATTGGCTTCCTGAGAGCAGCCCTCTGAGCTGTCTTCTTTGCACCCGTTCTTATCTGACCTTCTGCACGGGTGCAAGGGCTGGGCTCACTCACGAGAGACATGTGCCCTGGGCTCCTGACAAGACACCACCAGGGCAGAGAGGGGGCAGCGGCATGTCGGGACCGAGCCAGGCCAGAAAGAGGCACCCACAGCTCAGCGCTCCTCGGCCTGGCAGACCCCAGGGGCTCAGGTCTAACGTCCGCGCGCCCCTCACTCCCCCCGGAGGCCTCGCAGCTGGGCCCTGTCCTGCGAGATCCCAGCTGGGTCCTGTGCGCAGCCTCCCAGACGCGCTCCTGTGACGGCTCTGAGGCGGATATCACGGCGTCCTGCTCCCTGGAGCACCCCTGGGCCGCGCGGCCACAGTCCCTCCCCACGTGCCTGAAAGCTCGTACGGGAGGGAACGTGAGCAGGCAGGCAGGTGGCAGCAGCCTCCGCCAGCCCACCTCCCGGGCCTGAAGGGGGGCCTCGCAGACGCCCCTGTCCACACGCACCCACTCCAGCGACAAACTACCGGGGCCGCCTGGCAGACTTAGAAGCTGACCACGACCATCCAACATGACTCCGAATCGTCCGTGTGTACAGTGCCCGTGTCCAGATCGTTCCCTTCCCTTCCAGACACACAGCGTGACGGTGGGAGTGGCTGATACCCTGGGAGGGCACAGCCAGGACCAGCGTCAGCCAGACACCATCACAGCTGGAAATCGGCTCGATTCCCCAGGCGCTGTGCAGTCCTGGGCCCGGCTGTCAGAGACGTCCCTCCAGAACCTTTTGTAGCACCTGTTGCTCAGCCCTGCAGTGGGCCAGGCAGAGGAGTGCCCCTCAGAGCCACTGTTTTTTTTTAAATTTATTTATTTTCTTTTATTTATTTTTGGCTGAGTTGTGTCTTTGTTACTGCACGTGGGCTTTCTCTAGTCACGGCAAGAGGGGGCTACTCTTTGTTGCGGTGTGCAGACTTCTCACAGCGGTGGCTTCTTTTGTTGCAGAGCATGGGCTTAGCTGCTCCACGGCATGTGGGATATTCCCCGGCCAGGGCTCGAACCCGCTCCCCTGCATTGGCAGGTGGATTCTTAACCACTGCGCCACCAGGGAAGCCCGGAGAGCCACTGTTCTTGAAGCTGAGGTCCAGGTGGCCTTGACCAGCCTCATTCCGGATGCTACAGACTTGTCTGAAAAGTCTGTGTGTGACGAGAAGGCGATAATTCTAAAAAGCATATCTAACAAATCATATCTAACCAAGAAATAGTTACAGGCCAGGTGAGCACGGGAGGAACTGCGGAGGAATGTTCAAACGTCATCTAAGCCCGCGCTCCCCTTCCAGCCCGGGCGATACTCCATCCACCCCTCAGAACAGAGTGGGGCGGTAACCACACTCGTGCCAAGCACGGGCTGGAACGTGCCCACCACGGGTCAAGAGAGCTCTGCTTAAAGAATCTACAGGACAGCCTGGCAGGGTGACCCGGTGCAGCTGGGCCAAACAAAGGGAAACTATGTTCCCACGTGCAGAGAGGACCAGGATAGAGTCAGGGGATAAGGGGAGGGCCCAGCGAGCATGGAGCGCGACGGCACTGGTGCAATAAAAAGGTGAACATGAACATAGTGACACATAAAACACACACACACTTGCTGGCTTGCACACAGAATACCTGGGGAAGAACACATGAGAAGCACATGGCATTGGTGGCTCCAGGGAAGGGATCTGGGTGGCTGGGGGATGGGGCAGGGGGCAGACTTTATCACATATCCTGCTGAACCTTATAATTTCTGAACCATGGAAGCGAATGCCTGTTGTAAAACATAACACAGGACGCCATCCCATTTGTCAAATCAAGCTAGGAGCAGGCAGGTTTCGAGGACTTGCACCAAGTGACATTAGTGCAAGGATGGGGGACTTGAGGGGGCCCTACTCTGGGGCACTGTCACCCCAGCAGGTGGGGGGACGGAGGAGGGGGCCATGCCGGTTTCTGTCAGTAACCCCCATCATCCCTCTCGAATCAGCACCCCTCGCTCTTTGCCTTCACTTCCCTCCTCCCCAACTGGGCGCCTTCGGCCGTGTCTTCCGCCGACTATGTCACTACAGTATATGGCACAGGGACGTGTATGTTCCGAGTCCCAGAGCCCCAGAATCTTAGAGACCGAGCGTGCCTTAGCGGACCCAGGCGAAGCCCTGTTCCTGTAATCGCTCACTACCAAAGCCCCCTCCCCAGCCTCCGGCCAACGGGGTCGACCACGTTTCATGGCAGCTCCGCGCCCACTGCACAGAGACCCCACAAGGTCCCAGGGAGAGCGTGACGGTGGAGAACGGGGGGCCGCCAAAGCTGCCCCTTGGCTGTTTCAACGCAGGGAGAGGACCCTGAGACACTGTATCCACTTCTAGGAACACATATCTCTGGGGCTCTGCATACCCCAGTGTTTCCTCTCCCTCACAGCCCAGTTTTCACAGGCGGTTTAGAATATTCTTCCCTGGGGTTGGTTTCGTTTCTGTCATTTCAGAGACATGGCTTCGCTGCCACCACTGCAGGATCTGGGGACATCCCGCCTGTGGTTGGGTACTTCGGCCACCCAGCATCAGGCCCGGGGCTGGGCAGGGCGCAGGGAGCTGTGGTGCCCACGCCTGCTGGCCCAGCCCTGAGCGGAGACCAGGAAGCCAATTTTGGCCCACGAACCTGATCAGTGCACGGGGGTGGTCATAAGAACTACTGCAATCTAAGCAAGGGCCTTCTCAGACCATTTAGAACACTACGGAGTTGCTTTTGTCATTTAAAATGATAATAATGATTCAGTCATTCAACCAACCAACCAACCAATAAGATACAAGCAAAACAGGATTTAAAAGTCTGATAAGGGACTTCCCCGGTGGTTCAGTGGTTAACACTCCCTGCTCCCAATGCAGGGGGTCCGGGTTCAATCCCTGGTCAGGGAACTAGATGCCACGTGCATGCCACATGCCGCCGCTAAGAAGTCCGCATGCTGCAACTAAAAGATCCTGCGTGCCGCAACTAAAGATCCCACGTGCTACAACGAAAAGCCGGCAGAGCCAAAATAAATAAATATTTAAAAAAAAAAAAAAAAAAACTCTGAAGAAACTCCGGTGTGGGATGAATCATGTCCCAAATCTTAAGCCTCCTTCCTGACGTGTTACCCCGTCCTGCCCACACTTCTCTCCTGAGCCCCCCAGCTCGAGCCACCACCCCCAGCCTTGACACAAAACTCATCTCTCCGTGAAGCCCTGCGATTCCCCGCAAGGCCCAGGAGAGGAGGAGGCCCCCCTTCCTGTGCGCGCCATCCTCCCGGCTTCTCTGTAAAGTCCCTGGGATTCCACTCGCAACCCTGTGCATGTGGAAGCAGAATTGCTCTTTTAGGTTCATTAAATTTAGGAAGCAAACATCCAGGCAGACCAAGCCCTGAGGTGTGGCTCCTTCCTCCCAGAGGGGCAGAAGAGCCTTAGGCTCCAGCCAGCGGGGTGAGGGGGCGTGCGCTGAGGACACACCAGGTGCAGGGGGACAAGCTGACGGGCTTGGTTTCACTTGAGAACTTACTGGGACGGCCACGGGGGCTCTGGTCTCACCTCCCTTTCTTAAGTTGGACTGAACCCCAACTTGACCTCCAGGTAATGGGCAATGTTCCCAGGAGAGCCTGAGGTTTTTCTTTCACTTCTGACAATGGCGTAGTAGCTTTTTTCTTCCGTTCATTCGAGAAACATTGATTACACACCGATTCTGTGCCAGGCACTGTAAGATGCTCTTGGGAATAGAAAGAAAACTGAGCTATTGTCCCTGCCCTGAAGGACGCTGATGTCTTAGGACACCCCAGATCTGCTGTGTTCACTGGGCATGTCCCTTGAGAACAGTCTTCACACTGGTGGACACCATGTGGGACATAACATCCCCATAAAATGCAATAAAGCAGAAGTGCACCTCTTAAGCAATCCCTCCAGACTCTTAAGGAGTTACTGTTAAGGAACTACACACCAGGAAGGAGAGGGTAAGGGGACCTCCCGACCACGGGGCTCAGGGGACCCAGCCACTCAGCACTCCCCACACCAGCTCTTCAAGGTGCCCAGGGTAGATTATCTTACTTTGATGCTATTTTCCCTTTCAGCTGCCCAGCACTCACCCACCTCATCCGAACCACAGGTGCCTACACACCGTTAAAGTGACCATGCCACCCACCCTCTCTCAGGCCACTCAACCTGGGGGGCAGGGGGTGGCAGAGAGACCCACACCAGGCACGCAGGGTGTCTAGTTCCCCAGCATCAAGGGTCAGTCCCTGACCAAGGACCGTATCCTGCGCCCCCATGGATGCTCCCTTCACACTTCAGTGTCTCTGGGCCTGTGCTGTTGCCATCTGGAACTCAGATGTTCCCCGAGTGCCACTATGTCCCTGGCAAGGGTTACCAGCCCGGGGGCCACACGACCTGTGCTGACAGCCACCCCCCGCAGGACTGCCGCCTCCTCCACCCTCCTCTCCCCGAGCCCACCCCGTGACAGCACCTGCCCCTTCAAGAGTGGGAGACGAAACACGGAAATCAGAACCACCCGCCTCCAGCTGGGGCCTCACTTTCTGCATTCACGTTGCATACTTAGGGTGCCCCAGCAGTCTTTGTTTCCTCTGAAAAACACACGCAGCATCTGGTCACCGGGGCACCTGTGGAACGGGAAGGCAAGTCGCAAATAACACGGGGGCGGGGGGGGGCACACCGCGACGGGGAGGAAAGGTAGCTCGATGAAGTTCGATGGTCGCCTCCCACAAGCAAAATATTTCACCCACAAACATGAAAACACAAATTATGTTTTTACTGAGAAAGAACCGGACAGCGAAACAATCTGGAAGATCAGCACCAGCTCAGGCGGCGAAGATGCTGGCGTGAGAGGAAAGACGCCCAGCTCATCCACTGCCTGCGGAGCCGCCCCCGGGGAGAGAAGACAAGAAAGGGCCACGGGGCAGTCCCTCCCTGCCTTTTGAAAAGGCAAAGTTGAAAAGTCCTTAGAGGCCAGGAAAAGCTGTTATTACACATGAGCAGATTTTCATCATTAGTTTTGGAAACACAAAAGGAAGTTCCTGATTTTAGGAGCATGAATTCAGGGAGCGTCTCTGGTAAAGATTCTTGAATACGTGCACATCCAGACCCCTAGCCCCCAGGGATTCCACTCAACCAGAAAGCAATGCACGGCCCTTCCAGAAGCTCAACTTCCGGGGGCTACTGCCTCCTTGCAGGGGGGTGGGGAGGGGCGCATGGGCATGCACACGCACGCACAGTGAGCGTACATACCCGTGTGCAAGCGGCAGGCGTAGGTGCAGGCGTGCATGGCATATGCACGCCTGACTGGCGTGTGAGCACACGAGAGGCGTGAGGCGCGTGCTGCACACGGGCGTTGGGCTGGGGTGGCGGGAAGGTGACAGGAGCAGCTGGCCTGGCCAGCTTCACCCAGATGTGCAGCAGACAAACGCTACGCCCGGCGGCTGGTGGCACAGGGAGGGCCCCGGGCTCCTCCTGTTCCCGGGTCTGCCCTGCGACCATCCGAGAGGCTTTGAGTGTAGGCCCTGCCAGCACATATATCCTTCTTCAAATGCAAATGCCTCGGAGAGCAGAACACAGTCAAGTTCGCTGACCCCTAGAGTACACTGGTTATGGGATCCCTTGCATCGGACAGAGAGCGAGGCACTTGGGATCACCCTTCTGAAAGGAAAAGCAGGGTGAGGAGGGAAAGAGGCAGGAGGGATACAAGCAGACCCAGGTGTCTGTCAACTCAGCGGGTGAGGCCGGCCCTCCCCCAACACTCTGGGGAGGGGGCACGTCCGTGGCAGGCTCAGGGCGAGGGTGGCTCTGGAGAGAGAAGCTCTCTGCCTCTCCCAGGCCCTCCCACTCCAGGCCTTTTCCCACTCAGGGCATCTCGCCCACTGGCCCTCGCCTGGATCTCACGCTCTGCCTGAAATCCCCACGCCCAGGCAGCCCTGGCCTTCTGAACGCACCCGTGGGTCCAGAAACCCCAAGGGGGCTACCGGGGAAAAGCAACTCCAGTCTGCGAAGCTCAGCACTGGCCCTGAGAACTCAGATTAGACTTCTACCATTTCTGTTCTTTAAATGAGGAAATGAAGGCACAAAAGGATCAGTGACCTCTTTCAGGCTCGAGTATGAAAGCCCATGTGGAAGTGAGAAAGGTCTTAAGCCCTTGAGTTTTTAGATAGATGCCCAGGCCTAGTTTCCCCACAGAAATTTTGCCAGCACTTCCGCAACAAGCACAAAAACTCATCTTTCAAAACAGATAACTTGCAGGCAAGACACAGCTGGTTGCCTCCGATGTCCGTTCTTCCCTCCCTCCTTAGGAACAGGCCCAGGACCCTGACTCAGCTGGCATGGGGTGGCGCGCCTCCTTGGCATCTAGGTGTGGCCAGAGGTTCAGCTCTTGCCAACAAGATACAAGGACAGAGCTCGATGAGGAGTTCTCAGGCAGTCTGCCCTCCTGCGGCCTGGTGTCTGGAGTGCCCACGAGCTCGGTGTACCTCTAGCCGCCGTCCTGGACGGGAGGCCTGGGCTTAGGGATGGTAGGGCACGAGCTCTGACTGCCCACCTCCAGACCTCAGTAGATAAAGAGAAATAAACGCCTACTTTAGCTAAGCCTCTCTTCCTTCAGATTTGTTCTGTTACACACAACCAGATGTTAATCCTAACGATTTCACCATTTCTCACTTATATCCATCCAATGGTGGAGAATGTCACCATCCTGGAATGCTGAGAGCTGGGGATAAGGAAGGATACCATTTTAGATTTAAGTTCATTAACAGTCCCATTTTCCCCGAAAGAGACCTTTAAAGAAAGCATTCTCAAATTTACCCTGGGCTCCAGGCTAGGGTGAGTACATTCGCACAAGACCTTATAAGCATAAGAAGATTCACTTCGTTATAGAGTTATTTCGTAAAACAGTTCCTTCCTAATGCAGTCAACACTTATAATCCTAAAAAAGCTAACCAATCCTATTTCCAGGCCTGCCCCAGTAGCAAGCTCAAAAAGACTTAATATACTGAATTCCTGTTTACTGCCCCAAACATTTACTAGCTTGGCTTGCATATTCAGTGCAGACAAATCTAGGTTATGAGGTAAAAACAGCCCCTTTTTATTCATTACAGTTAGTCCACTAAACTAGGTTCACAGTCTAAGCCATGGGCTGCTGGTTGCCGTGACAAACACTGGTACAACCCTTAACCGTTTATGGAACAGCCAACCTATGGGTCTCTAACACTGGTCAGATCCTGTCACTCCCAGTTCCAAGGAATGATACAGCCCTGGAATTTGATCATGTCTTATCTCATCCTGTTTGAAATGAGCCACACCCACTAGAGCTTAGAACCCTCTTGGCCACAGAAGGTGTTGAGGCTGCGCTGGCTGCTGCTACAAGGAACGGACCTGCACACTAGACAGTGTGACCTGATGCCCTGAGAGCACGCAGGGTCACAGCCCGATCAGCAAGTCCCCAGTGCAAAGGGCTTATGTTGTCCCAAGTTAGGAACTGACGGAGACTAATTTCAAAACCTGGATCTTCTTAACCAAGATGGCGGCGGCACTACCGTCACGGATGCGTTCTTTCTCTTTGAGCCAGTGAAACAACCCTGCACAAGGCCCCTCACTGCTTCCCAATCCATCTGCTGGCTTTTCTTCTGTCTTTGACCAACGAGGTGAATACCTAGCTCGGTAAACATATCTGACTAATTAAAGAATGATTAAGTAATTAAGTTGACTCAAAATGCAAAGACCTTCCTCCCTCTGCTGAAGTTTTTCAAAATGCCCTAACAGTTCAAAGGCACCTATGATGATAATCACAAAACACGTGTCTTGAGACGTCACACGTAGAACACCAACTATTTCCAAGACTATTTTTGCTATCAAGTTAAGACAGGTTCCTGTTCTCATGGGCTCTACGGCGTTTCAAGAAGGCACACAAAGGAAGAATGTGACAGCTTTCACCAGTGGCAGGATCCCCGAACTAGGAGGACCCCTCTTGAAGGGCAGCACTCATACAGTTGTATCCATCTGAAGCTTTCTTTTTTTCTTTTCAATCAGTTTATGCTTTGACTGATAACTTTAAGTCCACGTACCCTTTGTGTAAAAGGTCAGGAATGGCTAATCAGAAATAAAATAGGTCAAAAACAGAGTAAAAAGCAGGTCAGAGAGAGGTAAGTAGAGAAGTCAGGAAAGGATGTCAAGCTGCCAGAGAGAATCCAGAGCTGAACCAGACAGTAACTGTGCATAAGTTATCAAGGCAAAATATCAGAGAGTAGAGTGTTCTCCATCAGTCCACGGAGAATGGCAAGGATCTGGGCTTCAACATAAAGTGCAGTTGTTCTGGGGGACTTTCTGCAAAGAGCCTCAGAGTAGGGGTGTGGGCATGGGGCACAGGCGGAGGAGCCAGGGACGGCACCGGATGCTCGACTTGGACCAGGAAGAGTTTGGTCTGCACGGTGCACAGGGAGCTTCCATCTCCACGGACATGCCAGGGGCCCTCCAGCATCTCTGACACGAAGCTTCTCCATTCTGGAAAGCTGCTGCTGAATCACTACAGAGCGGAGGGAAAGTGAAAGAGCACAAGGCAGGAGGAGGTGGACTTCCAAGGCCACAGACTCAAGAAGCACTTCCCTAAACAGATTTTATGTATGTCTGCATCTGAGCCTGAGGCCCACCAAGCCAAGCACACACAAGACTTCGCCCATGCAGCCCTCAGGCACCATCACAATTCCACTGCGATGTAGGATAGGGGGCCAAGGGGTGAGGAATGCAGGGGCTGACCTTCACTAGATGAACAAGGAACGAGGGGGCAAAACTCGGGCCCGACTTCCCCAAATCACCTGCAAGCCGGGGGTAAAACCCAAACGCACCTTCCTCCTCCCCTAAGGTGGGCCTGTCGACCAGCAGGGTGTTTTCGCGAGGCCAATCCACTCACCCACCACTCCTCTTCCAAACCAGACCAGTAACAATGCGTGCAAGATTCTGGGGCACCTAGATGCTGCTTGGCACGCGCTCTACCAATGATTCCATTTTACCGGCCATCTGATTAGCACCCAATTAGGCAACGTGATCATGCTGTTTAACATGTGTTTACGCAGAACACAGTCGAAGCAGTAACTAAGACACGTGAAAATACTTACCATTCCACTGCACACAATCACAAGTTTCTATGTGCTTTAGAAAAAAAAAAAAAGTGTCAGTAGAAGACAGCTGGGTCAGTGGCCACGTGACTAAACATCTACAAGCCAGGCCCCTTCCACTTCCACCCACATCCTTCTCCTCTGACCTTTGCTGGCAGTCCCCTGCCTCTCAAAACCTCCTTCTTCTGCAGCATTTCCCTTCGGAGGTGCCCTGGGCAGGACTGAGGGATGAGATGCACTCTAGCCTTTTGAATACACTTTTTAGAACATGGGCACAGTAGGAAAAAGGGTAATTGAGACTGCAAAGTCGAGAGGGGAGATGCCGGACCTCCTGCGAGACAGTACCTTCCCTGGACCGGCACTGGTCCACAGCTGCAGTGCTCAGACCTCTCCTGCTTGTATCAATACTATTTAATCCACACAGCACCCGCCCCCATCCTCTTGAGCCAGGCACCTTCCGCATTTTACACGTGAGAAAGCTGACTCAGGTTCTTGTCCAGCACTTTCTCTTCCCGCAATCCAACTTGCCCCTCTCAAAAAACAGACACTGACACCCCGAAGCCATTACTGCGTCTGCTTTGTGACACAAACCAGACTAACCCCGGCGTGAAACAACGCCTATCACCCCGTCCCAACGGCAGCCAAGGCAACGTGGGAGTTGTCCTGTCACTGCTCCCAGACAACAGTGGGGCCAGCCTCCAAACAAGCCAGACGCAGACACCTGTCCACATCTGTCTCCACCTCTATCCCCTTTCCCCGCCCTCCCTCTGTAGGTCACCATATGCTGACCCACCCTGTCAGAAGGACGGGTCAGGCACCCAGAGTCAAATTTTAAACCTCTGCAAAGTCGACACACTCCCTGCCACGGCCTCCCCAGTCTCAGCGTGGCCAGGCTGAGGACCCCCGACATCATCAGGAGGATCTGGCCCAGGTGGTGAAACACCACAAACAATAAACCAGAGTGAGACCAGGAAGTTCAGACCCCGCCCTGCTGTCCTCGAGGCTCCAGCTCCACTCCCCCGCCCACACCGCTAAAAGGCCCTTCTCGTTCCCCATCGGTGGCTCTCCACCTGGAGTAAGCCACCCACCCACCGAGGCACCCTCCCCGGCAAAAGACCCCATGTCCGGACACGTCCAGCGGAGCCCCCTCCTCCCCGTGCTCGACCCTCGGATTTAATACTTTCTGGAAAAAACCCACAGGAAGAAACAATCACACCGTGACCATACCCCCCACACACACCACGTGCAAATAACTACCTGTGGGGTCAGAAAACGCTTACCCTCCCTGTAGGAAATATACTTGGATATTTTCTATTTTATTTCAAAAACACTTTTAACGCCGGTTACAATCTCAAAGTGATGTCACAACCCACTGCCGTCTGAAAACACTATTCTGGACCCTCCGCAGGCCCTCTCCCCCTCGGCTGCTCTTCCTTCCTGGGCCGTCGGCGACGATGCAGAGGCGCTCAGCGTGAGGCTCCCATACATCATTCTTATGTATTAGGATGAACCCTGAAAGTCGTGCAAAGTCAAGAAAATCTAGAAATACCTCCGCTCTCTAGTTCCAGGAAAAGTCTGGCACAGTGGGCTAGTGTGATCTCACGAATCACACCGTGGCGGTGGTTGTTTTACTTCACCCGAAAGTGAAGGAAAGGGGACGATTAAAGCAGGTCACACCCCGCTGCCACTATAGACAGTCCCTGAGGCTGCGGTCCCTCCAGGCGGGTTCCTTCAGCACTCCCCAAGCCCCTACTAACGACACTGCTCTCTATTTCTTCCTGAGTGAGTGAGAAGTAGCAGCGCGTGCAAACCCCACTCACCTCAACACGCTTAGGGACCGGCTGAGGAAAGTGAGTCAGCAGGGCCCGCGCGCTCCATCCCCGCGGGGCCAGAGAGAGAAGCCGGCCGGTGCTCCCAGCGCGGCCCCCGTCAGTGCCGAGTCCTGCGGGGAGGGCGTGGGCCCCGCTCAGAGGGGCTGGAGAGACTGCTGGGACACTCAGCTGGGCCCACACGCTGGGACAGGAGGCCAGGAGGGCAAAGCCACCCACAGGCTCCTTAAACACTGCACGCCCCTCGGCTGACGCTGTGGGCTGACCTGCCAACCTCTCCCTCCCGTCCGCCTATTCTGGCAACTGTCCTCTCCGGATTCTGGAAACACCAGCTCCATATCCAGCTGAGGACTGGGGGGTGGTCTTGACTAGACTAAGGGAGCAATTCTCAAACTGGACCTTGCATCAGAATCACCTGGAAGGCTTGTTTCGCAACAGATCGCTGGGCCCCACCGCGGAGTTTCTGATTCAGTCGGCTGGCCGGGGCCTGAGACTGCGTTTCGGACAAGTCCCAGGGGATGCCGATACGGCGGGTCTGGGGGCCACACTCGGAGGAGCGCTCCTAAGCCAGCCGGCCCACAGCCTCCCGTTGTGGGTCCGGGGAGGCCACGTGATGCTCAGTGCTCGCACAGAGCGGAGCGAGGACAGGCAGACGCTGCGGCTGGGGACGGGCTGGCGTGTCTCCTTCACGCAGTCCCACTGACGCTAAGGACCATCTCATAACCGCGGGGAGGCTGACCCTGGGAGGAAGCATCTAGGTCCTCGATGAAACTTCAAAACTGCTGCTAGACTAGGACTCCAGGTCTGTGAGACAGTGAACGTCCTCATTTGCTCCCTTGGCAGCCAAAAGCACCCCAACCGACCCACCCCATAATCCATAACCCCAGGGAGACTCCTGAACGGGCATCCTCATCTCCTAACAGGACCTGTTCTCCCAGGAACACCCACCTGCCTAAATGCATTTCTTTCACTCTCCCAGAATGCGCACACCAAGGTCATCCGTCTTGAAAGCTCTAATTCATGGGTTACAGAATGCACCACTTGAAACGCAAGTAACACAGGACAGGGAAGGAAAGGAGTTCCACGTCCTGGAGTGGGTGAGTTTTGTCAGGCAGCTACTGTAGCAGCCGCCGACGCCAGCCATTCAAGGGCACCGGTGGAGGCGTGGGGCAGTGGGCAGGCCGGGGTTTCAGGACACCTCAGAGTCCCGCCTGCAAGCGTAAGAGAAGGGGCGCTGCGGAGGCTCGAGGTCAGGAGAACGACTAGGTGTCTGAGGGAAGGGCTCTGAGGAAGGGAGCTGAGGGGAGCTGGTCGCTTGGCCCCTCCCATGGTCCCCTCCCCTCCTCCTGGAGGCCAGAGGACACCTGTCTGTTCTCCTGACCCCATTCCAGAAATTGGACACCTCCTCTTTATCCCCAGAGCGTGCCCCTCCCCCACCAGATACCGCCCGCTTCTGAGACCCTCCCAGGTGACGCCCACTGAGCAGACCGCACACGGAAAGGTCTGCAGTGTCTCAGCTGTGCCAAGTCAGCGGCTGTGGGCAGACAGGAAGGGCCAACTGGGCTAGCTGGCAGGCCTGTGACAGGCACAAGCAAAGTATGCAGAGAGAGGATACAAGCACACAGCACCCAGGGGCCCTGGGTTCCCATTTCCCGGCCCGGGTTATGACAAAAGGGATGGTTAAGAGATTAAACCCAACCAGAAGACGCTGCGCTAGTTCCACGCGGTCTCCCACACGTGCCTTCCATATAGACTCATCCTAAGGTGCGCTCCCTGGGTGCTCAGCGGGCATCAGGCTCCAATGCACGCACCTGACGTGCATTAACTCACTCAAGCCCCCAGCAGAGCCTCTGGGTCTGCTGCTGCCATCAGCCCAGTTCTGCGGGTGAGAAAACCGGGCACAGAAAGATGAAGCCACTCGCCCAACGTCACACAGCCAGTTGGAGGCTCACAGGAAGTTTGGCCGCAGGGTCCGCAATAGCTCCAGGAATAAAATAGATGGTTTTGAGAGACGTGTATGCTCGCCAAGCAGGACTGAGTAAAAAAGTCCTTTACTGATACAGAAATCGTTGACAGTGGGCACTGCAGGTAACCGACTTTCACGTCCACACTGACGCATAAAGTAAAGCAATCCTGTGAAGGAAGCTATGTAATTTCGTGGAGACGGCACTAGATCCAGACAGACCCGGGTCTGAATCCCGGTGCAACCACTTACAATCGCTCGCAGGTGGTGCCTTCATCAGGCCTCGCCTCAGCCTCCCCCTCAACACCACTGGCCTTCTCCCCGGACCTTGCTGAGAATGCATATGGACGCTTGGCTCAGGGCCTGCAACGTAGGGGTGCTCAGAATATGTTGGTTTCCTTCTCCTTTAGGATGAAAAATGCATCCCCCTTAAAGGGGACGTCAAAGGCTGCCGAGAATGAAGTCCGAAGTTATAGTACCGTCCACAACCCAGCAAGATAACCTAATAAGAAAACATGGTCAAAGGGTATGAACAGGCTATTCACAGAAGCTAAAATATAAACTAGCAGGAAAAGGTTTTCAATATTTTTGGTAATTTGGGAAATGTAATTTAAAAAGTAATGTCTTCTTTATCCATGAGATTGGCAAAAATTAACAAGATTTATACTCTTCAGTCCAGTGTTGGCCAAATTAAAGGGAAAAGGCAATTTCACACACTGATGAATGCACAGAGTGATAAAGCTTCTTGGAAGGGCAGTGGGGGAGGCAATGTGGCAAAGCTATCCATTTAATACTACTCTTTAACCCAGAAGTTCTACTTCTAGGGATCTAGGAGACTGAAATATTTGCGTTGATAATGATGTGGTTCACAGATTCCCCACTATTTTTAGAGTAGAATATTGGAAACAACCTAAAAGTCCATCAATAAAGGACAGTTAAGTAAATAACAGTACACCCACACTCTGGAATACAGGCCAAACTTTTCAGGTCAGTGCATATAGATCCCCAGGACATAGCATTAAATTTAAAAAGTAAATCAGAGAAAATTTTGTATGATGTGTCTCCGTTTATGTTTACAATGAGAACACTTGTCCACTGAAAAGGCCTAGAAGCAGCAAGGAGCACACCTAGCACCCAGATCTGGGTTTTTCAGCATCATTCTCCACCAAAATGAACTTGGACTCTCTTTGGAGAAATGGCTGCTTCCAGGGCTGGAAAGTACAAGCTGAGTCTTGGAGGTTTTGTGCCAGAAAGTAAAGAAGTCCTCAAAGATGATGAGAACACATCAAAAGGACAGGAGGGCCAGCTGGAAGGGGCTTCTGCAGGCCAAGTCTGGGACAATTTAAGCAGAAAAATGGATAATAAGCATAACAAACTATAATCTATTGCATAAAGCAGGAATTCATTCATGAGTGTAGAGACATAAACCAAAGAGTAAATGAGGGAGAAAGTAAAGTTCTTCCTTTTAGTACAATTCCAACTGATAAGTGTAGAAAGAAACATGGAATTGGAAAATCACCATCTGTCAACTATCATAACTGATCTGGGTAAGAATCATCAATGGATTCTTAAACTAGTGGGTGAAAGTATGAGGAGTAACAGTATATTTACAGTCTCCAGTGATCTTACTAGGAGATACATATTAACGACAAAGGGAAAAATGGTAACATTCTGTGAGGGAATCTGACAGACAGGATCTTAACGAAGTGAGACACGACCAGTGAATGGGGCTAATCAACAGCATATGCCTCCCACTGTGAGAAACGCTAGAACGGCTGCAGCACCGCCCCCTGCCACACCTGCCAAAGGTGTATAATATGAATCTAAGCAGGAGGCAAACCCAAGTGGAGGGACATTATCCAAAACACAGGCAGCTGTCTTCAAAAATGTCAAGTCAAAGTCATGAAATACAAAGACAGATTCAGGGACTATTCCAGATTAAAGGAGACTAAAGAGACAGGATGGTTTAGGGCACCACAGAACCTTGGATTTCCTTTTGCTCTAAAGTGGCCTACTGGCAAAATCTGAAAAAGACCTGTAGATTAAATAATAGCGTTGCATCAACATCTAATTGCCTGATTTTTAATAATCATGCTGTTGTTATGTAAGAGACTGTCCTTGTTTTTATGAAATACACAATAAAGTATTTAGCAATAAAGGCGTATCAAGTCTGCAACTTAACGTTAAACATTTCAGAGAAAAGTAATCACACACACACACAAAGATGAGACAGGATAAACCAAATGTCAACATTTGGAGAATCTGGCTAAAGGATATCTTGGAACTCTTTGGATTATTCTTTCAACTTTTCAGTGAATCTGAAATAATATATTTAAAAAAAAATTTTTTAAGAGAGCAAGGTATGCATATACATAGAAAAATACAGGTAAATTCCTGGGGATTAAGTTCACAATGGTATTTTCCTTAAAAGCACAGAGAGACAAAATGAAGCAGGCCTACCCCAGTGTTAATACTGGTCTCCCTAGAATATGCTGTCCTCACAGAGCTTCTGTTCCAGGACACTGGAAAAAGCTGTTTTGAAGTATCTCTCAAGACTAGCTCATTAATCAAGTTCCACAGAAGCAGCAACAACATAATCAAGGCTTCTTCACTGCAAATGTGTGCTATTTTTCCCTCAGTGAAAGCCACAGCATCCCGACACTGTGCGTAGCTGATGATGCTACAGGGCCCTTCCTGGAATACATAATCTCTAAAGAAGTTTTTCATAAGAAACCAGGATAAAACAGGCTTGGTCCAAAGTCTCCCCCTCTACTGTGTCTTGCTGGATTCTTGGAATGTTCAGGCCATGGCATGAGGGTTGGGATCATTCTGTCCCACACCCTTTTGGTTCCATTCCTTTGGTGCCCTTGCAGACTTGCTGGCTGAGGAGAATGCCCCTAGGGACTTGAACGCTCAATGGTTCTATCACACACAACCCGTCTCTCTACAGCTTTACAGCTGACAACTCTTATGTATATTATTTGATTTCATCCCTCCCTTAAATTGATTTTTTTTTAACTTACTAATGGCATTAAGTCTAACAGCAATACAACAGAATATCCAGTTTCCAAAAACAATGAGTTATAATGTCTACCCTGGACTTTGCATCTAGCTGGGAGGCAGGACTTGCACCTGAGCAGATAAACACTCTGAGACAGCAGAAGCCTAATGAAAAATAGTTGGATAAGTGAAGTAGCTAGTGGAATTAGTACAACTAATTCTACCACTGAGCTCAGCAGAAATACAGCCCTCCTTTCTCTTTGTATTTTTCCAGCATTTATTCCTTTAAGCCCTGTCTTCAGGGCAAACCCTCCCTGTAAATGTAACTCTAGCTTGTTGTTACAGAGGCTTGTTTGCAAGACACCACAGGGAGGGAACCAGGCCTTGTGGGCTCCGTTCGCAGGCGGCGCCCCCCCACCCAGCCCCCGGACAGCATCGCGGTCTCCTGACACCAGCCCTCCAACACAACCACCACACTGACCTTCCCACACAGGCACCATCATCTCAACTTTCTTCAAAGTAACCAGCGAACTGACTCTTCCAGAAGTAAACATTTCAGCAAAGAACCCCCCCACACACACAAAGGCCCTAGCCTAAATCCAAAGACAAAAACTCCTGTTAAAGAAAGCCTGTTTTCAATCAAAGAAAAATTAGGCTTAATTCTAGGACATTCTATAGCTAGTCTATGCACACTTACCAATGCCAACAGCATCTAGATTCCAAAACAAACTCAGCAAAGTAGGTTCTGTTCTCACCTTCCAGAGATGAGAAAATTGACAACCAGAGTTAGCAACTGGCAGATTCAAGATTCACATCCAAGTCAGCCTGTTCGCTCTCCAACCCCACTGCCCACGGTCCGCCCCATCCACTGGGCACAGAGATGAATCAGGCAGAATTCCACTGCAACATTCAAACGGCCACCCCACCTCCTACTCCTTCGGTTTAGATGCCCCTTTAAGGGGCAGGTGGCAAATCAAATTCGACTCTTCAGCAGCCTCTCAACACAAAACCCATTCAGTGGCAAAGCAAAAACACAAGAAGATGGGCTTTACAACCGCCTATACTTTTTTCTTATCCAGAGGAATATTTTTTTCATGCTCTGTCATTAGGGATGAAGTCGGGTCAGGAGGAATAATACATGATTATGTAATGTCAGAGGGCAGCCAACAAGCGGGGGGGAGAGCCGAGCCCACCACCGCTCCCTTCGCCCACAGACACGTAAATTAACCGTTGACGTTTTGAGTGTTTCAATCTCCTGTGGCCTACACATTCATGACCGGCTTTTCAGGAGACGGTCACAAACCCCTGCAGATTTCCCAGGCCTCAATTCATTGACTAGCAAAGCCATGAAGAAAGAAAATATCAAAAGCAAAGATGCCAGAACTGTTGTCGGAGACGGTGGGCCGGCAGAAAAGGGAAGCGTTTGGGAGGATGGGGACCTACACCGAGGTGTATGTTTATTTTTACCTGGTTCTGTTTACACCCGAAACACCCCGAGGCCTCAGCGTCTGGAGTCACTAGATCCAGCCCTGGAGACGCATCAAGCAGGCGCCGCTAGCTGGCCTCGGGGACGCCACGTCCCGCATCCCGGCTCCCCGCCGCCCGCTGCCCTCAGCCCAAGGCGGCCCGGGGCGTCATCCTGCTAGCGGTCGCCGGGGTCTGACCATTCTCCAAAGACGCCACCGCCAGGGAACCGCTAGGCTGTACGATTTCCATGACAACCGCCAGCGCCTTCCGCGTCCGGCGCCCCGGGTGTCGGGATGCGCGCCGCGCCCCACAGCTCCCCGCTCCGCCCGGGGAGCACCCCGGTCCCCGGCGGCTCGCGGCCGCTGCGTCGCCCCAGGCCCGGCCCGGCCCGGCCCGGCCCACCTACCTGGCGCGTCCCGGCCCGCGGCGCCCGCGCCCTGCCGCCCCGCCGTCCTCGGTCCCGCCGGGCCGCGCGCCCGAGCCCCGCAGCAGCAACGCCGCCGCTGGGTCGCAAAGTCGTGGGCTGCGGCCGGGCTCCAGGTGCTCGTCCTCTTTTCCGGGTCCGCGGCGCCCACCCCAGCCGCGAACCTGTCGCCAGCGCTGCAGCGCCAAACCCGCCGCCGAGGTTGCTGCTGTGCTGCTGCTGCTGCTGCCGCTGCCGCCGCCGCTCAGAAGGCCACGCCGGCCCCGCCCGGCCCCGCCCCCTCGCCGCGCATGCGCGCTCCACGAGCCCCGGTCTGGACCGCCCCCACCCGGGCGGTCTTCCTCCGCGGCTGCTCACGCTGACTTCTCTCGGCTTCCTGCAAGACCCGCTCTCAGCTGCAGTCTAACCGCCTGCAAGGAGTTCTTGAACTTCTCCACTTTAATTGGACGATGGCATTTTCGCCCTCACAAATACTGAGGCTTGGAGGCCCTGATGCATCCCTGAAGAAGAAGACTCCTGAAGAGTCGCGACCTGGGAACGGCCCCGGCCGTTTGCCCTCCGGTGAGCGCGCTCCCCGGGTGCGGACTAAGCAGTACCTTGGCGAAGTTTAGGAAACTGAACATTCAGCCCAGAAACAAGCAAAAATTAAAATCATACTTTGAAGAAACAGATAAGCAAGAAGACAGAGACTTCTAACATCCTTCCAGATTGTCCTGGCATACTGTATAAATATACATTTATAAACTCACACCAAATATCAGCTCCTTACACCTCTCTCCCAACGTTCTATTTTTCCATGGGGGGGCGGGGGCGGAGGGATGTGAAATAGAGGAGTCAGAAGTTTTGGAAGAAAAATTTCACTTTAATATAACTTTAAACTTTAATATTTCTGCTTGAGCAAGGGTAATTCTGGACTGAATATAAACGTTAATCTTCATCTTTAAATTTTGTGAGAAGAAAAATTCTTAAAAATTCTTGAAATGAAAACTAATTTAATTCAATAAACCAGAACACTTCTCAGTTGGAGCTCACATCCCTCAGGTATAAAAACAAACATTTATAAATTACTTTAAAAAGAAAAGATTAACCTGTAAGAAATGAAAATTAAACAATAATTCTTTAATATTTAGAATGAGAGCTGAGCTTCCCCATGTCACCAAAAACCAAACGCAGACAACAGTCTGGAATAAAAATAAGTAAATATGAAACTTTTTAAAGTTTATTTTCTAACTTTTTTATTTCTCTTCTGAAAAGTAATTTACTAACAAAAAGCTTTCTATTATTTCTTCAGATAAAGAGATAGAAATATTGACAGAACTTTAACCCTAGTGTAAAATTAAATCCAAAATATCAAACAAACTTGTGGAAATGCAAAAATAATTTTATACCTTATTTTCTAAAATTAGGGTGACCAATATACCTGGTTTAGCTGGGACAACCCCAGTTTACATCTTTTACCCAGGAAAATTATTAATAGGTCCCCTTTCATTCTCAAAAGTGTTCAGACAATATATTTTATGGCCATGATAACTTTAATCAAGCCAAGAGAGTTTTTAAATCACTGGCTTTAAAAAAAGTAACAAATTTAAATTCACAAACATTTAAAAATAGACATCAAAGTTCAACAATTCATTTAGCATAGTAACAAACACTGAATGAGAATCAGGCTTCCAAAAACATTTGTCAATTGACTGTTGTGTAATTCAGGTTACTCTTATAAAGATCAATTACAATTTCAGTGCAGCAAGGAACGGGGCCCCAATTTCACTGTAGATTGAACATTATCAAGAGAAAAAGGAGCCAAGTTTGTTCATAAATATGGTACTATGCATTCCCTAAGCATCACAACGTGAGAGAAGAAAGTATTCTAGAAGTGTACTTGTGGGAAAATATCCCCATCCTTCAGAAACTCTCAGCATGTGATACCCAAACAACAGCATTAATATCCTCTCAGAACTTGCTAGAAATGCAAGTTCCCAGGCTCCATGCCAGACCTGCTGAATCAGGAACTCTGAAAGTGGGGCCAAGCAACCTTTTAACAAGCCCTCCAGGGACTCTGATAAACATGTGGACCTAGATTGTCTATATACAATAAGTAAGCTGCCTTAGATCATCTATGTATGATAATTAACAGCTAAGCAGTGCTGTTTGGGGGACTAGACCCAACCTAGATGAGAATTTCTTTGGGGGCCATTAAACATATTTACATGTGTTTTCACTGGAGAATATATGTAGCCTGGAAAACTAACAGCCCTGCTGCCATAGTAGCTGTGAAAACCAGTGTTCTCGCAAAAAAAAAGCAGGTGCAAAAAAGCATTTGGAATGCCTTATAATGCCATATCCCTAGGGAGTTTTCACTATGTGACTGGCCTGGCAGCTTAATGGAGAAGCTCCATTCTCGGGGCTTGTCTTTAATTGACCTGACTCAGTGCTTATTTGGTGCAGTTGGCCCTATCCACAGAGCATTTGGTGAAAGCAATCGGCAGCAATTATTTAACAGGGCAACTGCCTAAGGTGGTGATTCCAGGTGGAGCTAGCAAGAGACTCACCAATTAACTTAAAAGGAAAGAATGGGGGAACTTTGGAAAGACCTGACATATTTCTTGAAATCCAAAAGGACACACGTGTACAACTATGCACATGTCCAGAAAAGACTTAATTAAGAAGGCCATAATTTCTCACTTCTGGCTGACCTTGAGGCTTTGAGCAAGCAAGAAATGAAGGCTCAGGCAGAGTTGTAAATTGCCTGCCCGAACACTGAAGACATGCCTCAACATACACACAGAGCCCCTTCATAAAGACACATTGAGGGCTTCCCTGGTGGCACAGTGGTTAAGAATCTGCCTGCTAATGCAAGGGACACGGGTTCAAGCCCTGGTCCAGGAAGATCCCACATGCCACAGAGCAACTAAGCCCGTGTGCCACAACTACTGAGCCCGTGTACCTAGAGCCGATGCTCCACAACAAGAGAAGCCACTGCAATGAGAAGTCTATGCACCGCAAGGAACAGTAGCCCCCGCTCACCGCAACTAGGGAAAGCCCATGCACAGCAACAAGGACGCAACGCAGCCAAAAATAAATAAATATTTTTTTTAAAAAAGAAGACATATTGGTCCCAGCATTTGAGACTATCTTTGTATAATAGTTAGCCAATTTACAAAAAGAATATCAATAAAAAGGAATTAAGCTAACCAAGCAAGGACTTCAGTGGCTACAAATGACATAGAATACAGGCTTTATAGAATTATCCCAAGAGAGTCACTAAACAAACAAAAGGCCCTCTTCCCTTTCCCTAGGGTAGAGGGAAATTAGATTTCCAGAATTGCCACATTATGTAATTTAAAATGTCCAGTTTCAAACAAAAAGTGTAAACATAAAGAAACAGGAAAGGACAGAGGCTAAAAGGTAGTCAATAGAATGTCTGTGAGAAAACACAAATGTTAAGACTTACTAGACAAAGACTTTAAATCCATTATCATAAACATGTTCAAAGGAAACCACGTATCAAAAGCTAAAGGAAAGTATGAGGGCAACAAAAAGAGAATATCAAAAAGAGATAGGAATTATAAAAAAAAAGAACCAAACATAAATCCTATATTTAAAAGGTATAATAACTGAAATGAAAAATCTGTTAGAGGGGTATAACAGCAGGATTGGGCTGGCAGAAGAAAGAATTACATTTGAAAATAGGTCAATTGATATAGCCTAGTCTGAGGGACATAAAGAAAAAAGAATAAAGAAACATGAACAGAGGCTCAGAGATCTGTGGGACACAATCTACTATATCAACATACACATGATGAAAGTCCCAGACGGAGAGGAGAGAAAAAGGTACAGAAAGAATATTTGAAGAAATAATGGCTAAAAATTTCCCAGTATGATGAAAAACACTAATTTACACATCCAAGAAGTTCAATAAACTCCAACTAGCATAAACTCAAGTAGATTCACCCTAGATACAGCATCATCAAACTATCAAAAGCCAAAGATGAAAAAAAAAAAAGTCAAAGATGGAAGGAATCTTGAAAACTACTGAAGCCCGCGTGCCTACAGCCTGTGCTCCGCAACAAGAGAAGCCACTGCGATGAGAAGCCCATGCACCACAATGAAGAGTAGCCCCTGCTTGCCACAACTAGAGGAAGCCTGAACACAGCAGTGAAGACCCAATGCAGCCAAAAATAAATAAATAGATAAATTTATTTTAAAAAAAGAAATCATGGAGGTCAGAAGGAAATAAAATAACATAATCAAAGTGCTGAAAGGAAAAGGCTGTAAACCTAGAGTTCTATATTCAGCAAAACTCTCTTTCAAAAATGAAGGAGAAATAATATATTCTCAAATAAACAAAAACTGAGAGAATTCACTGCTAGCAGACCCATCCTATAAGAAATAATAAAGGCAATCCTTCAGGCTGAAATGAAAGGACACTAAGGACTAACTCAAATTCACACAAATAAATAAAAACTAAAGGTAAAAATCAGTTTGAAATGCTTTTTTTCTCTCTGATTTAAAAGACATCTGCATAAAACAATCTATAAATCTGTGTTGATGGGCTCATAAAAAGGATACAATGTGTATAATAATAATAGCACAAACGAGTGGGGAGAAAACAGCTTAATTGGGGTGAAGTTTGTATATACCACTGAAATTAAGTTGGTATTAATACAAACTAGATTGATTTAAGTTAATTAAGATGATAATTTAATTCCCAGGACAAACACTAACTGCAGATATACACAGATATAAACATTAAAGGAAAGAAGGGAATTAAAATATCAGTAGTATACTAAAACATACATATTTACCACAAAAGAAGCAGTAACAGAGGAAGAGAGAAACAAAAAGGACATAAAATATGTGGAAAACAGAGCAAAATGGCAGATATAAGTCCTACCTTATCACAAGTTATATTAAATACAAATAAATTAAATGCTCCAATTAAAAGGCAGGGATTGGCAGATGGATTATTTTTAAAAAAAGAAGAACATGACCAAACTATGTGCTGTCTACAGAAACAAATTTAAAATTTAAAGGTACAAATAGGTCAATGGTAAAATGATGGACAAAAGTATACCATAGAAACAGTAAACAACAGAGAGCTACTTTGGCTATACTAATATCAGATGAAAAGAACTTTGAAACAAAAAAACTATTACTACAAAGAGGGACATTTTCTAAGAGGGTCAGTTAATCAGGAAGATATAATAAAGACAATGCATCCAAAAAAGAGACCCAAATTACAGGAGACAACACAGACAGAATTTAAGTAAGAGGTGGACAATGTAATAGTAATAGCTAAAGATGTCAATACTCTACTTTAAATAAGGCATAAAACAATGAGGCAGAAGATCAAGGAAACAGAAGAGTTGAACAACACTATAAACCAACTAGACTTAACAGATATCTATAGAATACTCCACCCAACAATATCAGAACATACATACATACTGCTCAGTTATTTATGAAACGTTTTCCAGGATAGACTGGTAGGCCATTAAAAAGTCTCAATAAATTAAAAAGGATTGAAATCATATAGAGTATGTTCTCTGACCCCAGTGTTATTAAAATAGGAATCAACAACAAAAGGAAATTACAAGTAGGTAGAAATTAAACAACACAGCCCTCAATAACCAGGGGGTCAAAAAGAACTCAAAAGGGAAGTGAGAAAACATTTTCAGAAAAATTACAGTGAAAACTCAACATACCAAAACTTTCGGAATGCAGCTAAAGCAGTGCTAAGAGGAAAATTTATGGCTGGAAACACCTATATTAAAAAAAAAAAGACCTAAAATTAGTAACCTAACCTTTCTCCTCAAGAAACTAGAAAAATAACAATCCTCCCCCCCACCAAAAAAAAGCAGAAGAAAGGAAATAATAATTATTAGAATTGAAACAAATGAAATACAGAATAGAAAAAAACAAAGATCAATAAAACCAAAAGTCAGTTCTTTGAAAACACTAACAATTTTGACAAACCTTTAACTAGATTGGCCAAGAAAAAAAGGAGAGAGAAGATTCAAATTACTTGAATTAGGAGTGAGAGAGGAGACATCACTACTGACCATGCATCAATAACAAGGATTATAAAGGAAAACTCTGAACAATTTTATCTTAACAAGCTACAAAACCTAGATGAAATATTGAGAAATTCTTAGAAAGAAGCAAATGAGACAAACTCAAAAGAAGTAGAAAATCTGTATAGACCTGTAATAAGAAAAAAAATTTTTAATTAATAAGTTTAAAGCATTCCATTAAAAAAATCCTCAGGCCCCGATGTCTTCACTAATGAATTTTAACAAATATTTAAAAAATTCTTTACAAACTCTTACAGAAATTAGAAGAGGAGGAAACACTTCCAAACTGTTTCTATGAGGTCTGTATTACTCAAATACCATAAACAGACACAGACATTAGAATAAAGGAAAACTCCAAATCTATATTCCTTATGTATATACAGAAAAATCCTCCCCCCAAAATACTAGCATACTGAATCTAGTAACATATGGAAAATGTTATACACCATGACCAAGAGAGATTTATCCCAGGAGTATAAATTTAGTTTAACATCTGAAAACCAATTAAGGGAATACATCATACTAATAAGTGACAAAAAAACATATGATTTGACAAAATTCAACACCCAAAACTCAACGAACTAGGGATAAAAGAGAACTTCCTCAAACTGACAAAGAGTATATTTTGAAAACCCAGAGCTAACATTATATTTGATGAAAGATAGGATGTTTTACCTCTAAGATCAGGAATAAGACAAAGATGTCCCCTCTTTCCACTTACATGCAACATTGTATTGGAGGTTCCACTTAGGGCAAGTAGAAAAGGAGAAAAAAAAAAGACATCCAGACTGAAGAGGAAGAGGTAAAACTCTATTTGCAGATAGTGTCATCCTGTATATAAAAAAGCCTAAGGAATCAATTTTTTAAAAAAAAAATTAGAATAAACCAGTTCAGCAAGGATTCAGGATAAAAGATCAATATTTTTATAAACTAGCAATGAACAATCCAAACATGAAATTAATAAAACTCCACTTATTATAAACTCCATTTATAATAGCACCAAAATAATAAAATACTTAGGAATATATTTAACAAAGTTCAAGACTTGTGTACTGAAAATCCAAAACATTGTTCAAAGAAATTAAAGAAAACCTAAATTAATAGAAATATACCCCATGTTCATGGATCAGAAGACTTAATATTTATAAGATGGCAATATTCCCCCCAAATGATCTTCAATTCAACATAATCCCTATCAAAATCCCAGCTAGCTTCTTTGCAGAAATTGACAAGCTGATCTAAAAATGTATATGGAAATGGAAAAAACTCATATAGTCAAAACAATCTTGAAAAAGGAAAACAAAGTTGGAGGACTTATCCTGACTAATTTCAAAACTTACTAAAAAACTACATAGTCAAGATACCATGGTACTGGCATAAGGATAGACATTAATTGGGAGTCCAGAATTAAACCCTTATATTTGTGATTTATTGATTTTATTGATGCCAAAACAATTTAGCTGGGGAAAGAATGACCTGTTAAACAAATGGTCCTGGGACAACTGGGTATGTACAGGCAAAAAATGACATTGGATTCTACTTCACACTATATACGAAAATTAACTCAAAGTGGATCACAGACCTAAAAGTAAAAGCTAATACTGTAAAATTATCAGAAGAAAACATAAGAATAAGTCTCTTTGGACTTGTTCTAGGAAGTGATTCCTTAGATGTGACACCACAAGTACAAGCGGCAACAACCAAAAATAGATAATTTGGACTTTACCAAAATCAAAACCTTTTGTGCTTCAAAGGGTAACATCAAGAAAGTGAAGACAACCCACAGAATGGGAGAAAACATTTCAAAATCATATATATTTAAGGAACTTTTATCCACAATATATAAAGGACATTTACAACTCAGCAATTAAAAGACAAATAACCCAAGTGAAAATGGGCAAAGGATCGAAACAGACATTTCTCCTGAGAAGATATATGAATGGCCAATAAGTACATGAAAAGATGCTCAACCTCATTAGTCATCAGGGAAATGCAAATCAAAACCACAATGAGGCACCACTTCACAGCCTCTAAGATGACCAAGACTTAAAAAGTCAGATAATAACAAGTGTTGGCAAATATGTGGTAAATTGGAACACTCGTACATTGCTAGTAGTATTGTAAAATGGAGCAGCCACTTTAACAATTTTTGAGTTTTTTTTTATTTTTTTGGTCGCACCGCATGGCTTGTGGGATCTTAGTTCCCAGATCAAACCTGGGCCCACAGCAGTGAACGCGCTAACCACTGGACAGCAAGGGAATTCCCAAGACCGTTAAACATAAAGTTACCATATGACCCATCAATTCCGCTTCTAGGTATGTAATGAAGAGAACTGAAAACATATCCATGAAAAAACTTTTACAGGATTGTTCATAGCAGCACTATTCATAACAGCCAAAAAGTAGAAACAACCCAAAGTTCATCAATTGAATGAATGGATAAATAAAATGTGGAATATTGTTTACAATAAAAAGGAATGAAGTATTGATACATGCTATGATGGATAAACCTTAATAATACGCTAAATGAAAGAAACCAGTCACAAAGGGCCACACATTGTATGGTTCCATTTATATAATATTTCCAGAATAGGCAAGTCCATAGAGACAAAGGTAAATATGTAGTTTCCAGGAACTGGGAGGAGGGGAGGATGGGGAGTGTTCGTTAATAGGTAAAGGGGTCTTTGGGGGTTGACTAAAATATTCTGGATTTAGATAGTGGTGATAGCTGCACAGTTCTGTGCATATACAAAAACCCATTGAATCGTACACTCCAAAAGGGTAATTTTTATGGTATGTGAATTTATATCTCAAAAAAACTTATTTAAAAAAGCAAATAGGGTATTATTATGTTGGGGATCTTCAAAAGACTGTCCTGAAATTCAATAATTTGCTAGAAGGACCCACAGGACCCAGAGGCTGTTATACTCAAGGTTACAGTTTATTGCAGTGAAAGGATACAGAACAAAACCAGCAAGGGAAAAGGCACATGGGACAAAGTCCCGAGGAAATCAGGCACACATGGACTCTCTCAAGGGCGTGGCGCAAGCTGCACTTAATTCCTCCAGCAACGACATGTGTTAAGTGTTGCCAACTTGGAAAGTTCGCATGAGCCTGAATGTCAAGGGTTTATATTGGAGGTCAGTCATGCAGGCATACAGCACCTGCATGACTAGCCTCAGTCACCGAAGTCTAGACCCCTAGACGGAAAGCAAGTATACAGTATAAATCAAACTGTTGGTATAAAATTTCCCAGAGAAAAGTACACACAATGAATCTCAACAATATTCTGTAATGATGACCAGTGCTGGTATGGAATCCTCACAACCTTAAGTGAACCTTTAAAGTAAGTGAGATACAGAATAGCATGATTTCTTTAACTTCAATGAACTGTGAAGGGATATAAAAGCTAAGGTACTTCATTATTCTTCAGTACTGAAAAGAAGTTGTTTGTTCTTCTACTGTAATTAGTAATCAGAATAAAAGTAATTACTATCATGTCAAACTTTTTCAAGCATTTCATATTTTTCACTTGTGCTTTCTGTAGTAAAAACCTGTTGTTTCTGCTTGCTCTGAATCCCTTTTTCTTTTTGAGGAGAGGTCCATCTTTCGTCCAGTGAGACTCTGATGGGTGCTATCAATTACAGGGCAATGAGGACAGGCATATGGCCCCAGGCCTGGTTGATCATGGGACGTCATCCCTTTTTCCACAGGAACTGTTCTAATTCGAGGGCAGGTGTTCCAGAGAAGACAAGAGACCTTCTGTGGGACCTGATTAGTGGACCCTAGAAAAGGTTATCTCTCTTCTTTTTGGATCACAGACCTTATGGATGTGTGTTTTTGGCAGACACTGGCCTCTTTCCCATTATGTAGAGAGGGTCAGACTGAAAATGAGGTCAGGAAGCAGAGAAAAACAGTCAAGGGATGGAGGCAAGGGAAGGAGCCCTGGCAGCATAATCCCTGGCTTTGGATCCAGCTATGCCTAATGAGTGATATTAATGTTTTGAGGTTGTTACTTCAGTGAATTAGTGCAAATGAAGCATTTCTTCTCCAAGGAATCAAACACAATTTATTTTTAAATCAGATAGAAAAATAACTGAACAAAATGAGTGTTTTGACCTACACTTTCCAGAGAGAAATTTTCTCACCAAGCTCTGTGTTGTCAGTTACATCCATCCCCCTGACAGCCATCATGATATTCTCAAAGGGTGTACAAATTGTGTCATTTGGTCAAAAGTCAAGCTTGAAAATAACAGTATTTCCAATCTTTGCCTTTAGAACAATTCTCAAAACACAAATCTATTTTTCCTTTTGCTGGTGATGCTTTTGGTTTCATATCTGAAAGACCATTGCTTACTAAAAGGTCACAAAAATGTATGCCTTTGTTTTTTTCTAAGAGTTTTATAGTTTTAATTCTTTCATTGAAGTATTTGACCCATCTTGAGTTCAATTTTTTATCTAGTATGAGGTAGGGGTACGATTTCATTCTTTTTCTTTTAAATAGCCATTTGTCTTGGTACTATTTGTTTAACTGACAATTCTCTCTCCCATTGAATTGCCTTGGCATCCTTGCCAAAAACCAATTGACTGTAAATGTGATGGCTTATTTCTGGATTCTCGGTTCTATTCTATTGACCTATATGTCTATCCTTATTCTAGTGCCACAATGTCTTGATTTGTAGTAAATCTTGAAATCAGGAAGTGTGGGTCCTGCAATTTTGTTCTTCTTTTTCAAGATTTCATTGGCTCTTCTGGGTCCCCTGAACTTCCAAATGAACTTTAGGATCCACTTACTAATTTCTTCAAAGAATCCAGCTGGAATTTCATTAGGGAATATGTTGAAACTATAGGTAAATTCAAGGAATAGTACCCTCTTAAAATATTAAGTCTTTTGATCCATGAACATGGGATCTTTCCATTTACTTAGGTCTTTTAAAATTTCTTTCAATAATGTTTTCTAGTTTTCAGAGTATGAGGTTTGCACTCTTTGGTTACATTTATTTCTATTTTATTCTTTTTATAATATCATAATAGTTTTCTTAATATCATTGCTGGCTTGTTCATTCCTACTGTATAGAAATAGTAGATTTTTGTATATTCATCTTGTATTCTGCAACACTGCTGAACCCATTTGTTAGTTCTTATAGATTTTTATTAGATCCCTTAGTTTTCTATACAAGATTATGTCATCTGTCTACAGAGACTTCTTCCTTTCTTTCCAGTCTAAATGCCATTTATTTATTTGTTATTTTGTCTGCTAGTTTATTGCCTAATTGTGCTTGCTAGAACCTCCATTACAATGTTGAATAGAAATGGAGCACCTGAATATGTTACTCAACTGTCTCCATGATGTATTATGAGGAGCCAGCTGTTAATCCTATTGGGATTTCCTTGCATGTGACAAGTCATATTCTCCTGCCACTTTCAAGATTTTCCCTCTGTCTTTTATTTTTAGTATTTTTACTCTGAGGTGTTTGTGTTTGGATCTCTTTGGATTTATTCTATTTGGAGTTGGTTAATCTTCTTCAATGTGTAGATCCCTTTTTGCTCCTCTCTCCCTCTCTGGTCCTTCTGTTATTGCCATTAAGTGTATATTAGCATGTTTACTCATGATGCTGTTTATTTTTCCTCATTCTTTATTCCCTCTGTTCTTTGGATTGCATAATCTCTATTGCTCTGTCTTCAAGTTTGCTGATTCTTTCTTCTGCCAGTTCACATTTACAGTCAAGCCCCTCTAGTGAATCATACCAATTACTATACTTTTCAGCCCCAGAATTTTCATTTGATTTTTTAAATAATTTCTGCCTTTTATTGATATTCTTTTTAAAAAAATATTTATCGTTATTTTGGCTGCACTGGGTCTTAGTTGTGGCACTCGGGTCCTTCGCCGAGGCGTGCAGGATCTTTAGTTGAGGCATGTGGACTCTCATTTGCAGCATGCATGCGGGATCTAGTTCCCCGACCAGGGATTGAACCTGGGCCCCCTGCATTGGAAGCATGGAATCTTACCCACTGGACCACCAGGGAAGTCCCTGATATTCTTTATTTCATGAAACATTGTCATAAACTTTTTTCAGTTCTTTTTTTTTTTTTTAATTTCAGCCCCAAAGTTCATTCCTGACCACCTAATTCCTGAATGTCTAGACTGATTTGGTAATTTGCCTCAGAGCATTCTGGCTTTCATTTTGTTTTTTGCTCAAGTCTAGGATTTTAATTTTGGTGTTTGGGGATCCTGAAGATTTCCTTTACTTTCCAAAGGGCCAACACTACATTATAATTATTATTTTTTTTTTTTTCGCCATGCCATGCAGCTTGTGGATCTTAGTTCCCTGACCAGGGATCGAACCTGGGCCCCTGGCAGTGGAAGCACGGAGTCCTAACCACTGGACCACCAGGGAATTCCCTTTTTTCACTTCTTTAAAGCATGGTTTCCATTCTTTGAATATGTTTATAATGATAGCTTTGAAGTCTTTGTCTGTTAAGTACAATCTAGGCTCTCTCCTAGGCAGTTTCTATTGCCTGTTTTCTTGTTTATTTTTGTTTTCCTGTGTATGGGTCCCACTGTCCTGTTTCTCTGAATATAGGAACTGAGAGGAACAGCTACTTAACAGTTACCTAGATGTAGGACATGCTAGTGTCTTGTTACTTCTTTCAAAACCTGAGGCTGGGGGCTTCCCTGGTGGCACAGTGGTTGAGAGTCCGCCTGCCGATGCAGAGGACACAGGTTCGTGCCCTGGTCCAGGAAGATCCCACATGCCACAGAGCAGCTGGGCCCGTGAGCCATGGCCACTGAGCCTGCGCGTCCGGAGCCTGTGCTCTGCAACGGGAGAGGCCACAGCAGTGAGAGGCCCGCATACCACACACACAAAAAAAAACCTGAGGCTGGGAGAACTTTTGGTTTCATTTAGTCTTCCATCTTCAGGATTCTGTGAAGAGAGTGGATTTTGATCATACTTCTCCTTTTTGATATTGGCTCCCTCCTTTGATTGCTTTTCTCCTGGCTAGTACAATTGGATGAGTCTGGGACTGTCTCACCTTGCAGACCCTCAAGGTGGGCCCCTGCTTTAGAAGCACCTTCTCTTCCTAAGTGTGGGCTTCCTCCAGAACCTTCCATTCTTTGCCTCTTCCTATAGCATTGCTTCCCAAATATTTTTACTCCATGGCACACAGAAAACATATTTTCCAGGATCCTGGGGTAATGAAAGAAAGCCTCTTGCAGCTGGAGGTAAACATCTTAGGGATTCTGAACTCCCAGACCCCGTCAGGGAAGTGTCTCCAGCATATCAGTCGAGTCTCTCTGCTCTAGGCCAAGATAAAGTGTTAGATGTAGGAAAAAGGGACAGAGAGGCTTCTCAGTCTGATTTTGGTGTCAGCCTTGGGCCAGAAGTCCAGAATGTATCAATTAAGCCTGTAAGCATCTAGGTTCATTTCCCACCCTTCAGGGACTGACCCCTGAAAACTACACCTCCTAGGTTCCTTTGTCAACTGACTTCTGGCTGGGTGTCCCCAATGGCGTGCACTGTCAGGAGACAGAGGAGCAGGAGGGAGGGAGAATCTAGGCATCCCCTATCTCCCTTGACCAGAGTTTGTCATGTTTGCATCATTGGCTGCATCTTCTTGGTCAGCCCAGCTTCCTTTGTGCAGTCCTTACTGTGTTTCCAGTTCTCATTAGACAACTCTGGCCCCTGGGTTCTGGTAATTCCACCACCTCCTAATGTCCCTTCAGCTTTTGGGGCTCTCTGCTAATCTCTGGGTTGCCTTATGTTTGGATTTTTAGCAGCTCCATCATGTAACTAGTTCCTCTATCAAATGCTCTCTATTGAGTATCTGTTGTGGGCTGTTTTCCTGACTGCACACGACCGACAGCTTACATATGGTCTTCCAAATACCCTTAGCTGCTAAAAAGAAAGGACAGGCACCGATTGACCTTCTTCACTGTGCAGAGATCTTCCTCATAAATCTCATAAGCAGCAGTGGGCAGCTGGTCCAGAATTTGGGATCCTGAGTCCTGGCCAAATATCATCTCCCTACGGCTAATAATGAGAAAGAACAAAGCTTTGGGGCAGCTCCTTCCCTTGTCTGCCTGACAATCCCCTACTCATCCTTTAAGGTCTAAATATCATCACTTCTTGAGCAGTCGTTTTTTTCTTCCAACTTCCTCAAGACTGAATCAGTTCCTCTCTCATCTGTGTTTCCAAAACAAGCATACATAAATGTACTATAGCAACTTTTGACATTATAGTCACACACAGATCTATTTCCCTTATTAGTCAGAAAGTTCACTGAGGGAAGGGACCTGGTCTCACTCAACTCTATGTTAGGGCCTCACTCAGCTCACAATGCCTGGTACATAGCATGCATTCCACAATTTTCTTTCTAGAAATTCTTTAACGTGGCTGCATAATAGGATCATCTGGAGAGCTTTTAAAAATTGTAGCTGTCCAGGCTCTACCCCAAGACCAATTAAATCAGAATCACTGAGGATGCGGCCCAAGAATTGGGATTTTTAAAAGCCTTCCTGGGTGATTTTTTTAAATTGAAATATAGTCGACTTACAACGTTGTGACTATCTATGCTGTACAGGAAAGTGAGCCAGTTATACACATATAGACGTTCTTGTTTTATATTCTTTTCCATTACGGTTTATCACAGGATATTGAATATAGTTCCCTGTGCTATGCAGTAGGACCTTGCTGTTTATCCATCCTATATATAATTGTTTACATCTGCTGATCCAAAATCCCAGTCCTTTCCTCCCCCTTGGCAACCACAAGTCTGTTCTCTATGTCTATGAGTCTGTTTCTGTCTTGTAGATAGGTTCATTTGTACCGTATTTTAGACTCCACATATAAGTGATATCATATGGTATTTGTCTTTCTCTTTCTGACATACTTCACTTAGTACGATCATCTCTAGCTGCATCCACGTTGCTGCCTCCTAGGTGATTTTAATGTGCAGCTAGGGTTGCAAACCACTGGTTTAACTGATTGCTTCACCTTATCACACTTTCTCTTGCTGGTGAGTCCTGCCATAAACTCAGCTTCTCCTGAAATTTAATTCAATTCAGCAAATATTTTTGAGCGCCCATTCTGTGCCCGCCATTGTGGAGACCGACCCTTGCTACGCAAAGTGTGTTTTGTGGACCAGCAGCGCTAGAATCATCAGGGAACCTGTTACAAATGCAGCATCTCAGGCTCCATCCCAGACCTCCTGACTCAGGATCTGCATTTAACAAGGTCCTCAGGGTGGTCTGCGTGCATGCTGGCGTCTGAGAAACAGTGCTGTCGATATCACAGAAATGTCAAAATCCTTGCACACTGTGAGCTGTATTTCACTTCCTATTTCACTCTGCTTTGCGTTCCTTTAAAGGAGTATCATATTCGATTCTATTCTCAAGCTAAAACAGAACATCTCCTCCAAAGCAGGTGGAGACTAAGCAGGGGAGAGATGAGCTAGTGGATGGTGGATTCCCTGAGTGTGTGAGGGAAAAGGGAAGGTGAGGTTGGCACTTGGAGAGATAGATGGAAGCATTTCTTGGCACACTGAAGATCAGTGTACCGGAGGCCTTGGGGATGGTCTGTTTGGAAGGGATGACTACTGTCTGACATGGCCAGTTTATTGGGTTGGGAACGATCTGGGTGTCCTGGGGGGCTGGAGCAGATCTGGTTGCCAGGGAGCATGCTGACATTGGTGCCTTCGTTGGTAGGATAAATAAAGCAGGCTGGTTCACCCTGTACTTTGGGGACCAAAGTATAGCGGGGCTCACAGACATAGAAAACAAACATATGGTTACCAAAGGGGAAAGGGGGGGAGGGATAAATTGGGAGTTTGGGATTAATGGATACACACTACTGTACATAAAATAGATAAGCGACAAGGACCTACTGTATAGCAGAGGGAACTATATTTAATATCGCGTAATAACCTATAATGGAAAAGAATCTTAAAAAGAATAGAGGTATGTTTATACATATAACTGAATCCCTTTCTGTACACATGAAACTAATACAATGTTGTCTAAGACATAAAAGGGAGAGCGGGGGGCTTCCCTGGTGGCGCAGTGGTTGAGAGTCCGCCTGCCGATGCAGGGGACGCGGGTTCGTGCCCCGGTCCGGGAAGATCCCACGTGACGCGGAGCGGCTGGGCCCGTGCGCCGTGGCCGCTGCGCCTGCGCGTCCGGAGCCTGTGCTCCGCAACGGGAGAGGCCACGACAGTGAGAGGCCCGCGTACCGCAAAAAAAAAAGAAAAAAAAAAAAGGGGAGAGCGGGGCATTTCTGACGGCTGGCCCATTAGGAGTCACAGATAACCCCCAAATGTAACATTTTCTTTTCCCATTAAACTCACAAACAATTGAGGCCTAATTTTTGTGGTGTTGTCAGACTGTTGACTACAATCTGTAGCAAAAGACTGAATTTTACGTCCCAATCAAACACGTGATATGTGAGTCTAACAAACACAATTTTCAGGGGGCCACACCCCTGTGAACGGTGCCAATGCAGTCTGCTATTTTCTATTATATTCTCTTAAAAATCTGTCGTCAGATTGATTTCATGACCCAATAATGGATTGCAATGCACAATTTGGAAAAAAAAAATGCTTTTCACAGAATCATAGTAATTTTGCAAGGAAAGCAGTGGACATATTCTGTTTGAACTTGTCAAGCTGACCCAACTCCTGAGGCACAGTTCAGCAGAGTGGCTAAAAATACAGACTTCCGGAATCCTGCCTGCCTTCAAAGCTGTGTGCTCTGAACAAGTGATTTCACCTTGCTCAGCCTTGGTTCCCCATTTGAAAATGGGAATGACAGCTACTTCCTCCTTCCCAGATCTCTCCTAGAAACTGTGCTCCCCCTTAGCTGTCCCACAGGTGGCAAAATCACTGGTGTGTCTCTGGCCTCAAGGCTTTCCGTGCATCCATGGGCAGAATGGCGCTGCAGGGACCCAGGGATGGGGACAGGGACAGCACCCTTAGGAGCATCATGGAGCAGGAGGTAGGCTTGGGAATGACTTTTATAGAAATATAACACCGACTTGCTGGCACAGGAAGTAAAATGCTTCCTTCCTTATTCAAAGGCAGATATTATAAAACGTTACAAATAAACACCAAATGTCACTGGCTTTACACAGTGAAGGCCTATTTCTCACGCATATCACAGTCTTGGGGGCTGCAGCGATGGCTTGGAGATGCAGACTCTGCATCATGAGGCCCGCAGGTCACCGAGGCAGAGGAGGAAGCAAGCGTGGGGTGGGCGCGTGCAGACACGCTACTTCCGCTCACACATCTCTGCCCACTGTTGGTCCCCTCATCAGCCAAACTGCAAGGGAGGCAGAGGGGGGCCTCGGTGTCTGTCCGTGAGCCCTCACCGTGGCCTCACCACGGAGACGAGGAAGGAGAGAGGGCGCTTGTGACCGTCACCATAAACATCAAAAGCCACCCTCCCACGAGAGGGACAAGCACCTAGGAGTTTATTTATTATCAGTCATTGGATCTTAAATTCTACACATGGCGTCAACCACATTATTGCTTGGGCATCTTGACTTAATTATTGCAGGGTGCTAAAAAGGCCAAACCATACCTTGCTGCCAACCCTGAAGGCTGCTGTTTGCACCAAAAAGAGCTGTTCCCTCCCCCTCTTACTTGTTCTGGCTCTGAGGCATGTTCCCTGCTGGGTGGATCCCCTGGGTGGGTGTATGTGCACAGTTCAGCCTAACCTTTCCCTGGAAAACCACTCCAAGTACTGGCAGGTGTGCCCTCTGGATCCCTCCCTCCCCTGATTATTAACCTAACCTTTGTATACAACAATCACACACACACGATTTCTCCTCCAATGCACATAGGAAAGATATGGGCTGAGTCCATATCTTATATGGGATATGGGAGAGTCCAACATTGCCAAATCTGTGAACACTGATTTCTATTAACAGCATGCATTGTGCATACCCACCTGAAATATATGGAAGAATGAAATCATTCTGTGAAAGCCAACTCCTCATCTGGATCTAGGGTTAACCACTGCTGCCAGCAGCCATGACCGGTTTGCTTCAGTGGTTCACCAGGCCCCAGGGGAAAATATCACCCAAATGACTCATAATGTGTCATTTATAACTGTCTAATCTTAGGCAATTTCACTGGTAATATAAGGTATCTATTAACTTACTGACCAAAATTTAATTTTAATATTTGAAAGTATATCTGAAGTTTAAAAAATTTCCAAAGACCATCTTGAGATTCTCATCTTAAAATGCTTGTCTTAGTAAAACAGAACTCAGACTATTTTGAAGGAGTTATCAAAAGAGTTTTGAAGTTTTCATAACCCATGCGGGTTTTCTCTAGTTGCAGCGAGTGGGGGCTACTCTTTGTTGTGGTGCGCGGGCTTCGCATTGCGGTGGCTTCTCTTGTTGCGGAGCATGGGCTCTAGGCATGCAGGCTTCCGTATTTGTGATGCATGGGCTCAGTAGTTGTGGCTCGCGGGCTCTAGAGCACAGGCTCAGTCGTTGTGGCGTACGGACTTAGCTGCTCCACGGCATGTGGGATCTTCCTGGACCAGGGATCAAACCCGTGTCCCCTGCATTGGCAGGCGGATTCTTAACCACTGTGCCACCAGGGAAGCCCCTCATTTTTTTTAAAAAAAGAAGTTGATCCTCGGCATCTGAAGCATCATTGCTCAAGTTGGGGAGCCAGTTATATGGTTATATTCAAGGTCATTGGACATCAGATTCTTCTGGACTGCAGTTGCCACATTGTAGCAATTACTAGATACAAAGCCTGGTTTCTGATATAATTGCCTTGTCTTGGGGACAGGCAACTTCTGAAGTACAATGCCACCCACGGGTATGAGGTTTTTTTTTCCCCCAAATCTTGCTTTGTTGTGGTTCTGGGAAATCCATTCATTGTGAAATTCTTGCATACAGAAAAAAATAATGGTCTATCATTTTAATTTTAATGGTTTCATTCATGTTTACCTACTTATCTATTCTCTGTACTCATGATGTGGTTTAGCAAATACAACGTTAAAGCAAAGTGTTACAACAGAAGACTTGGAGAATAAAGAATATTAGACGTGCCGGATCCTCTCTGGCCGAGAGAGGAATCAGAAGATGAGAGTTGTTTACCAAAGGTTCCGAGGGCCCCTGACCCAGAGTTCTTCCTCCTTCATGTCTCTTTTTTTTTTCATAAATAATAACAAAAGTAATACATGCTTGTGGTTTAAAAAAAATTGGAAGGTACAGTTAAGCAAAGAAGGACAAAAAGATCATTCACAATTCTACCAGGAGACAACGGTTAATGATTTAGTGCATGTATCTTTCTACCTTTTGCTATCATACCTACCTCTTCTAGAAGGAAAGACAGAATGGAGTAGCACAAGAGAACTTTCCAAGGTCACCGATGTCCTCTTTGTTACCAAAATGCACACTTTGCAGCTCTTCCCAGAACGTGACATCATCGATTGCACCCTCCTCCTTGAATTTCCATCTCTGACTTTGACCACATCCTGACCACTTACTTGCTTGCTTCAGTTCTCTGTAGGTTTCATGGGTGTGTCTTCTTTCTCCTACCCTTTAAAAATGGTGATGCTCCCCAGGCTTTAAAATACTAACTACTAGGTCTCTTAAATGTTTCTTGACTGTTCAGCATGCCATCCTCCCTACCAGGGCCAGTGCTAAGGCTTCCCAACTGGTCTCCCTAGGTCTCCAAATCCAACTCCCACACACAGTAGCTTATTTAGGAGGCAGCTCAGAACCCTCCAGTATCAAAGGATAAGGGCCACCTATAAAACACAAGGGGCACAGTCTCCCTTTCTCCTACTGGTAGGAGAAGGGCAGAGCTGGAGGGGCCTTGGAAACTGGCTGACCCCATGCCCCCAGCCCCGCCCCAGGTGCAGAGAGATGCAATAGCTGTGACATCACCCTGTTGGCAACAGCATTAACAGACCAGAGCGGCCCCAGAACCCTGGACACAGTAGCTTTCTCAACAAAACATCTGGAAATATGGTGGAGCTGTAGCATTTGCTCATTTAACTTCTGCAAATCCAACTGTCTGAGTTTGGGGCTGAGCAGGAGGGAGGGAAGGAGGGAAGCACTCTGAACAGTATGGGAGACTCTGCCTATCTTTCTGCTGCTGAAGTGAGCAGGGATTCCCAAGAGCATCTCAGAGTGTGAGCAGTTTACCACACAGACATCCTAACGTGCCAGAACAAGGCAAACATTTTTTCAGTTAATAGATTTTTTTGTTTCCCAGTCTTAACAATTATAACAAACATAAGGCCATTATTAAAAAATTATATGCCTGACCAAGTAGGTGAAAGACATGTCCTGAGAACTATAAAACACTGATAAAGGAAATTGAAGATAACTCAAAGAAATGGAAAGATATCCTATGCTATGGATTGGAAGAATTAATATTGTTAAAATGACCATACTACCCAAAGCAATCTACATATTTAGTGCAATCCCTATCAAATCACCCATGACATCTTTCACAGAACTAGAACAAATAATCATAAAATTATATGGAACTGAAGAAGACCCAGAATTGCCAAAGCAATCCTGAAGAAAAACAACAATGCTGGAAGCATAACCCTCCCAGACTTCAGACAATACTACAAAGCTACAGTAATCAAATCAGCATGGTATTGGCACAAAAACAGACATATGGATTAATGGAACAGAATAGAGAACCCAGAAGTAAATCCACACACCTACAGTCAATTAATCTTCAACAATGGAGGCAAGAATATACAATGGAGAAAAGACAGTTTCTTCAGCAAGTGGTGCTGGGAAAGCTGAACAGCAGCATGTAAATCAATGAAGTTACAAGACTCCCTCACACCATGCACAAAAATAATCTTAAAATGGCTTAAAGGTTTAAATATGAGACATGACACCATAAAACTCATAGAAAAGAACATAGGCAAAACATGATCTGACATAAATCGTAACAATGTTTTCTTAGGTCAGGCTCCTAAGGCAAAAGAAATACAAGCAAAAATAAACAAATGGGACCTAATCAAACTTATACACTTTTGCAGAGCAGAGGAAACCATAAACAAAACAAAAAGACAACCCCTATGGAATGGGAGAAAATATTTGCACATGATGCAACCAACAAGGGCTTAATTTCCAAAATATACAAGCAGCTCATACAGCTCAATATCAAAAACAAACAACAAACAGAAAACCCCCAACAACAACAACAAAACAACCCAATCAAAAAATGGGCAGAATACTTAAGCAGACATTTCTCCAAAGAAGACATACAGATTGCCAACAAGCACATGAAAAGATGCTCAACATCACTAATTATTAGAGAAATGCAAATCAAAACTACAATGAGGTATCACCTCTCACTGGCAGAATGGCATCATCAAAAAGACTACAAATAATAATTGCAGGAGATGGTGTAGAGAAAAGGGAACCCTCCTACACTGTTGGTGGGAATATAAAATGGTGCAGCCACTATGTAGAACAGTGTGGAGGTTCCTGAAAAAACAAAAACTAGAGTTACCATATGATCCAGCAATCCCACTTCTGGGCATATATCTGGAGAAAACCATAATTGGAAAGATACATGCACCCCAATGTTCATAGCAGCACTATTTACAATAGCCAAGACATGGAAGTAACCTAAGTGTCCATTGACAGATGAATGGATAAAGATGTGGTAAACACACACAATGGAATACTACTCAGCCATAAAAAAAGAATGAAATAATGCCATTTGCAGCAACATGGATGGACCTAGAGATTATCATACTAAGTGAAGTAAGTCAGACAGAGAAAGACAAATATCATATGATATCACCTATTTGTGGAATCTAAAAAATGATACAAATGAACTTATTTACAAAACATAAACAGATTCACAGACATAGTAAACAAACTCACGGTTACCAAAGGGAAAAAGGGGTAGGGGAGGGGTAAATTAGGAGTTTGGGATTAGCAGTTACAAACCACAATGTATAAAATAGATAAATAATAAGGTTCTACTGTATAAAACAGGGAACTATATTCAATATCTTATAATAACTTAAATGGAAAAGAATCTGAAAAATAATACATTTATATTAATATGTATATGAATATATATATATTTGAATCACTTTGTTGTACACCAGAAACTAACACAACACAGTAAACTAACTATACTTCAATTTAAACATTTTTAATAAAAATTATATGAAGCTAATTATCAAACATAAAATAGAAATTTTGAATTGCTAATGAGTTGGAAACTCAAAATCACTACGAAAAATTAATTTGTTATGAAACAGATACACCTGTTGCTTTCATGGAAATGAAATGCTTTGCCAGTTTTAATGGTGGTGTGTCCATTATCTGTTTTCTATAGAAATGATCATTGCATTTGCCAGTTTTTCTTGTGGCATTGTAAACCTTAAGAAGCTACATTTTCTACTGACAACTGATATTGACTAACTGATTTTGTATATAAATATATACAAAAGAACCCAGAAATGAATTCAGTAAATCAGCGCTGCAAGTATGCTCCAACACCCCTGTGGGAGTCAAAAAATGACTCCATTAAAAACTCACGTCTCTCCGTTATATGGAAGGGAAAGATATACAGCTGCCCTGTCCAGACGAGACTCTTTACCTACCCTGTTAGAGAACTGTCATACTATACTTATCATATTAGAACAAGACCCTCTCTCTATATAAAATAGATAACTAATAAGAACCTACTGTATAATGCAGGGTAATACTCTATAATGGCCTATATGGGAAAAGTATCTAAAAAAAGGGGTGGCAAATGTATATGTATAACATTCACTTTGCTGTACACCTGAAACTAACACAACATTGTAAATCAACTATACTCCTATTAAAAAAAAAAAAAGGACCTTCTACTGCCATCTGCTGGAAATATGTTATAATAAATACAAAAATCTGTGATGCTAACAAGGCAGGATGCCTCTTTAGAAGGGAGACTTTTTTATTATTATTATTTTTTTGCGGTACGCGGGCCTCTCACTGTTGTGGCCTCTCCCGTTGCGGAGCACAGGCTCCAGACGCACAGGCTCCAGACGCGCAGGCTCAGTGGCCATGGCTCACGGGCCCAGCTGCTCCACGGCACGTGGGATCTTCCCAGACCGGGGCACGAACCCGTGTCCGCTGCATCGGCAGGCGGACTCTCAACCACTGCACCACCAGGGAAGCCCCCTAAAAGGGACACTTTTGAGCAGTGCACAACTAGAGCAACCATATGTGGCAGTCCTGAATATAGTCACTGAAAGCAAGCCAATGCCTTCCTCTGGCTCCCAGCCAAAGAGTGAGCAATCTGCTCCACTGAAGGGAATACAGGCATGCTGGACCTAACACAATCCTAGACTGTACACAGAGGGCAATTTGAAACATTTCCTAGGGTAATTTTGGCTACACTTGATTTTTTCCTTACCCGGCCTTTATATAAAGGGTGATCCTGTTTCCCTGGCATGTTTAGTCATCAGAGAATAGGACTGACTCTATTATATGTATATGAAATACATCAAATTCAAGAGCAAGTATGAGGACATGAAAGGAAGCTGGTGAGCTACATGAATTCTGAAGGATTCTTCATCTAATTTTAGTTTGCATGGACAATTCTAGGTCTATTAAAAGACTCTGCTCCCTTCCAGAGTGTAGAGTTGTCACCAGCAAGGGGCTGCCTAGTCAAGGACCATAATTTTCACTCCCCTCCCTGTATTCCTGTGTGTCTAGACATGACAAATTTTTTGCCAAGAGAAGTGATGTACACCTCTTCTAGGCTGAGGTGATTATGAAAGCAGGGGAGCCTTCTCTATCTCCCTTGCCCCCCATCTGCAGGCTTCAGAGCTTTGAGACCCAAGGGGAGGGCACACCCCCAAATTAGACAGCGCCTGGACCCCTGCCAGCCAGCAGCACCCACATTGCCCTGTTGCAGAGTAAGAAACTTGTATTGCATCAAGCTACGAACCTTTGGGAGTTCATTTATCACAGCAGCTAGCGTTATCTTAATACGATTTGCTGATAGTTAATGCATCTTGTCTGCTAATAGCACAAATAGTACTGGGGAGCAAAAGTTTCAGCAAACCTTAAGGAGGAAAATGAAAAAATAAGGCCATTACTGTTTTCTGCTGATTGGCAAAAGACGGCCCTTTCTAAAATTCAGAGCAAAGTACTAGCATAGCTCACACACACATTCCATGAGAAAATGGTTTTGAGAATCCCTGAACAGGCTTCCTGGAAGGCTGCTTTCTGCTCACTCCTTCAGGAGAACAGGCTGGTGGAGGTAAGTACATGGCAGAAAGCTCTCCTGTACCTACCAGGCCTCTCTCTGATTGTCCTCATGGCTGTAACATTGCTGTTCACACTCACCTGATCCAGGTGTAGAGCTTGAGGGTCTGGAACATCTCCAAGGCCATCTTTTCCGTAAAGACTATCATAGGGCTTCCCTGGTGGCGCAGTGGTTGAGAATCCGCCTGCCGATGCAGGAGACATGGGTTCGTGCCCTGGTCCGGGAAGATCCCACGTGCCGCGGAGCAACTAAGCCCGTGAGCCATGGCCGCTAGGCCTGCGCGTCCGGAGCCTGTGCTCCGCGGTGGGGGAGGCCGCAGCAGTGGGAGGCCCGCGTACCACACACAAAAAAAAAAGACTATCATAAATCAGGGGCTGAGGTAATAGGGAGGAAGTGCTTTCCTTCCTTTCTTCCTTCTCCCTCCTTACCTCCCTTCCTCCTTCCTCTGCTTCCTTCCTTTCACTTTTGGTGAAAACATTTATAACTGGTGGTGTGTCCTTTTTACTACATAAGTGAGGGGGCCCACAATGCTTGACTGACCCACCTGTCGTGATGGTAAAGGGGTCGCTGAGTTCAGATTTGTCAGGCGGATCCACAGTGTATCTCCCCATCAACTTTTCAACTAGTACTTTTGACATCCATTTAATATTATTGCCTAGATCCAATATTTCATAAGGTGATTTTTTTAGTTGGAATTCTTCTGTAAAGAAGAACTTTCCTTCCTCAACTGTTTAGGCTGCTCTGAAATACAGTTTGTACAGGAAGATCATGATAAGTGCTTGATTCTTTCCCCTCAACGGTTTTCAGAATGTCGAGTTGCAATGGTGACCAATAGATTACTTTTTAGTATACTTAACAACTCGCAGATTAAAAAAAACATATATATATATATATATATATACATATATATGTATATATATTTGATTTAGTTCGAACCACTGCAGTTGCTTTTCTCTTCAATGCTCAAATCTCCCATCTTTGGCCACTGGAAGTTCATTCAGGCCGGCTCCCGTGTCCTATGGATGTAACCCCAATACGTAGTGTTTGATAGCTCCCTTGCTTTCTGGCAAAACAGAATGTTCAGGTTCATTTTGGTTTCTTAAATGTGAAAATGTATTTAAAGACTGCAATTTGGGTTCTATGGCTACTCATACTACCGAATTGTCATTGTTTCTGAGCTTTTTCAATGGACACTCCTTATGCCAATATCTTCCCAATCTTTTGATCTTCAGAAGCTTCTTGTACTTTGGGAGATTACTCAGGAAGGGCTCATTGAAACAGTATTTCTGAGTTGCTGCATGTTTGTAACTGTTTATCTGTGGCCTTTACACTTCAAGGTCAGTTTGGCTGGATATAAAATTTGTGGCTCATATTTTCTTTCTTTAAATATATTAAATGTGTTACTGCATTGTCTTCTAGCATCAAGTGCTATTTTATAGAAGTCCCCCTTGCTATTTTCCCCCTTACAAGTGATTTTTGTCTTTTTGCTTGAGTGCCTAAAATATTTTTTTTCTTTTCCTTTAAAGAAAGATCCATAAGATTTGCAAGAATATGTCTTAATGCCAGCTTCTTGGGTCAGTCTCTCAGGATGCTTTTTCAAGCTGACTTATTTTAGGGAAGTTTTCTTAAATTATAGGTTATAGTGTTTGCTCTTTTCCAGAGTTTTGGTTTACTTCTTTGGAAATTTTTGTCAACAGGATAGATCTTCGTTGCTTGTTCTCTGTATCTATTGCTTTGAAATCTTTTCAATTTTTTCATTTTTGAGTTTTAAAGTATTCCTCCTTTCCATCTTTGATATTTCTCTCATTATCTATTGTGTTTATTTGCTTCAGCGTTTCTTCTACTTCAGTCTTTATTTTGAAGTGATTTTTTTCTTTTATTTCCAATACTTTTCTGAGTTCTATGACCTCGCTTTTTGAATCTCCCTTTTCCTCAATTACTTCAATCCTGATTTTGCTTTACGTTGTTTTTTAGAGTGTCCATCATTTTCTTAATCTCTATGGGCTGATTTTGAAATGTCAGGTCACAGTTTACATCTGTTTTGTGAGCATGTCTCTTTGGTGGATTTCATTATTTATAGAGACATTATACTCTATCTTATTCCCTCCCTCTCTCTCTCTTTGAATAATGACTTTGCCTGGAATTTGACTGTGATCCTTTTCTGTTGCTCATATTCTTTTTTTAAAAGAGGAGTAATTTTTAAAAATTAATTTATTTGTTTATCTATTTTTGGCTATGTTGGGTCTTCGTTTCTGTGCGAGGGCTTTCTCCAGTTGCGGCGAGCAGGGGCCACTCTTCATCACAGTGCGCGGGCCTCTCACTATCGCGGCCTCTCTTGTTGCGGAGCACACGCTCCTGACGCGCAGGCTCAGTAGTTGTGGCTCACGGGCCCAGTTGCTCATATTTTAAGTGAATTGAATGTGCTTTATACTTTTTTATACTTTAGAAAGGAGAGAGGGAACATGATTTATCTTTTTCTACATGGTCAAATCTTTACATTTTGGCAAGTAGACAGAATAGGCAAAGAAATAACTATTAGAATCCTTAATAAAGGCATCTGTTTGTTTGCTGCCTCCTTTCAGTGGCCTTGAAGAAGAGCCTTGCAGCTCCCAGCAACAGATTCTTTATTCTTCCCAGGACAGAGTTCCTGGTACTGAGTGATCCTGATACTCCACGGTGTGGTGGTCTAAGTCAACCAGTGATAACGTAGCTGAACTTTTGAAAGGAGCTTCTCACTTCATGAGCCATCCCATTACTTTGTGAGAAAACATGAGATAAACATATGATCCATAGGTATATCTGCCCAACAGAAATGAACGCATACATCCACCGCAAGAACGTTCGTAGCAACCTTACTCATTATGGCCAAGAACAGAAACAGCCCCAAAGTCCGCCACTACCAGCATGGATAAGTAAATCATGCTCTATTCACCCAATGAAATAGTGGACAGCAATGAGAAAGTGGACTACAGCTATATATAACATCATGGATGAATCTTGAAAACTTTTATGTTTAACAAAAGAAGTCAGCTACAGAAAGCAAATACGATGTGATTCCATAATATGAAGTTTGAGAACAGACAGAACTAATCTCTAGTGATAGAAGTCAAAATGGTTACCTTTCAGAGGGTTCTAGACTGGGAAGGGACACTGGGGGGTCTTTCCTGATGCTGGAACTGTTCTATGCCTGTGAGTTCATGTCCACATGTAACTATGTATCGAGCTCTACATTTACGATTTCCCCACTTCACTGTGTGTATCTTATCTACATCAAAACCTTTGCTCTGGAACTTTGTGGTCTCAACCTCATTTAACTCCTTTTACCAAAATGAATTCTTTCCAAATAGATAAAGAATTCAGATATATGAAATGAAGCCATAAAAATCCTAGAGGTGTACATGGGTGGATATTTCTACATCCTGAATGAAAAGGCTTAACTCTGACATAAAGGCCAAAACGAATAAAAGATTGATAACTTCAACTACATAAAAATGTAGAAACGTTTGTGGACAAAAACTAAGCAGAGGGGAAATTGTATCACATGTTGACAAAGGAATACCAATTCATTTTCCTAATACCGTCTCACAAGTGAATAAGAAAGAGAAGAAAAACAGAAATATAGGAAGAGGTATAAACAGGGGTTTAAAAAGAATGATAAATAACCAATTATTATATAAAAGATCCATTTATATTTATAGTGAAATAAATCACATTAAAATAAGATAATTTACCAACTATCAGTTTGATAAAGAATAAAAAATGATAATACACAGTTACTCTTATAAACTGTAAAATGATGTAAACCTTTGGGGGAGCTACTTAATGGGCATCAAATGCCTTTTTGGAGAATTTCTACACTTTGACTCACTAATTCCACTTCTAGGAATTTACCCTAAGGAGCTTCATGCCTTCAGCTTTTCAGCACATATTTATAGAACACCTATTATTGCGCTTGGCCCTTTGCTGGGTACACTGTGATAGGACAAAAAAAAAAAAAAAAGACCTGATCTTTGTCAGAATGGAATTTAGCGTAGGAGGTAATCAGATGAAACCTCAATAGAAAAATGAACAAAGAGAATAAAAAGTCATTCACAAAATAAGAAATGAATAGTGGAGATGTGTGATTAAAGACTGACCGCACTCACCACCAGCAAGACTGGGAGAATTTGCTCTTTCAGACAGGGGGTGGGCGTGTACACTGATAGAGCTGCTGGGGGGCGGGGGGGGGGAGCGGGGGGCCGCGGGAATCAGGCAGGATGTATAAAAATGCTAAATGTGTTAAGCCTCTTGAATAAGAATGGCATGGTTTCTTGGTTTCCTAACAAGTCATGTGACTTACAGTGTTTGCCTTTTTACTTTCACTGTTTGGATCCTTGGAGCCCAATTTGATGGTCAGCCTTTAACCATTTAAATCTTAGGGCCCAAAATTGCACAGGGACTTCCCTGGTGGCGCAGTGGTTAAGAATCCACCTGCCAGTGCAGGGGACACAGGATCTATCCCTGGTCCAGGAAGATCCCACATGCCGCGGAGCAACTAAGCCCGTGCGCCACAACTACTGAAGCCCACGCACCTGGAGCCTGTGCTCCACAACAAGAGAAGCCACTGAAGTGAGAAGCCCGCACACTGCAACGATGAGTAGCCCCCGCTCACCGCAACTAGAGAAAGCCCATGTACAACAATGAAGACTTGACGTAGCTAAAAATAGATAAATAAATAAATAAATAATTTATTTTTTAAAAACCACAAAAAACTGTCAAAGGAGCAAAAGACCAAAAAAGACTGAGGAGCCAAGTGTTCCAGATGAAAGGAGGTTAAGGAGATGTGACAATGAATGCACTTTGGACCTGGATGAGATCCTGGACATGGAAAAAGGAGAGCTTCTTGGGACTCACTGAAATGTGAATAGGATCACAGATCTGATAAAAGTATTAAATCAGGAAGTAGTTAAACTTTCTGCTTTTGAAAACTGCACTGTGGTAAAAGAATGTTCTTGTTCTTTTCTTATAAAATAGGGGATGAGGGTGAGGACAACTGAGCTACCGACTCATCCGATGACTGGCTCAAAGAAAAATTTTAAAATTCAGATAAATTTCTATCTTCTATGCTACGATTACCCTAGTAAATCATTAAGAGAATGTGAAATTCTCATTAGTCCGGGTTTTTGTTGGGCTGCATTTAACTTCATTTTTGTTTATCAGGCATGCTATCCTGCTAGAAAAATAATCGTGAATCCAAAATTGGCCACAAAATATATACTAATAAATGTTTATGCTCTGATCACAGATAATGTATATGGGTGAATTCAATGCCAATATTTGGTGCTCTTTTCTCTATCCCAATTGATTTGACACTGGGTGGGACATTTAACTTTTCTGAGTTTTAGTTTCCATGGCTGTAGAATGGGGATTCTACTCCTTGCCTTCAAGGGTTGAATATGAAAGAAGTGCAGAGCACCTGATATTGTACCAGACACCAAGCAAGTGCCTTCCACGTGTCAGGGAGTATTACGGCATGTGTCTCCAACTCTCTTCCTATTAGCTTAACTGATTAGAGCCTGGGTCTGGGAAATCCCAGTTCTATGCCGGCCCAAGGCAAATTAGTACTTTCTGGTCATAAGCCAGCCCCCATTCCTGGATTCTAGGCCATCCATCAGCAAATGCAAGATCCTCCTGATGAGCCATCAGGGCCTGACCTAGCCTGGTGTCTCACTTCCCATCACCATTCACAAAAAGCCACTCAAAGCCATGACCACTGACACATGGGCCCCATATATCAGGAAAGGTTAGTATAAAACCTTTGTTAGATATTTTTAAAAAACAAGCAATCTCTGATGGAAACAACTCAGAAAGGTGGTCGCCTCTGAGAGTGGAATGGAGATTGCCTGGGAAGGGGTGTGAGGAACTTTCTGGAGTGCTGGTAATGTTCTACATCTGGAATGGGGTATGTTGCAGGGTATACATTTATCAAAACTCAGAGGACACATGCTTAATATTTGTGTACTTCATAGTTCACACATGCATTTTGCCTCAATAAAAAAAATCTGTAAACACAGAACTCTAATGATTGATATGCATGTTGAAGTATTTGGGAGGAATACTGATAGCTGCAATTTACTTTGAAATATATTTTTAAATTGGGTGCATTAATGGATGGATAGAAGAATGGATAGATGGATAGTGATAAAATAAATACAGTAAAATGTAAATGATAGAATCTAGGTGGTGGGTATATGGTTGTTTAACTGCACAATTTTTTCTGTTTTGCTGCACGTTTGAAAATTTTCAAAATACAATGTTGGGGGACCGGGGGAGGAATCAATGCCCAGAGCCCAGGACCTTGAAATGGACTGACATTTAAAATACCTGATTATTGTCAACACTGAATCCACAATTCTCATTGGGTTGGATAAAGAAAGCATGATTATAGCAATGAATAATCAGTTAGCTTTTTTCTGTCTTCACCACTGGCTGGTCTAGTGAACCGTAAGATCCTGGACAAATCCAGATCAAAGATGAAGGACCAGTGTCCAAGTGCAGGTTCAAGGTCCAGGTCTAGGTTCATTACCAAAGTATAGGAGAACAAACAGTTCAGCCACGAGCCCTGATGACTTCACTCAGGGCCAAAGTCCAAGTTCAGTATCCACGTCCAGGTCTAAGGTCCAGGCCCATGTCTATGAACAAGGTCAGGTCTAGGTCCAAATCTGGGGTTAAACCAAAGGTCCACATTCAAGTTTATTTGTTCGTTTGTTTGTTTATGGCTGCGTTGGGCCTTCGTTGCTACACGCAGGCTTTCTCTAGTTGTGGCGAGCGGCGTCTACTCTTCGTTGCAGTGCATGGGCTTCTCATTGCGGTGGCTTCCCTTGTTGCAGAGCACGGGCTCCAAGCGCGTGGGCTCAGTAGTTGCAGCATGTGGGCTCAGTAGTTGCGGCGCACATGCGCTTAGTTGCTCCACGGCGTGTGGGATCTTCCCGGACCAGGGATTGAACCCGTGTCCCCTGCACTGGCAGGCGGATTCTTAACCACTGCGCCACCAGGGAAGTCCCCACATTCAAGTTTAGAAGTCCAGCTCCAAATTCTAGTTTCTAGGTCCAAAGTATAATAATGTCAAGCACATGTTTCATTTCAAATTCATGTCCAAGTTCCAGGTTCAATGTTCAAGGGCAGATCAAGTTTCAGTATGAAGTTCCAGGATGAAGGTCATGTCTAGGTCCAGGACTGAGGTCTAGGGTCCAGGTTTCAGGACCATGCATCAAGATTCAGATCTATAACTAAAGATCAGATTTAAGGTCAGATTCAAGGTTCAGGACTAATCCAAGTACATGGCTATGGTCTGGTGTCTGGTTTTCAGGTCCAAGTCCAACTCCAAAGACAAGGTCAGTAGCCAAGGCCTTTGACCAGGTTGAGATCTGAGGTATAGTCCAAGGATCAGATCCAAGGTCTAGGGCTAGGTCTGAGTTCCAGGTTCAAAGTTCAGGTGCAAGGTCAAAGGTCCACTTCCAATGTCCAAGTCCAGGATTTGGTTCAAGGCCCATGACTATTTTTGAGGTTCAGGTTATATCCAGGCTCACATCCAAGGTTAAGGGACAAAGTGCAGGTCAGATTTGAGAGGATGAGGGGAGAATGACCAAAAAGGCAGAGTAGAAAGACCCTGAGCTCACCTCCTCTCACGAGCACAACAAAATCACAACTATTCTCAGAACAAGCATCAATAAAAAAGACCAGAACCTATCAGAAAAGATCTTCTGCAACTAAAGACACAAAGAAGGAACCATGACAACACAGGTAGGAGGGGCGGACTTGTGATATGATCAAGTCCCATACCCCTGGGTGGGCAACCCACAAACTGGAGAATAATTATATTGTAGAGATTCTCCCACAGGAGTGAGAGTCCTGAGGCCCACTTCGGGCTCCCCAGCCTGGGGGTCCTGTACCAGGAAGATGAGCCTCCAGAAGATTTGGCTTTGAAGACCATCAGGGCTTAATTCCAGGAGTCTTTGGGAAGACTGGGGGAAATAGAGACTTCACTCATAAAGGGTGCACACAAAATCTCCCGCTCACGGGAACCCCGAGCAAAAGCAGTAATCTGACAGGAGCCTGGGCTAGACCTACCTGCTGGTCTTGGAGAGTCTCCCAGAGAGGCTGAGGGTGTGTGTGGTGGTGGCTGCAGCTCACCTGGGGGACAAAGACACTGGTGGCAGCAATATTGGGGAACATTCTAGTGTGGGAACAATGCTCCTTGGGGCTTCCACCTTGGCTCATTAGCCCCAAGACCTGGCCCCACCCAACAGCCTACAGGCACCAGTGCTGGGAAGCCTCAGGCCAAACAACAAACTAGGCAGGGACACAGCCCCACCCAGTAGCACACGGGCGGCCTGAAGGGTTCCTGAGCTCACAGCCACCTCTAGATAGGACCCTGTCCACCAGAGGGCCAAGACCCAGCTCCAACCAGCGGTGGAAGCCTGCACCAGCTTCTAGACCAGCCTCACCCACCAGGGGGCAGACACCAGACAGAAGAAAACCACAATCCAGGAGCCAAAAGCCACTTGCTTTTCTTCTTTGCAGAGAGGAGGCTGCAGAGTTGGGAAGCCCTGGGGTGCTCCTGTTCTTTCAGGCTCCCGGGCTTCTACCTGTGCACTCTGCGAACCAGCTGTGCCCCAGCGGTGCGACGGAGCGTCCGCCCTGGGGGCCTGGCAATCGCTTGGCACTTAAAAAAAATTTCTGGAGGGCTCTGGGAGCATTGTAGGGGTTCGGAAGTGGTTCTCGGAGGCTCCCCCAACCTTGACTGCATTTGTGTGCAGCTGAGTGCGAGGCCAGTGTCCAGTGAGGGACAGGGGTTGCTCGTGTGTGATGTCAGAAGAGAGGCTGGACCGAGGGTGCAAAGTGGGAGGGAGAGGAGGAGCCCGTTCAGGACCGAGATCACAGGATGTTTCCGGCTTTAAACTGAAAGGAGAGGGGTGGGTGCCCCCCAACCCTTGTAATAACTGTGGGCTGCAAGGGTGTTCTTAGATTCTGGTATTTGGGTTATTTTCTTGTTTGTATTAAAATAATTCTGCAGTGAACATTTGTACATGTCTCTGGGTACACATGTGTGAAAGCCTTCCTGTGTGTGGGAGCCAGCAGTGTGGTTGCTATGTTACAGGAATAAGTCTTCAACTTTACTAAACAAAATCACTCCCTGCACTTCAGAGAAGCATTCTTCTTCTCCATTTTATTCATTCGCGGTTTGCATTTCACCTCTCCTTCCTCAGGGTATTACTAATGGCCCCAGACCTGGAGAGGGAATCTGCCTTGGCTTCCTTCTATTCGATAGAACCCTGGCAGAAGGGTCTGAGAGGGACCAGAGTGTGCTTGATAAAGTTACAGCAGGTCTCTGGTCCTGCTTAATTTGGGGAGCTGGTAGCATCTGATGTCTGAGGGCCAGTGTTTCAGGGGGGATGGAGCAGTCTTCTCTCTTGTTGAATCAGCCGAGTTACACATTTTTTCAGATGCTCCTTATACTGGTTACTGCCCAGCTCTGTGGGGTTTCTTGAGGCCTGGAAGCTTTGGGACTTTCCAAGCTTGAGGCATTGGACTCTTTACCAGGCTGGTTTCCCCAGAGCCAGTAAAGCTCCAGCCCGCTCATCTGAGGTCCTGCCACCTCTCACCTCTCCAGGGTTCTGCCAGGGATCCTGCATCAGTCCATACCTTGAGGGGTGCCCACCAACATTTTCTTTCTTTTTTGTTTCAGAGACTCTCTCTCTTGAGACAGACAGACAGACACACACACGCACACACACACACGCACACACAGACCTCAGCGAGCTTAGAGTCCCACAAAAGGCACAAAGGGAAGCTGTCTCCCAGCATGGATGCCCCTGGCTGAACCCCGTGCAGAGGGAAGAACGGCCTTCAGGGGCAGCACAATGCCTGGGAGACCGCAAACCCTGTCTCAGGTTCCAAGACCGTGAACAGCAGTCCTGACAACAACCCGAGACTCAACTTCCCAGCAAGCTTGGAACAATCTTTTCATTTAATTACGAGAAGCTGTAGTCAATTTACTTCTCTGGGACAATAACGTGACTTTTTCTGCACCCAAGAAGTTGAATGGGCCACCCCCACTACACTGTGTTATTTTAAAGTTTATTCACAACAACTCTGTGAGGTAGGCAACACGGTTCCCATCTTTCGGGTGGGGAAAGCGAGGCCTAGTGAGGCAAAAGAACCTGTGACTTGAACGACAGCAGTCCTGATTCCCCGAAGCCCATATTCCAACTTGCCGCCCAAACTCCTTGGGCATAAGCACCGGACAAAGCTGGGGCAACGCTTGCCCGGCTTCCTGGCCGTCCACGCCTTCCCGAACCGCCTGCCCAACCGCCCACGGTGACCCGGGACCAATGGTGCCAGGAATCTTAGCATCCTGCTTGGGATACACTTCTTATATATCTGAATGCTCTGAATCACTCACTCTGACAAACGCTGCCGCTTCGGTTGCATTTTCTTACCTGCTTTTGTACGTATCCCCTTCACATCGAGCGTGTGCTGTCCCTGTTCACCAGCGCCCATTCTTTTGGGGAAGCCGGGCTCATTGCCCTAGAAACATACCCCAGGACGGAATCTTCGCTTATAACAAACTATGACGCAGGAGTCATTCAGTATTTTTTAAATCCAGGTCTCTATTTTTCCTGTACAAATATGAATATAGGCAAAATTAATAGTCAAAAGGCTTTTAAAAATATATGCATTTTGATAACTCGTTGCTAGTTACGTTTTGCTGTTGATATGAGCTTGGATCACACTTTCCTTTAATAGGCTTTTGAAATTCCTTTCAGAAAGTTAAAATGGTCAAATGATCCATAGTAAAAACCAGAAGAGACCTATGTAAATCCAAAATACATACTTGAAAAGGCAGCACCTTTTGGATGAACTACATTAGGGCCGAGTTATACAGGACATGGATTATATAACAGTGTACCACAGAGACTTCAAAGCAAATGGGGCATCTTGTCTGAGAACAAGAGAGAACAGGAAGAAAGAGGAGGAGGGGGAAGAGAAGAGAAAGAAGGAAGAAGAAGGGGAGACCAGGACAGAGAGATTAGATGGAAAACAGGATCAGGAAAACCTACGTATACGGCTTCTCTGCATCAGGAAAGTGACTCGTCTTTGGGTAATTTACAATGTGTCTTAAGCAAAGGATGGACCGTTAAGGTAATAATTCATAAACATAGAACCCAAACCTAGAGACATCTTATATAAAATGTTAATGCAATACTATTTACTGGATTAGACAAAAAGAGCTAGGTTCTACACTCTGCACATTTTCAGCTAAGAGCTTTGCCTCAGGATGTAATTCCAAGGGAGAGCAAGGCTTCCTCTTCAGGGGTCAAGGAGCAGTTTGCAAAGACATGGCCTAAGGGTCTCATCTCCTAAAAGTCCTAGTGGTCAGCTTGTTTGGCTTAGGACCCCATTCTGACCTCCCACCTGGGAGCCTTTCCCCTCCACATAACTCTCCCCGCCAAGTCAGAACAGGCTGCCCCAGAACCCTGACTCAGGTACCAGGAGAGAGGTTGTCTTTGAACCCCGCTGGCGAGTTAGGAGATGTCTCTTTCCCTAACGGAGATGCTCTTTTCTATGAAACCCATTCCGGTTTCACAGCAGCTGGATGGCAGGGAGCCTGGATTTGCTTCTCAGACTCGAAGTGACCTCAACTGGGGCGACCTGGCTTTATCCCTTGTGCTTGTTGCAGCACCAATGGCCAGGGTTTCTAGGGTCCCAAAGAGCACACGAGGATATACCAGAGTCAGAAACAAGCCCCAAACTGTCTCGTGTATTGAATTTGAGTTACCACATGTACTTCAGATTCTGTTACGTCTCCCTCAGCAGAAGGGGGTGAAGTGAGGGGCAGGAGCGGGTGGGTGACTAAAGAATCTTCCACTTACAGAAAAAAAATGAAGTTCAAAAGTCTAAAAATTCCCCGTGGATAAAAATTAAAGAGTTTTGTGCTCACACTTTCATACTCTTTATCGGGGGACACCTCACACTTTACAAAGCCCTGCTGCATGCAGTGTTTCTTGTGGAGCTCACAGCGACCTGCCACTTAACTGGGGCAGATGTAAAGAGTCCCATTTTCTAGATGAGGAAACTGAGGCCATGCAGCTCGCAAAGGGTAAGGAAGGCTGGAATTCAAGCCTGGCCAAGTCCCGCGCCGTGTAGCATCACGCTGACAGCTGGCTCTGGGAAGCGGGAGACAGACGTCTGCGTCTTCACTGCTGTTTGGCCTCTGTTTGTGGAGCGTCCCCGTCAGCCGGGAGGCCCATCTTTACCTGGTTTTCCAGCTGGCTGAGCCGCTGTTTCACTTTCATCTGGGTGGCACTGTACTCAGCCAGGAGCCGTGCAAACCTGGTCTGCAGGGTGTCCAGGGAGGACTCCAGGTCCTCCACTTTCTCCTCGATGTCCTGGGGGCCCGCCCCGGCCTTGGCCGGTTCCTCGTCTATCAGGTTGTCCTTTATCTGGATCTGCCGCCCCCTCCCCTCCAGCGCCTTCTTGGCCTCAGGGTATTCAGCGAGAGCCTCCGTCAGGTCGTCCTCGGAGAGGCAATGAAGACTGAACACAGCCAAAAATAAATAAAATAAACCAATTTATGAAAAAAAAATGGAAAACACTGGTAATGGCCTAGCAAACTGACTTGACAAGTCACTGATGGGGCATGACCCGTCTTTTTATTTTTTATTTATTTATGTTTATTTATCTTTTAAACTCTATTTATTTATTTATTTATGGCTGCATTGGGTCTTTGCTGCGGTGCGTGGGCTTCTCATTGCGGTGGCCTCTCATGTTGCGGAGCACGGGCTCTAGACGTGCAGACTTCAGTAGCTGCAGCACGCAGGCTCCGTAGTTGTGGCTCACAGGCTCTGGGGCGCCGGCTCAGTAGTTGTGGCGCACGGGCTTAGTTGCTCCGCGGCACGTGGGATCTTCCCGGATCAGGGTTTGAACCCGTGTCCCCTGCACTGGCAGGCGGATTCTTAACCACTGCGCCACCAGGGATGTCCCGCGACCTATCTTTTTAAAACCTTGCCCAGAGGACAAGGTTCTCCTTCCGGGTTGCACATTACTGTCACCCAAGGGGCTCTGAAAACACATGAAGCCTGGGACCCACCCTGGTCTGGAGACGGGCTGGACCTTGGGAGTCGTGAGGTGTTATTACTGGTGAAATCCACCAAATAGGCCATGACCTGCCGTCTCCCTTCGTCCCTCTCTCCCTTCCTTTCCCTGCCTCCCTCTTTCTTCCTTTCTTTCTTTCATTTTCAAACATGCAAAAGAGTAGAGAGACTAACATAACAAATGCTTTTTAGATGTGGGTGAGCTACAGCAAGACACCAAGGGCTCTGTAAGTCACAGAGCTGGACCTGTCCCCAGAGTTTGGTCCCAGAGGTCTGGGGCACCTCTAACAACTTTCAAGTGATGCTGCTGGTCCAGGGCCACACCTCGAGGGCTAGACAGAGGTAGGAATGCCCCCCCTGTGAAAAGCAAACATCAAGTGTGTTGTCACATGTTAGGGACACCTGGCTTCCCAGCTCCCCATCCCCTATTTGCTTGGTTACACTCGTGTTTACTGAGTGCCTAGATCATTACATTGCACTCATGTGCCTTGGGACCCCTCAACACCTCCTTAATAATCTTGTCTCAATTCTGACGATTTTTTCTCCTGGAGTATGATCCATGGCCTCTTGGTATCTGTGCCCACCTGTCCCCCTCTCTCTCCCAGCCTTCTGCTGAATCTTAGATTGCCAAGGACAGCACCAAGCACAAAAAGGGGTGGGGTCGATGTCTGGGTGAGAGCTGCCTGTCCCACTGAAGCCTGATTGAAGCAAGGACTCCCCCCAACGAGTCAGCCACCCACAGGGCTCTTGCATCTCCATAGGCTCATGTAACCATGGAGTGGCAGGCCACCAGGACTGGCCAAGTCACCCAGGCAAGCCTCAAGCTGTGTTCTTGAGATCTTCTAAGTTATGATGCAGGGCACTAATTCTGGAGCAGGGGAGCCACCCATGTGGCCTGCTGGGTGGTAACTGTGGCCTTTAGGCTGGCCACTCAGCATCTCTGGGCCCCAGTTTCTAAAGCAGTAAGATGGAGATAATCACGCCCACACTTCTTGTCTTCTGCAGCAGTTCTCATGAGAAAATAAGACGTGCTTGGAATGCTTTGTACACCATGAAGCCACCCTGAGGTTTTGCTGCGATCCAGTGGTTTTTATATCCACAACCATGGCACAGTTTTTAGTTTAAAAATCTTGGAAATGACAAGCAGGGCCTCCACCAGCTTATGTGATGCCTTTGTGCAAATCAGAAAAAGGAGGCCCAAGGAGGCACAGCTTGGAGACTGAGGCATGGGTGGGGCTTTAGCCCACTCACAACTAGAGGTGATCTTGTTACTGACTGGGGTCTTTGGACTTTTTTTTGTTTTTTTTGCGGTACGCGGGCCTCTCACTGCTGTGGCCTCTCCCATTGCGGAGCACAGGCTCCGGACGCGCAGGCTCAGCGGCCACGGCTCACGGGCCCAGCCGCTCCGCGGCACGTGGGATCCTCCCGGACCGGGGCACGAACCCGCGTCCCCCGCATCGGCAGGTGGACTCTCAACCACTGCGCCACCAGGGAAGCCCCTTGGACTCTTTAATCAATAGAAATTGATAAGAGTCCAGATGAGGAATTCAGGCCTTTATTGGGACTCATGCTGCAGCACAAGGGAGCAAAAACAGTAACAGGTGGCCTTGCTTGCTCCCTGAGGGGTGGGGGGCGAGCCTGTCCCTTAAAGGATATGGGGGTGGATCGGTAGGTTGGGCTGGAGGGGGCGCTTAGGTGGTCTGCACATGCCTGTAGTTATTTTTAGTCCTACAGATTCTTTGTGTCCTGTTGCTGGAGGAGACGTTTGTCTAGTGGCAAGTGCAAGCACTCTGGTAGAGGGTCCCAGGTCCCAGCCTGTCTTAATCTGAAGGAAGTCATATCCGCCTAGGCCCTGTTTTAGATTTGAGTTCTGAAACTAATATACTTTTAGTATATTATACCTCCTCTAAAAGCCATGGGGTAACATGCCCTGGCTCCTCTGACTGTCCAAGAAGAGGAACTCCAAGGGCAACCATTCTGGATCTCCCTGAACCTGCCCCGTGGCCCCCGGGTGGCCCCCGAATCACGCTGTGGGGTCTGCAGCCCTGGGCCCACTCACCTGTCCGGGCTCCGACTAGCACATCGAAGCCGTAGAGGAAGTCGGCTGAATAGTCCAGGACCAGCCAAAGCACCAGGTGCTCAGACTGAAGCTCATCAAAACAGGCCCCAGACAAGTGTGAGGAGGGGCAGGTGTGTCGGGGGGAGGGAGCAAGGCGGCCAGCAGCTCCGAGCTACAAACCCCGGGTCAGCTCATCCCGCTGACAGCCCGGCCCACAGGGTTGCACCCCGGCGTCAGCACCCCAGCCCCGATGAGGGGACCCAGGCTCTCAGAAGCTTTTCTGTCTCAAGGTCACCGAGCTCCTCAGAAGAGCTGGAACTGACCCCAAAGAGTGGGCACCGTTGCCTCGCTCAGCAGGAGCGACAAGACTGCTCCCCTCCCCCAGCCGGGGGGCGGTTTATCCAGGCCTCAGATGAAGGGGCCGAGAACGTACCCTTTCCGGGGCCTTTAAATGCCAACGAAGATATGACGATTTCTGAGAGATTAACAGCAGAACAAGCCACATCTACCCCCACAAACCGGCAGTGTGGGAGCACCCCGAGGCCCCGGCTGCCCTCCCAAGAGCAGCAGCTCACCTGGCAGCCCAACCGGCTCAGCAAACCCAAAGCCCACAGTCGACAGCCTGAGAACGTCGCCCGGCGCCTGCACCCCTGTCCTGCAGGGCAGCTCAGGAGCGACCCAGCCCCGCCCACGCCCCCTCAGAAGAGCAGTGGCTCGCCCTCGCATCTTCCTCCTGCAGCTCCATTAAGGAGGCTCCAAGGGGCCAGGGCCATGGTTTTGATCTCAAAGCCAGGCCTCCACCGGTGCTTCAGGGAACCCAGGAGGAACTGAGGCCCATGCAGCTGGACGGAGGCTGCCAGGGACTCAGAGCTCTGTGCTGAGGCCCCGCCCCACGCCCCTACCTGCAAACGAGCAGACACCAGTTGTAGAAGACAGGCACGGCGATCGTGGTCAGCCAGTGACAGCACATGGTGCTGGAGGGGTCCACCACGACGGTGTCCTTCTTTCTGGAAACACCGACACACAAGCAGCACAGAGCGTTGGAAGACCACAGTTTTGGAAAGGCTTAGAGACCTGGCCTAGCTTAGAGACCCCAGGGCAACTGCAGGCTGCAGCTAGAGATGGCTTCCCAGATAGGATGCTTTCAGTCCCCGGGGGGGGGGTCACATGGGTGTCCCCGTATGGGTGTCCCCACACAGGCTGCAAGCAGGGCAGACTCCAAAGGCCTTCTCTCCCAGCTCAGCGCCCCAGGAAGCCACCGGTGACTACAAAACCACAGTGATGACGTTCCCATGTCCTGGGGTATCATCCATAGCCTTCAGATGCCGAGCAGGAAAATGGAGCACAGGGATGTTGGAACCATCTCGGGGAGCTCTGTGAAAATGCCGACTCCCAGGCCCAGCCAGACCCCTCCAGGACTGGGGTCTGGAAATGTGCATTTAAGCACTGCCCTGGGTGGTTCTGAGACAGCTCCTCTCTGGACTGAACTTGGGAGCTTGGGAGCCTGGAGCTCTCCCTTGGGAGTGTGCTCTCTCCACCTCACTAACTGCAGTCCTGCAGATGTTCTAAAGACATTTCCCGCCTCTCCACCCAAAGCCACCAACCTGGGAACCATCGAGGTTATGTCAGCCAACACTGAATGGAAGAAATAGCTTAGGGTGCTTTCGGTGTTTATTTTCAGGATTGTCGGAGGATTGGAATTTATAGGCGGTACTGGGGATCTTTCTTTGGGTCCACGCGTCTCCTCCCCCACCCCATCTGCCCCCCATGCCCGCCTAGGCCTGCAGAGCTGCCCCCGCGCCCCGGAGGAGACCCTGAGTTGCCTTTCTGTTTTCACCTCAACTCAGCAAGTCCAAGAGCAGCTGCTGATTGACTGGGCTTTGGATTAAAGTTCGTGAATATAGCGTTTTCTAGTACCCAGGAAAAGGGCTCCGCGTACCCCACTGTGTGGACGGCCACCTCGTGGGCAGACAGAATGCCCAAGGGGAGGGCAGGCTCCCAGCGAAGCCCCGAACTGCTCACCCGAGGCTGCAGACAAACCTGCCTACCTACAAGCCCCCCTTTGGGTTCCCCGACTTTCCCCGCAGAGCGAGACCCTCATGTGATCTCGGCAGGCCTGATCCTGCCTGAGACCAACTCCTTTTCTGTAGCCCTAAGCAGCCCTCTCTGCAGGGCTGACCCTAAGGCCTGACTGCATCTCTCTCCTCCCCAGGGCCAGGGCCGGGTGGTATGGAACCAGGCCTGCTGTGACCATGGAACCCCCTCTGGGGGAAGTTTCTCTCAGCACTTACTCCTCCTTTTTTGGGTTTTCCTTTTTCTCTTCCTGTTTTTCTTTCTCCTTTTTCGCCTTGTCACTGGATGACACAGGGTGACATTTAGCAATTTTCATATACCAAGGTCATTACCACGCGGAGAGGGTGTGGTGCAGGAAACCAATCTTTCCAGCACACTGTGATGAAATGAGGTTGTTGTTTTCATGAATAATATCATTATTATTATTCCTGAAGGGGGAGGGTACCACCCCCACTGAAGTATCCATTGTATACGTTGAAATGTACACAATGGTTCAGTCTAATATTCTACAATTTCTGACCTATTTCCGTGAGTCCCTAGAAAGTCACAAGCAGCTTGAGACTGGAAACTTTTGAGGTAATGGGAAATAAACCCAAATCCACACCTTTAGGGTGGAAAAGTCACTCAGAGTTTTGGGAGTCACATGGAACGCTCTTTGTTCTGAGGAAAGGGGGTGGCTTTTCCGTCGTTCTGGGGTCACGTGAAAACCTGGCCCTCGATGGGAAAGCCAGGGGACAGAAAGGAAGCGAGACCCTTAGGTAGGCACAGGTGTGCTGTGCAGCAGCAAGTCTTCAAGTCGTCTGAGGCAAATGCAGCCACGCTCAGAGGCTTCCAGACTTTGCTGGATGTGGCATGGCAGGTGGGGCCTCGCCCTCCTATCTGCATCAGCAGGAAGGGCCTGTAAGGGCAGATGTTTCCTCAACACACAGATTTACTCTGCTTCCCCTTCTTTATTCCATGTCTTTTATGGGTGGGACACGGTTACAAGGGTTACCTATTAACGGTTACAGTAGTCCTGCAAGGCACGCATTATTGCCCACTGAACAGCCGGGGAAACAAAGGTGGAGGGTAAAAGACCCTGCCTGCCTCAGGGCACCCCCAGAATCACCCGCAGGCCCTTCTGATTCCCCTGTTCCTTCCCCTGGAGGAAGGAAGGGCTGAGAAATAAGTGTCTGCTAACTAAACAACTCGTTGAAAAGGACCAATGCACTTTACACAGCACTTCCCCAGGAAATAATCAAAGATGTGTGCAAACATGCATACAGAAGAATCATCACCACCATTATTTCTAATAGTCACAACATAAACAATCTAATCATACAACAGAGGAAATTCTTCATCAACCACAGAATTCTATGAGGCCACTTACAACGAGGCTGTGGTAGAATATTCAGTGACGGGGGAAAATGTTCCTCAGATTTTGCTAAGTTAAAAAGCAGACTACAAAAGATTTTCTAATAATAGCTGTACTAGGTTTCTATTGCTGCAAGAACAAATTACCAGAGACTTAGTGGCTTAAAACAGCCCAAATGGGGGGCTTCCCTGGTGGCGCAGTGGTTGAGAGTCCGCCTGCCGATGCAGGAGACACGGGTTCGTGCCCTGGTCCGGGAAGATCCCACATGCCGCGGAGCGACTAGGCCCGTGAGCCATGGCCGCTGGGCCTGCGCGTCCGGAGCCTGTGCTCCGCAACGGGAGAGGCCACGCAGTGAGAGGCCCGCATACCGCAAAAAAAAAAAAAAAAAAAAAAAAACAAAACAGCCCAAATGTATGATCTTGCAGATCCGTAGGTCAGAGGTCTGGTAGGGGTCTCATCGAAGTCAAGGTGTCAGCAGGGCTGTAATACTTTCTGAAGGCGCTAGGGAAGAAACTGTTTCCTGCTCGCTTGGATTGTTTGCAGAATTCAGCTCTCGGCAATTTTAGGGCCAGTATCCTCATTTTCTTGCTGGCTGCAAGCTGAGGACACTCCCGGCAGCTTTCAGGGGCTGCTGCATCCTTGGTTCGCGGCACCCTTCCTCCATCTGCAAAGCCGGCAACGGCGGGTTGAGTCCTTCTCAAGATGCCATCTCTCTGCAGCTGGGAAAGGTTCTCCGCTTTTAAGGATGCACATGATTCGACTGGGTCCACCTCGATAAGCCAGGATAATCTCCCCATCTCAAGGTCCTTAAACTTCATGACATCTGCAAAGTCCCTTTCGCCCGTGTAATAAGGTAACATAGTCCCACGATGTGGGGATTAGCATATGGGCACCTCCGGGCTACCTACTACAGTCTCCACTGGCCCTCAAAGACTTCCTTGCATCCCATGTGCAAAATGACTTCACCCCCATTCCAAGATCCCCCAGCCCCTTCCCATTAGAGCAGCAACTCAGACTCCAAAATTATCACCTAAGTCTCGGCAGTTCAGAAGTCCCAAATCTCATCATCTAAATCAGGTGTGCGTGGACTCTGGGTGTGAATCATTTGAGACACAAGTCCTCCTTACCTGTGGAACTAAAGAAACGAATCATCTCCACAAACACAACGCAGGAGCAGGCATAGGACACCAGATGTAGATATTCTAGTTCAGCAAGGGAGAAGATGGGAGGACAAAAGGAGTCAGTGATTCCAAGTGATTTCGAAATTCAGCAGGGCCATCGGCCAGTATGTTTCAAGGCCTGAGAATAAACCTCTACAGCTCATGGCTCTGCCCTCAAGTCATCCTTCCTTTTTCATGAAAGGTAGCACCTGTTTGTAGCTGAGTGGTTTTTTATCAGCCTGCTTTCTGCCTCTAGAATTTAGAGGTCTAACAGTTTTCCTTCATTTTGTACCGTTTCTATCCTTCAGGTCCAAGCTGGCAGCGTTTTGGCTGCCATAAAATCTAGAACTTAATGGGTCATGTATACCAGAGGGATCCACTCCACTAGACAGAGGCTCATCCACAGATCTTTCTGAGAAATCTCTTCTCTATTTTTGGCTTCTGTTGAGATGAGCCATGGTTCACACCCTCGGTCTCTTCAGAGGGTCTTTTATGTGACTGAATACTCAGAACTTTTGATCTTGAGTTATTAGCAAAAGTTCAGCTGCATCCTCAGCTTTTTCCTGAAGGCATGCTTTCCTGACAGTGAGTTTTTAAAACGTATTATCTTTTGCCATTCGAGCAGGCTGAGAACTTCCCAAATCATCAAGTTTTGTTTCCTTTTCATTTATCAGTTCTTCCCTCAATTTCTTTCTTTTTTTTTTTTTTTTTTTTTTTGCGGTATGCGGGCCTCTCACTGTTGTGGCCTCTCCCGTTGCGGAGCACAGGCTCCGGACGCGCAGGCTCAGCGGCCATGGCTCACGGGCCCAGCCGCTCCGCGGCATGTGGGATCTTCCCGGACCGGGGCACGAACCCGCGTCCCCCATATCAGCAGGCGGACTCCCAACCACTGCGCCACCAGGGAAGCCCCTTCAATTTCTTTCTTAAGTTTTACCATAAACAGCAAGAATAAACCAGGCTGCACCCTCAATACCTTTGCTTAGAAATGTCCTCAGCTAAATATTCAAGCTCATTGCATACGAATTCTGCTTCCCCCATACTTGTGGGACGTAATCCTGCTAAGCTTTTTGCCACGAAACAACAACAATCCCCTTTCCTTCAGGTTCTAATAGCCTGCTCCTCACTTCCTTACAAGCCCTCACCAGCAGCACCCCTAAAGTCCAGATTTCTACTAATAGTCTGTTTCGATCACTTAGGTATTAAGTATGTAGGCAACTTAGGTTTTTCTCTGTAATGCTCCCCAGTTTTCCTTCTGAACCCTCACTGGTAGAGTTTTTTTTTCTGATAATTGTTCCCCATTTTTTTACATCTTTATTGGAGTATAACTGCTTTACAATGTTGTTAGTTTCTGCTTTATAAAAAAGTGAATCAGCTGTACATATGCATATATCCCCATATCCCCTCCCTCTTGCGTCTCCCTCCCACCCCTCTAGGTGGTCACAAAGCACCGAGCTGATCTCCCTGTGCTATGTGGCTGCTTCCCACTAGCTACCTATTTTACGTTTGGTAGCATATATATGTCCATGCCACTCTCTCACTTTGTCACAGCTTACCCTTCCCCCTCCTCATATCCTCAAAACATGCTCCTTAAAATTCTTCTAGATCCTGCCTAGGGTCAATTCCGAACCCACTTCCACATTTTAGCTATTTGTAACAGCAGCACTCCACTTCTGGGATCGAAAGCTGTGTTATTGATTTTCTACTGTTGCCATAACAAATTACCCCAAGTGTAGTATCTTAGAACAACCCAAATTTATTCTCTTACAGTTCTGGAGATTGGAAGAAGTCATATAATCTGACTGGATGAAAATCAAGGTGCCCTCAGGCTGTGTTCCTTTTTGGAGGTTCTGGGGATAAACGGTTTCCTGCTCACTGGGATCGCAGGCAGAATCCAGTTCCTTTTATTTTATTTTATTTTTTTTGTGTGGTACGCGGGCCTCTCACTATTGTGGCCTCTCCCGTTGCGGAGCACAGGCTCCGGACGCGCAGGCTCAGCGGCCATGGCTCACGGGCTCATGTGGGATCCTCCCGGACCGGAGCACGAACCCGAGTCACCTGTATCGGCAGGCGGACTCTCAACCACTGCGCCACCAGGGAAGCCTGGAATCCAGCTCCTTGAAGCTCCGGACCAAGGTCCCTGTTTTCCTGCTGGCTGTAGATGGAGGGCTCTCCCTGGCTTTTGGAGGCTGCTGCATCCATGGCTCATGCCTTCCTCCCCACCCCCTCCACCTTCAAAGCCAGCAATGACAGGACCGTCCCACTCACACTGCGGATCTCTCCTCCTTCTGTCTCATGTCTCTGACTCACTCTCCTACCTCCCGCTTCTGCTTTAAAGAACTCATGTGATTACATTGGGCCCACCTGGATAATCCAGAATAATCTCTCCATCTGCAGGTCCTTAAATTCAATCACATTTGCAAAGTCTCCTTTGTCATGTAAGATAATCTACTCACAGGATCCAGGGATTAGGATGGAAACATTTTTGGTGAGGTTGTGGTAGTGAAATTACTCTGCTTCCCACAGTAGTCAATAGTGATTGATCATTTACTACGTACCAGGCACTGTTGTAAGCACTTCCCATGTATCAGAACAGTCTTAACACAACTCTGTAAGATGCCAATTACAATCCCTATTTCACAAGTCGGGAAACTGATGCACAGAGAGGTCAGGTAACTTGCTCAAGGTCACAAGGCTCTCAGGGGGTTGAGTTGGGATGCAAATGCTCTTAACCAGTACATATGTTAAACATATTGCATCTGTCTATGTGTCTGCCTATCTATCTATCTATTCAATATATATATGTTTAGAGAAAACTTGGAGGGACATTTGCCAACATGGGAAGAGGGGTTGTCTCTGATAATGGGGTTCAACTGCTAACATAAAGTGTACTTTTTTATGGGTGTATGCTCATGGGTGCTTTTCTGTGTTTTCTAAGTTTTTGACAATGAGCATATTAATAAACTAAGAACAAAAGTTGTTAGAATCTTTAAACGAGAAGAGCAAGGACGCTCACCCATCCTCTCTGTTCTCTTGAATCTACTGGTGTTTCTGCAGCTGAAGTATTAATGTCAAGATACCAGCAGAGGGCGCTGCCCACAAGCTTATCGGGCACACTTAGCCCTGCTGGGAGTTGAATTACACCAGGCTCTGCCACCCTCGTTCAGGATTTGTGGCCCCAGGTTACAAGCCTTGGACTTGCCTCTGGCTACCAACCTGCTGAGGGCCTAGGGAACACCCGGTGCCATCCAGCTGTGTCCTGGAATCCACCCAGCACTGCCCCAGGGGACCTACACAGAGCTACAAAACAAGGCTGGTTTTGGCCGAGAACAGATTGATCGGGAGAAAGAAATGTTCAGAACCCATGGGACTAAGTGAAAATGCTAGAAATGTGGTGGAAGAATGGGGGAAGGTGTCCATAAGAACTGCTTCTGTATTTTGTACCCAGGTGGTTCCATGTGGGGGCAGCGCCCAATTTTGTCCCTCGGTCCTTGGCTGCAGTGTAGACCCACGATACGAGGCCATCTGAAAAGATTTATAAGAGCCTGACGTAGCTGACGACATCTACACCATCCTTGCCCACATCCCAGCCCCAGGATGCAGAAGCCTGGAGACCTACCCACAACACAACACCTCTACCCATGGTTTCTGGTGCCCTGAGCCTTTGCCTGACTGCGGGACTCAACACCAGGTTTCCAAGGGCATCAAACACACATCACAGTAGCTATCATTTTGCAGATTAAATCATTTCATTTTTCTTGACCGTTGGAGTTTGGGTCTCTGGATCTGATGTCCCAATCTATGTAAACAAAATGAAACTAAGGAGGAGAGGATGGGGGAGGGATGGAGTGGGCGTTTGGGATTAGCAGATGCAAACTAGTATATATAAGGATGGATAAACAACAAGGTCCTACTGTAGAGCACAGGAGACTATATTCAATACCCTGTGATAAACCAATGGAAAAGAATCTGAAAAAGAATATATGTATGTGTAACTGAATCACTTTGCTGTATTCCAGAAACTAACACAATATTGTAAAGTCACTTCAATTAAAAAAATACATTTAAAAAACAAACTAAAAAGCCCCAAAATGCAACGAAGTTTCACGGAGGGAAATGGAAGGAAGTTCTATCAGAAGAACAAAGGGAAATAACAAGAAAAAGCCTCCGCACAGTTCTCGGTCAATTGGAAGTCAAGAAATTGGCATTTCTTGGCCAATGTTGATGGTTTTCCCCTAAGCTCCAACTGAGACCCCCCTCCGCTACCTACCCCCACGGTGTTCCAGAAAGGAAGTCTGGAGAACGGGGCACACACGCACATGTGTTCACACACAAATATGGTCACATACATATGCACACTGTCTGCTCGGGCTCTTGGGTGATGTTGCCAGAATCACACATCAAACTGCTCTGCCAGGTCAGCATCGGGTGGTAGGAAGGAATTACAGTGGGTCACGGTTTCAAGAGGCTAATCTCCGGAACTATTTAAATTTCCTCTTTCCACTGTCCTGATCATGCCCTCCAAATTGGCCTGAACTGGCCTTAAGACAAGGGCACTTCACTGGCACACAGGAGCTTGAGGATGTAGAATGGAACGTGCATTCTCATCATGAAGGAGATTATCCACTGCTCTGTAAAGGGACTCTAGCTTTGCATCTTCAGATACACGGCAACAGAGGTGTTAGCACTGAAAATGTTTACCGATCCAACCCCTTCGCTTTCTAGATAAGAACAATGAGAGACACAGAAATAAAATGACCTGCCCAGAGAAGTCACACAGACCAGGTCCCTCTCCCCATTTGTCCACGGGGATGGGTTTCCAATGGAAGGAGCAGGATCCTGGCATGGTCTGGTGGGGTTTGGGGGAAGTAGCAGTACAAAGCTGGGGTGTCTACGGGGAGGCGGTTGGCCGCAGGGAGCAGGAGGGAGCAGGGGTACTCACTCCTTCTCTGCGCTGTTGCAGGCATTGGTGCTGCTTCTGGCCAGGGGCCAGTCACCGCGGGGAGGTAGAGAGAGCACAGCATGGGAATCTGAACTCAAGTTCAGCTGGGGACCCCTTGCCCCCAGGCGGTTACTCTGGGACTCCCGTCCCGTCTCACGGGCCTTTCCACACAGATTGCACAGAGGGAACTGTTATCGTCAGGGACAGACATATTTTTGTGACTAGTGAGTGCTGGTGAAGGGGAGAGGATGAACACCTGGGTAAGCTGAGGCTCCTGAATAACTGAGGATTAACTCTTTGGATCCCATCCAGCCTCGATTCCTCTCAAGTCCTCCAGTGTTAGCATGTGCCAGGCAGTGGGCCAGGCGCTATTGGGGGGGGGGGCACAGAGACCACCTGGCATGGCACCTGCCCTCGTGTGCTCCTGGGTGAACGGGCCAAGCTCCTTGGACCAGAATGGACATAGTTAGCAGCAGCAGCAGCAACTTGCTGCCCCCCTCTGCGGAGACGTGGCTGTCACAGGGCCCTTCCCTTGGAAACCCCATCACAGGGTCCACTTCCAGTTCTCAGGGCAAAAAATGGACTCTGGGGCTTCCCTGGTGGCGCAGTGGTTGAGAGTCTGCCTGCCGATGCAGGGGACACGGGTTCGAGCCCCGGTCCGGGAGGATCCCACGTGCCGCGGAGCAACTAGGCCTGTGAGCCACAGCTACTGAGCCCGCGCGTCTGGAGCCTGTGCTCCGCAACAAGAGAGGCTGCGACAGTGAGAGGCCCGTGCACCGTGATGAAGAGTGGCCCCTGCTCGCCGCAACTGGAGAAAGCCCTCGCACAGAAACGAAGACCCAACACAGCCAAACATAAATAAATAAATAACTTAAAAAAAACACGTACTCTGGGCAGAGCTGCCCCAGGTTTCAGCCCATCCTCCCCCTTCCCCTGCCCCACATTCATCTTAGAACTTCAGCGCCTGCCACCCTGGATCTATGTGAGAAGCTGGTAGAAGGTGGGGGCTGGCTTCACAACCAAGCATGTTTATGAAAGCTGGATTGGGCAGTACTTGGTGATGTTCTTTAGGAAAAGGCGCGATCTCTCTGAGCTCACCTGCCAGTTCGCATCTTTGACAGCTGGGTTTAGAAAACCAGCCTGGCCTCACAGGGCTAGAGAGCAGCTTGCCTGCCTGTGGTGACTGCAGACCATTCCCAGGACAGGAGACGCCGGGGCCCAGAGCCAGGCACTGGTGACACCCCGGCCTGACTCGCGGGGCACCTGTCCTATGATGTTGAACATCCAGCCAAATGCCTCTTTGGTACTCCAGCTCATCCCCCCCAAGCCTCCCTCTCCCCCTCCAGGATGTGGCTCTGACTGCTTGTTTCAGGATTGGTTCAGATCATCTAAAAATCCCCTGGGGAATCAAAACTGTGAGATTATGGAGGAAAGTTTAGCTCTCTGGGGTGCGGTTGCCCGTGAGCTGCACCATAATCTGCCATAATCTCATCGGGCCAAACCCACAGGAGAACTAAGACCCATCTCTGCATACACTTTGCTTTGCTGATGGGACTTGGCCTTGAAAATTCACAGTCTTCTTTCCCCAGGAAGCCTCCCTGATTGATCTGCTCCCATCCTGCACCTCTGCATTCACCTGTCCACTCTGGACCTTCCAGCAAGTGACCAGGCATGGGTGGCATAGTTGGGGCCTGGTTCTGATGGGGTCAACCCTCCGTTAATCTGGTCACATAGGGAAATGGGCAGAGTCTAATGTTCACCTCCATGAGTCTAAAGTTGTGGAGACGAAGTTTGATCAATTAAGTCAAGGAAGTCTTTGTTTGCCTAAAAGGAACTGAACCAGCCTGGCTGGCTTGGTAGCAAACCTCCTTTCCTCCCCCACTCTTTCCTCCTCCTCCTCCTCCTCCTCCTCCTCCTCCTCCTCCACCCTCCTTTCTTCCTTAGCTGCCATCCCTCCTGTCTTGCTGGCTCAGCAGCGAACAGCACGTGGGCCTCGTGGGCCTGGCGCTCCCTCACAGCCCGGGATGCCCAGCCCTGGGAACCTGCGATGGCCCTGCACACATCCAGCCGGCACCCAGGCCCTCCGCGGCCCCCTTCCCACGGCCCAGGGAGCCCGAGGGTTTATAGTCCGAGCTCATGGGAAATGGGAGCCTGAGAACGCTGCTCCACCGGGCCTCCGGCGCTCAGCCAGAGATTCTCACACCTCTCCCCAGCAGAGAAGACTACTGTAGGTCTCCTAAAGTCTCTGGCAAGACATTTCTTTGAACTCTCCTATTTTACCTTAAATACGCTTGTACATTTTGCAATGCACTGCATAACCTATAATAAACATACCCCCCCCCAAATCTATCTTCAAGTTCAATGATTCTTCTGATCTCTCCTCCTGCTGTTCAGTCCATTTAATATATGTTTTGTTGTATTTCTCAGCTCTAGAATTTTCCTTTTGCATTTTTAATACCTTCATTTATCTATTGAGATTCCCTATCATTTCTTCATTGATTTTCCTTTAATTCTCTGTACATATTTATGATTGTTGCTTTGAAGTTTGTTAAATACAACATCTGGACTCAAAGTTTCTATTGACTGTCTTTTAGTCATTAGAATGGAACACATTTTCCCATTCCTTTTCATGGCTAAGTTTTTTGATTCAGAAATCAGACACTGTAGGCAGTATATTCTAGCAATGTTGTAGTCTATTGTGTTCTTCGAGGTTTTTGTTTATCTATTTTTGGTCTGTTGTCTGCTTGATTTTTTTTTTCCTATTCTAGTAGGAAGTTAACTTGCCTGTATTCAAACTGCAAACTTTTCTCTCCTGTAATATGAAGCAGCTCACATTTTTATTCTGTTTTTATGGTTTGTCATTGCTGCTTTTCAATCCTGGCACCTTGGGTGTTTCCTCTATGGCTACATAATTTGGTGGCAGATTTTGAAGCTCACTCTTTCAGTGATTTCCCTCCTTAAATTTTCAACTGCATTGCCAGCCTTGGAGTCTGTCCACTGACACTATAATCACACAGGACTAGATTACTGCTGCCCAAGCTGTATATGATTTGGAAATACATTTTAATTAACAAGGAGCAAACACACAGACTTTGCTCCATGCAGTTCTAGCTCACAAAATTCCTCTGTTTTCTGCCTATTTTGGTTTTGAATAGGGATCCTTGGGTTCTCCCCTGTACATGCTTAAATAGTTTAGTGATCAGCCAGGAATAAAAACAGTTTATATTTAGATTTCATGACTCACTCTTACTGTGGTTTCTTGCTGTCAAGATGTCGTCTTTAAATTTTCACTTCTTTTCTACCCTTGAACTCTTATCTCTGGCACCTTGAGCCAGTCAGGCTGTAGTTTTCTGTGGCCTTGGCCATGAAAACTGGGGAGTGCCCTTAGGCCAGAGTGTCACCACCTCACAATTCTTACCTCTTCCAGTTGTAGTTTTTGGAGATTAAACTCTCCACATTCTGTATGCTTCTGAACATTTTCTTGTGAATTTAAATACTTGTTGACTTTTAAAAACATTTTATCCAGGTCTTAAAATTAAGATTAATTAAGGGATTAGTTAAGGGATTTGGATTATCACTTCACATTGCCACATTCCTGGAAGTTCTCTAAATGTAGCCTTAATTTCTATTTCTCTTAACATGAGTGAAGTTAAATATCTTTTCAAACTTTTAGATTTATATATTTGCAAATAGTTGATGTCCTTTGCCTGTTTTTCTGCCATGTTTTTGGTCATTTTTCCCCCTCAATTTTTAAGAGTTTATGATATACTAAACTCTTTATGATATACTAAATTTCCATTTTTATTTGGGTCTGTTTCTAGACTCTATTCTATGCCATTGGTCTATTTGTCTTTTCTTGTGCTAGCACCATACAATTTTAAGCGTGAAGATGTTATAGTGTTTTATGTGTTCTTACAAGTCCCTCCTCATGGCTTTTCTTTTTCAGTATTTTATAGTTACTCTCACATATTTATTTTTCCATATGAACTTTATAATCAACTTTTCAAGCTTTATAAAATATTTGCTGTTATTTTTATTGGGATTGTGTTACATTAATAAATGAGCTCAGGGGCTTCCCTGGTTAAGAATCCACCTGCCAATGCAGGGGACACGGGTTTGAGCCCTGGTCCGGGAAGATCACACATGCTGCGGAGCAACTAAGTCCATGCACCACAACTACTGAGCCTGCGCTCTAGAGCCTGTGAGCCACAACTGCTGAAGCCTGCACACCTAGAGCCCGTGCTCCGCAACAAGAGAAGCCACCGCAATGAGAGGCTTGCGCACCGCAACAAAGGGTAGTCCCCCTCACTGCAACTAGAGAAAGCCCGTGCACAGCAACAAAGACCCAACACAGCCAAAAATAAATAAATAAAATAAATTTATAATAAATGAGCTCAGGGAGAACTAACATCTTCATGATGTTGAGCCATTCTATCTAAAAACAAGGGATATTTATTAAGTCGAATTTTGTGTCTTTCAGGAGTGTTTTAAAGTTTTCCCCATATTGTTTTTGTTTATTGTTAAGTTTATGCAAGCTACGGTTGATCCTCATTATTCATGGATTCCATATTTGTGATTCACCTAGTCACTAAAACTTATTCCTAACTCCAAAATCAATATTCAAATTATTTTTTAGATATGCATATGCTCAGAGTGGTGAAAATCTGAGCCACCTTTCTGTCTCTTATTTCAGCTCTCTTACTGTAAAATAGTGTCCTTCTCATGGCATATTTAGTGCCATGTTTTTCACATTTTTGTGTTTACTATTGGTGATTTCACTGTTTAAAATGAAGTAGTGTTGAAGTGCTGTCCAGTGTTCTTAAGTGCAAGAAGGCTGTGATGTGCCTTACAAAGAAAATATGTGTTAGTTTCCTTCAGGCATGAGTTATAGTGCTGTTGGCCATGAATTCTATGTTAATAATTCAATAATACATATTAAATAAGCTGTCTTTAAACAGAAACACACATAAAAGAAGGTTAGATATTGATCAGTTGGTGGAAATGATGTGACCAGAGGCTCATAGGAACGTAACCCCTAAGGGCCATAATTCAGCATTTGCTAAATTTAGTTTTAGGGATGACTTTATAGAACAGAACTGCCATTTAAAAAATGAGATTTATGAGGATTGACTATATTTAATTTTCTATGTTTCTATTGTAAATGAGGTTTTCATTACCAATATATCTTCTAATTGATTGTTATTTATATATATGAAGACTATTGATTTCTGTACATTAAATTTCTATCCTGCCGCCTCACTGAATTATTTCTTTGTTTCAACTAGTATTAATATTTATTCTCTCAGGTTTTTCAGGTATATTCTCTTATCATGTGCAAATAAAATTTTACTTCTTTTTCAATTCTATTCCCCTAATTAATTTTTCTTATCTAATTGTGTTTGCTACAACTCCTCCTCCCTTTTATAAGGATGGTTTTTCATCTATGTTGAACTGCTCTGAGTTGGTAATGGACTAGGTTATTGATCCATAGATTCCTGAAGTTGAAAGGAACTTAGAGGTAATGTTGGTGATTCTGCCACTTGATGCATGAAATCTTTTTTACATCATTCAAGTGGTCATCCGGTCTCTTCTTGAACCATCTGTTCCCTTTCTTCTGGTAAGAGCTTATCACCCTGTATGCATTCCACATAGTTCTGTGTGGCTACCCATCACTCCATCCTGACGCCTCTGCTCCTGGCTTATGGTCCAGGCCAATAGGGTAGGCTATAACATCTGGATATATAGCTATTATTTTTAACAGACTGAATCCCTTTTATTACTTCTTCTGTCACACACTAAAAGTGCAGATTTATTCAGTGAAAATCAAATAGGCAAATTACCTGAGGCAATGCATACAGATGCACATGAAGGATAGGTGGTAATGCATCCCCTCCATTTGCTGCAGCCTGGAAACTGTCTCTAGACAGTGAGTTGGGCACTCACAGGGCTCACTTCTTTTGTTTCTCAGAGATCAATGCTTCTGTCCAATGTTTTGGAAACTGTTGTTACATACATTTTATCAGGTGTTTTAGCCGGTTCAGGTGGGGGGTGGGGGTGGGGGTGGAAATCCAGTTCCTGTTATTCCATGCTGGCTGGAAGTGGAAATACGTAGTCATTATTGCTGTCTTCCCCAACACACAGAACTGGGCATTATCATTGAAGGACAACACATTGAACATATCACTTAATGTCACTGAGCATATCATGCACTGTAATATAATATCAATACACTATTTCATATATTTGTCCTGTGGTTCATCCTTGCATCCCCACGGAGATGAGGAGGGGTAGAACAGTCTAATGGTCTCTCTGCAGCCTGGCCCACTGTGAGCACTCAATTGCTTGTTGAATAATTGAATGAATACATGCAGGCTTACACGAATGCACTCATGCATGAGTGAATCGCTTTGACTGGGTGAATGGATTCTTTCCTACCCGGCCCCCCACCACCGCCCCCAATTCTCCACTGCGCAGACCAAACCCAGACGACTGCTCCAGAGCCTTCCTGCCCGGGTTCTGGGTGACAGGATGTCCAGTGACAGGACACTGTCCCCGGCCTTGTTCCAGATCATTTCCTCACTCCTCAATTTCTTCCTCCCTGCCTTACTACTTTTAGCCTGATGCTGAGCTGATGTCCCTTCTTCTTACATATTTTTGGAAGTGGTTAAATTCTTCACCATAACCCTGGTGACCCCCTAGCTTTTGAGAGTGTTAAGTATCACTTTTAATTAGGTTGTGGATTTTTAGAGTATCACAACGCTGCCCTATCATTTCTATTTGCAAAAAGCATCCAATATTTTTCTTATTAGTAATCTGTACTCTATTATTATCTAGCCCTAGGGCTATTATTGACTAGAAGAAAGCAATTTGGGAGACTATTTCATTTTTTAAATTAATGATGCTAATTTTACTAAAAATATTTTGAAGTGAATACTTTGGTACCTCATTGCTAAAATGTGTCCAGAGAAAACAGTAACAGCCCAATACTTCTGAAGTGTTTCCAATGTAAGAGTTTTTATTCTGGTTCCACGCTCAGAGGTACCTACAACAGACTATAGACAAAACTAATTAGGGAGGGCTCAATAAAAATTTTCAGAAAACAGTAAAATAGGCAATGTTCAGTCTTGCAGCTCTCAGACGAGTTACTACGTCTTAATTTCAGTCCTAACATTCCGTGATAAAATCTCTAATTCTGATGAGATAATCAATTTAAAACAAGACTGCAGGCTTGGATTAGAACTACATAATTTCAAGATGAGAACTACAGATTTCAAAAAATTTGAAAATCCTATGATGGTAATCTATCAGATTGAATTTCTGGGTGTGGGGAGTCTACCAGAAGATGTTATTCAATCACTTTTGTGGGGGCAGGGAAAATAATAGGATAAAGAATGGTCCAGAAAAGCCAGAACCAATAAGCTCAAACAGATCCAGGTGGAGGATGGCAGGGAAGTCTACCTTTGTTACAACCGGGGAAGGCAGGGGTAGCATGAAGCATGGCCTTACCTCAGCAGAGGGGCTAGTTCCACAATGCCGGGTGGCTGAGGGCAGCCCAGGAGGAACGCTGGTTCTCTTACACATGGTTGCCACTTGACTACTTTCAGGTTTCTCAGCGATGCTCCTCAGCCCTTTGCTGCCGTGGGGGGCTTTATAAGGGCAGGGCAGGGCTGCTCGAGGTGGAGGTGTGGCAGCGATGGCGTGGCTGGCTGACTCCTAGACCCCAGGCCGAGGACCTTCTCTGGGGAAGTGGATGTCAGCGTTACTTAAGGGTGTTAGAGTTTTTGCCGTCTTGGGGCCTAAACTGGCCCGGAAACTGGGGAGTGATCTCACGTGCACTATCCTGGAGAGACCTTTCAGGGTGTTCCTGAGAGAAATGATGTTGTCCCTCTCCCAGCCTGGGCTTGGGGTGTGTTTGGGGGTAGGACTCTCGGGACCTGTTTCCACGGGAAGAGTCATCTGAGTCCGAGGAGACCATCTCCTGGAGAGGTAGCCTCTTGGTGGCTTTCTTTTTCTTCCTTCTAGGGTTCTCCTGTCTTAGTGCTTGTAAATCCCCGGGGTTAACTCCTTTGATTGGCCATATTAGGGGAGTAGAGTTCTTTATCCCCATGTCTTCCCTAGAGAGAGAGAAAGAGAGTGAGAGAGATAGATCGGGGTTATCCTGGTCTCGATGGCTGCTGTGTCTGCAGAAACGTTCAAGCCAAGAGATAACAAGTGTGGAGAGGGTGTGGAGAAAAAGGAACCCTCAGGCGCTGCTGGTGGGAATGTAAACTGGTACCGCCACTATGGAGAACAGTGTGGAGGTTCCTCAAAAAGTTAAAAGTGGAACTACCATGTGATCCAGCAATTCCACTTCTGGGTATGTACCCAAAGGAAATGAAATCAGTATCTTGAAGAGACATCTGCACTCTCATGTTCATTGCAGCATTACTGACAATAGTCAAGACATGGCAACAACCTAAGTGTCCATTGGTGGATGAATGGATAAAGAAAATGTGATATACATGGAATATTATTTAGCCATAAGAAAGAAGGGACTTTGCCATTTGTGACAACAGGGATGGACCCTGAGGGCATTATGCTAACTGAAATATGTCAGACAGAGAAAGACGAATACTGTATGATCTCACTCATATGTGAAGCTAAAAAGAGCCAAACTCACAGAAACAGAGAATAGCATGATGGTTGCCAGGGGCTGGGGAGGTGGGAGAAATGGGGAGATGCTGGTCAAAGGGTATAAAAAAAATAAAAGAAAATATATCGGGCAGTTTATGTATCTAGAAGTGTCATCCTTCAAAGAAGGCATCTTGGGAACTCCACGACCCCATCTCAGCCAGGCCGTCATGGCATACCATTTCGGGAACTTGCCTTTTTCAGGGCCTTTAAGGGTAAAGTAAGGATACCAGCTGTTCAACCTTATTTTGTTCCCATTATCAGTACCTGCCACCTTGATCACCCAGCTTTCACTCTGAGTAACTTTGCCATGGCTGCTTCAGATCCTTTTGGAAATTGTCAAGAAAAAAATGAGTAGAGTGGAAAAAGATTTTTAGTTACTTTTAAATAGAAATTTTCATCCATCAAATTCCTCTTCAAAGGATCAAGATTCACCACATGTGATACTTTTCAAAGATTGGCTCAAGGACTCAGGAGGTGATTTCCAGGAGACATAAAAAAATTGGCCTGACCAGTTCACACGCATTAGGATAGCTACTGCCAAAAAAAGAAGAAAAAAAAAAATTAAGAAGTAACAAGTGTTGGCAAGGATGTAGAGAAAGTGGAATCCTTGTGCACTGATGGGAATGTGAAGTGGTACAGCTGCTGTGGGAAACAGTGTGGCAGTTCCTCAGAATACTAAAAATAGAATTATACAATCCAGAAATTCCACTTATGGATATATACTCACAAGAATAAAAGCAGGGACCCAGACAGATATCAGTACAGTGATGTTCATAGCAGCATTATTCACAGGAGCCAAAATGTAAAAGAAGCCCAAGTGTTCATTGCCAGATAAATGAACAAACAAAATATGATATATACATGCAATGGAATATTGTTTAGCCTTAAAAAGGGAGGAAATTCTGGCATTTGCTGTAACATGGACGAACATTAAGCTGAGTGAAACAAGCCAGTCACAAAACGGCAAACACTATGATTCCACGTAGATGAGGTGCCCAGAGCCATCAAAATCACAGGGAGAGAACATAGCACAGTGGTTGCCAAGGGCTGAGGGGAAGAGAGTGGAGGAGTCCGTGCTCACGGTGCACAGTTCCAATCTGAGAAACTGGAAAGAAGCTCTGGAGACGGACGGTGGTGATGGTTGCACAACCATGTGAATGTACTTAATGCCACTGAACTGCATGCTTAAAAATGGTTAAAATGGGGCTTCCCTGGTGGCGCAGTGGTTGAGGGCCCGCCTGCCGATGCGGGGGACGCGGGTTCGTGCCCCGGTCCGGGAAGATCCCACGTGCCGCGGAGCGGCTGGGCCCGTGAGCCATGGCCGCTGAGCCTGCGCGTCCGGAGCCTGTGCTCCGCAATGGGAGAGGCCACAACAGTGAGAGGCCCGCGTACCGCAAAAAAAAAAAAAAAAAAAAAAAAGGTTAAAATGGTCGATTTTATGTTATGTATATTTTACTACGATAAAAACGTTGGCCTTAGCAATAGCAGTAGCATTGGAAAAAGGCTTCCCAGGAGGCCACCAACAAGATTATCTTTAAATATAAGGCCAGCGCCTGTGTGGATGGGTAAGTTCTGTGAGGTCAGGTTCTCAGAGACTCAACTTGAAATCTCGCTGCAAGACTGTAATCACCAACCCTGTTCTTCGAAATCTAAAATCTTATCCACCACGCGACCATCAATTCTCCCGCAAGTCGCTACCCTGCTCCAGAGGAGACTAGGTTGATACATACTATCTCCTTTTCAGAGGTTTTCTCTGTTTCCCATACATTAGAGTTGGCTGCAGTCCAGTCTATAACCCATCAGCTCTCCCACAGAAGAGCAGCAAGGAAGGAATGCGAAGAAGAGAGTTTTCCGGGTGTACTAAAGGCACCCAAAGAGTAAGGTAGAGGAGAGGCCTACCTGCCCACCTGAAGGACACCAGGAGGTGATCTTGGAAGGAACCCAGGAAGAAGAGCATGAAAGACCAAGAAGCAACATGTGTCCAGCCCTCCCTCAGTTGGGGGTTGGTCACATAAGTGGTGGACCACCTGGACAATTAAGTTTGAGGCAGGCAATAATGAAACAAGCAGTGCCCTTGTCATGTAAAGATGCAAGTAACATACTAAGTAGAAAAAATGGTGCAAAACAATGTATGTTACATGTTCATTTCTGTTGTTAAGATTGTGAATATGGGGGATGATTGGAAACCTTCACATCCATCTCTTAATCGTTGCCTCAGAGAAATGGATTCCAGGAGAATTGTCACTTTCTCCACTTTAAGAAATCTTTTTTCAACTGTCATAAATGATTAAGAGAAACAAAGGTTTCTCTTTTGAGGAAAAAGAAGCAAAATAGCAGAGAAAGCACTCTAGAAGGATATACATCAAAATGCAAATGGTGATTACTCTTGAAATGTGGAAGTACGGACGGTTTTTATATTCCTTTTGTTTTTTGCCTTTAATTCCTAAATTATATTAACTATGCATTACTTTTTGAATAAGAATAAAACAGTACAAGTTATCATGATTCGAATAAAAATGGGCCGGGATTTTGATCAAGGAACAGCCTTTACATCAATCAAGCAGATGCCGCTAGGCCACCCTATCACATTCTCCACAATGACTGGTGTCCACCGGGTTCAAGATATTCCACAAGGAAATGTCCCCTTGGGGATGGGGGAGCAGGGCAGGTGTGAATCTGATGTGAAAGCTCTTATCCACGCCCCCCCGGCCCCCCAGGCACCCTCACTCTGCTCCGTGGGAAGGGGAAGGGCGGCCACGCTCCAGACTTCAGCCAGTGGACATTCTCCACCAGCACACCTGGAAGGGCCCTGCTAAGTGGCTTTCTTTTGCCCTATTTCATGCCAAAACCGAGTGAGATTTAGTGCCCCATTAATTATTTTAGGCTACAGGGCTGGTCAACACTGCAGGGGATCGCGGAGGCGCCAGGCACCGTGCCTTCGCTGGCTCTTCGGAGCAGCTCGTTCCGCTTCGGGGAAGAGTTTTTGAGCATCCCGTCCACGCTCTCCTCGGGTCAAAATCCACCGCGTTCACCCGGCCGGGCATTGTCAGTTTGCCCGTATTCTTGCTGGTTCCCTGAGGCCCTCATGTCTGTCCTGCCCTAAGTGTGTCTCTGTTGGCAAGGCCATCTTAGAACATGAAGAACAGGAGGGCGTCTGGGGTAGGCACCGGATAGACATTGGATGAGGACCAGGAGGCCCCCGCGTTCTAACAACGGAGGGGGCACAAAAGGGAGAGACTGGTAAGAAATGGCAGTTTTTGCTATTATCCAGATTGCTCTCACTGGCCCTCGGGGGTGACGGATCGCCATGACTCTCTGTGTTCTTGTCCCAAGAACAGGCCATGGCACCTGTTCCTCTGGATAAGGCAGGACACTCACAGACAGGGTTATGGCGGAACTGCTTGTTTTCCAGGCCTTAGGAAATGGGGCTCCTGATCTGACCAGAAGGGACCGACGGAGCTGATGACATACACAGGCTTAATGATTTCCAGAGGCACAGCTCCTTCTAAGGGAAAAATAGTCAGTAGTGACCGGGTGAGAGGGTGGGAGGTGATTCATCTCAGAGGCAGCACTGAATCTTGACGTTTTAAGCGATGACTTACTATCCCTGCTGTCAGGAAGGCACCGTGAGGCCATGCTACGTGGATAAGGGGAGGAGGGTTCAACGATATGGGAATTATCATTTCCTCTGGGGGCACAGTCCTAAATCCGAATGGCTTGATGGAAAATTGCTAAACTGCTCGAAGAAAGGTAACAAGAGGCTAATACCTTGTGTAACAGGAGTTAAGGGCTGGCTGCAGACCCAGACAAACCACATCAGAACCCTGGGAGGGGGCTCTCCCCTCCAGGATTCTCCTACCCAGCCACGTCCCCAAGACCACACGGTTACAATCGGGCACCAAGGGAAGAACACTCTTGTCTTCGGATCTCACTGCCCAGCAACCTCCTTCAGATGCCCAGTGATTTTTCCGGAGCACAGGGAAAATGCTTAGTCCAGTCTGGTTTTCCTGTGATCCCATTTAGAATGTCGCTCATTTTTTCAAGAAATCAAACTCCCCCTGTGGCGAATCTTCTTAAAGAGGAGACTTGGAGGTAATTTGTCCAAGCCTTGTTCTGTCAACAAGGAAGGGAGGGTGGCTTCCAGCTCTGCTGGCAGGGGTTTCCTGCCAGTTCCACGGCACCAGAGGCGCCCTGCCCAGAGGAGCATGTGGTCCCCACCTGTGGGTGGTTGAGTAACACCTGCTAGAGGCCCTTCCCTTCAATGGAGAAAACCGGAAGCCAGAGCCTTAAGCCCACCAAACACGCTTTCCCTGAAGGAGCCAGAGGCCGCAGCCTTCTGATGTGAACAGGACCCCAGGGGAGGCAGTCAGGGGAGACTTCGTGCTGTGAATCTCCCGCCTGGCAAGGAGGGAGGATGCCAGAATGAAGGAAGATTCCTTCTGGCCCCCTTGCTTTTTGGAGTTAGGAGAAATTACATGTGTGTTCTCTAAATGGAGAAAGTTACTGACAGGTTAGGTAATATTTTCTTTCAGAACAGACATCTCGGATGGCACGAAATGCAGATAAAGCTCAGGGACTTTACTGAAGGTGAGGCAAGGCAAGAGCAATCGTTTCCCTCCACCAGACACACCTCTCTCAGTGGTGCTGTCAGAGAATGCAATCATCAGGTTTCAAAGGAAAGAGAAAATTGGAAGAGCCTCACCTGACTTGACATCACAAACATGGTAATACTAAAACTCTCTCCTTTAAGGACTAGTTATTTGGAATTTAGCAAAATGGGTAACATATTTTGCCAGACAACCTTGCTATAAGTCTTCAAGAATCATCTGTGTCGAATTTTGAATTGAAAATGAAAATCTGTATCAGCTGTGGCCACATTCAATCAATTTTGAACCCTTTACCTTCCAAATACTTTTCTTCCTGCCTTTCACTGTGTACCACCCTTGTTAGGAACCAAAGGAGGGGCTTGCAGAAAATACTGTCAGTGACCCCAAACCGAAGACCCCAAGAAGGAAGAAAAGGAGGAGGGGCAGAGGGTGGAGAGCTGGATGTCTGGCATCCTGGTCCACAGCTGTTTGGGGCCACGTCCCCCTTGTCTTACCAACCCCAAATGGATGGTTATAGTGGATTCAGTATTTAAAAATTAAATTTAGCCATATGATGTCCCATTGAAGTTGTAACCCACAGTACATTTCTTTAATTAGCCCATGAAGAAAGCACCATGATTTTTTTTTTTTAATGGTCTCATCTGGGGTAATAGTGTGAAGATTTACTAAAGAACAACCAAAGGGAGGTGGCACATTTAGAAAGGAAGTGGGAAAGAGTTTCTGATGAGAAAGGACCTACCAGAAGGAAATCCCAGTGTAGATACAAAATAAGACCTATCCCTTTATTCTGTGTGCTCACATCTACCAGCCCTGCTTACGGAAACAGAGACATTAAGCTCCGAATGTAGTGGGCTGGATGTGACCTCTGCTTAGGAGAATTAAATGCAGTCTTTTTCTAGCAGAGACGCAGCTAGAGCAACAAAACAGTGGAAATTACAATGGGAGACAAGGGTGGGGGGGTGGTCAATGAACGCTTCCTCTGTGTAAAGCCCCAGGAGCTGGGGTAGGTAACTAGCAGCAGAGTTTTAAATAAGGCCTGGGGTAGTACTAAGGTGGAAAATAATGAAAGGTTTTTCTCAACATAGAAAGAACTGAATTTTAATTCTAAAATAGTGATTGATAATACTGAGTATAGTGAAGGTGGTACCTAGACAATACCTAGACACATGTATCCATATTCCTTTAAAACGTACTGTAATTTGGATATCATATTGTTTGAGTACGATTTTGAGACCAACGAAAGTGCTCCTATTTAAAATGATATATTCATCTAGAAAAAGACTGAAGGATTGTAGACTATATTCTCAACAATCATAGCTAACAGAAGCTTCTCTGTGGAACTACACACCCCTCAAGGAGCCTTGCTGGGCATCCCCTAGTATTTGTGTGTTCACTGGTTCATTCTTCAAATAGTCCTTGGGTACATCCTGTGGGCTGCACCCTGGCAACCAGGATTTAGGAGCAGATAGAACCTTGCCCCCGCTTTCAAGGACTGATGCCTAGTAGGGGTGATGGTCCTGAAAGTACATGGCCCAACACAAGGTAAAATTCCTATAATGAAAACGTCTACAGGATGCAGTGGGATCGCCTCACCACGTAGGGCTGGAGTCCCGGAACGCAGGGCTTGCGTTCAGTGCTGGAGTTCCCCAGGTGGCCGAGGGCAAGAACAGCCTTCCAGGGAGGAGATACTTAGTCTATGCAAAGGCACAGAGCCTTGAAAAAGCACAGCATGGGAAAAAAAAACTGCAAGTTTTTTTAATGGTGAGTTTACAAATTGAGTATGGTTAGTGTGCAGAGGGGCTTTGGGGAGGTTTGTTGGGGAGTGGCTAGGTGAGAAGGAAGGCCAGCTAGACAGGCCTGGTTCAGGGCAACAAAGGGCTAAGCTAGGATAAGAAGAGGGATGGGGGGAGGGGTTCGTGGGGGAGGGGCAAGAGCAGATTTACATGTGAGGAAGATTCCTCTGCTCAGCACTTAGGGGAGATGGCGGGACCTCAGGGCAGGAGGAGGTGGGAGGAGGCCGCCTCAGGAAACGAGAGCACTTGTGCAGCTGAGCTGAGAAATATTTGCAAGCTGTTTATGGAACGTGCATGTCTCTAAATAAATCCACTTCTTACCTATCACTTTGTCTCTTCACTGAATTCTTTCTGTGATGCGACATAAAGAACCCGAGCTTCCAGGTGTGTGAGACCAGGTGTGTGATCTCAGTTAAAATACAGTGGGTTCAACTCCCAATCTGGATTTTGGCTGGATTCGAGTCGCAGCCCGTGGGTTCAAGTCCCAGTCTTGAGTTGTGCGGTTTCGGATCTGGGTGGTGAAGGGAGAGGAGGGTGCTGGGTCACACTGCAGCAGGCAAGGAGGTCTAGTTATTTAGGATCGTGTGTGCACACGGGCGTGTGTGTGTGCAAACAGAAGAGGCAATTTTGGGGTTTTGCAGAGGTGAAGGAATCGGTGGAGAGGAGCTAAGGAGAGAGGGGAGGAGAGTCCAGGGGTAAATCACAGAGCAAGGACCCAGGCGGGGGGGTGGGGACAGGCCTGCTGATTGGATCAGCATTGGATGAGGAGGGACTCTGACATCAGGGGGAGAGATCCAGGCTTCCACAAGCCCAGAGGAGAGGAAAGCAGTGCAGGAAGAGAATGTCTGGTGGTTTCTGTTTATGAAGCACAAGGTGAGGCCACTGGAAGATTGAAGGTTGGCACCCAAAGACGGCTCAACCCGTGCTCAAAATCCACCTTTACCACCAAGGTCAAGGCTCTGACTCCAACTTTGATGCCCCTCATTGGCCCCATGGACTTGGTCTTGCCTGCTCTTCAGGCCTCAGCTTTTTCTCACTGGTTTTGCTTTAATCCACCTTTCCAGCTGTTAGCTATCCTGCTGCCTCAGATGAAAATGTGTTTACCCCACTGGAAACCACCACCCACCCACCCACACTCACCTGGGCACAGGCAAGCCAGGGCCAGCACCTCACTCTCACGCCCAACAGGGAGAGGTGATGGGTGATTAGTCCCAAGTGCAACTTAATCTAACCTGTGCTTTATAGTGAGGCTTCATTAGGAGACCTTGAATCCTTACGAATAAGAGGAAAATAATTCCTTCAGAGTCATGACAGGATTGAAAGCTTTGCTGAAGGGTCAGTAAAATACATAATGTCGAATGTGAGATTAGAACAAGATAGACAAATAACCAGCAGCTAAGAGCTGTGACGTTGAAGGAACAATCATCATAGACTTGCACTTTGGTAGGAAGTCGTCCACCTTTGCTTTTCTCCCCAGGTATGTAGAGATCGTGGATCTCAACACAGAAACAGATTAAAAGTGCAAAGGTATAAAAAAATTCAGAAAGTAGAAAGTTGGGTCCACTTACACTTTTGAATCCTCCTGAATTGGGGGAGACTTAATATGAGCGCAAGAGAGAGCATATTTGTTTTGGCTGATCTTAATAAGTGCACTCCGAGGGCAAAATTCCTGTAATAATACCAACAGAGGTCATTCAATTTAAATCAGAAATGTCCACAATTCAGATGTAATTTTAATCTAGCTCAACCCACTGTAATAGCTACCAGCCATTATCCTGTTCCGGTGATACTTAAGAGGGCAGCGTAAATGCAGAGTCTAGCTTGATAATTTTACGCCGAATAAAAGTCATCATTGAGTCCTTCCTGTCATTTCTCCACATCCTGGATCATTTTTCAAGTCCACCATTTGTCAAGGTGTGTGTGTGTGTGTGTGTGTGTGTGCACATGCATCCACTGATGTACACGCACGCACACACACACAGACACACACCTTCACATAACCACCTTCCTCTCTAGCTTAATTCCAGCCTTGGCCATCTCTTTCCTGGACTTATAAACTATCACCACTACCCCATGCTGTATGTCCCACTGTCAGCCCCTGGGTCTCCCAGAATTTCTATCACAATTGTCCTCAGCTTCCATCCCCAAGACCATGTCGTCTAGTCCAGGGCCCCACTGCCAAGGCGGGTAACCTCCGAGGTCCTTCCTGGGCTCTGAGGCTCTTCCTCAGGGATCCTGGCTCATCAGCTTCATCTCTCCCCCACACCTGGGACCCACCCACGGGCATCTCGTCAAACGTCCCTTGATCTGCTTTCTCCTCTCTTGCCTGGTAGATGTCCCCAGAGCAGGGCCACCCGGCAGAGATGCTTCCCACCCGCTGCCCTTCCAGGCTCCTTCAGTGTCATCCAAACAGCTCCAGGAAAGTCCATTATCTCTCACGGTTTTTCCTGGGTTGATGAGAAGATGCCCTTTCTCCCTCTTGTTCTGTCGGATGGGATACAGTGCTCCTGGGGCCACTGGCTCTGACGGCCTTCACTCATCCATCCTACATTTCATCCCTTCATCCTAAAATTCATTCACCATGACCCCTTCCCCGATGGACATACCCCATGCTACAGTCAAGAATCGATTCGAGATTCACTTTGTTATACAACAGAAACTAACACAACACTGTAAAGCAATTATACTTCAATAAAGATGTTTAAAAGAAAAAGAATTGATTCGATATTTCTGTTCTGTTTACTAGGCAGTTGGGCACAGACATCAGAGTGCAGGCCACGGAACCAGACTGCCTGGGTTCAAATGCCTGTAACACCGCTCATCCTGGGTGTGACTTCACCTCTCTGCTTCGGGTTCCTTATCTGAAAATGGGGATAAGAGTACCTACCTCACGGTGTTCTGAGCAGCCAGCTGTTCACTATGTGTGAAGCACCTGGGTTAGCACCTGTGCCACATAGTAAGTGCTGAATAAGTTAGCACGACTCTTTCGTTTGCTGCTTTTCGCTTGCCAATCCATTTTCCAGGCGTATTAAGTGGGCCATCAAAACATGTCATTTCCGTTAGAAAACATCACGCATTCAAGTACCTTATAAAGCAAAATTGTGAGAACGTGCTCTTCATCAGCAGCGGCACCAGGGATGCAAAGATGGATAGGACCCGGTCCCTGCCTTTAAGGGGTTGGGAGATTGGTGACGGAGCCGGGGCGGGAGGAAGGCAGGACACTGTGCAGGGGAACCCGAGGGCCTCAGCAGAAATCAGGCAGTGTCCTCGGGTGACAGGAGTTTTTATGGAAAGAAGGTGGGGAGAGCGGTCCAGGAAGGGTGAACACCCAGGGGCTTGGGAAAGCCCACCGTGTTCGGGAAGCAGTGAGCCTTCCTTCGGGCTGGTAGCCAAGCTCACAGGGCAGGCGGGGGGTCGGCCGGGGGTCAGGCTGGGCTTTTCCTTGAGGTTGCTAAGAAGCGTGTGTGTGTGCGTGTGTGTAGGGGGGTGAGGAACAGGGGCCACATCAGGTAGGCAAGTGACATCATCAGATTTGTAAACTGATAATGATTTTCTCTAAATCTTTTAGGAAAAATACAGAGGGAACAGCAGCAGGAACAGCAGGGAGAGAGAGAGAGAGAGAGAGAGCGGGGCTGTAAGAGGCTGGGAGGCCGCTGACGAGGCCAGAATTGGAGCGAGCTTCCCCAGACCCCAGGCGTGGAACGAGAGCCCCAAAGACCATCTGACAGAGGAGTTAGGGGGCCACGGTGACCTTAGCAAAGGCGGATTTTGTGTTGTACAGCGGACAGAACTCTAACCACAGGGGGTGGATGTGCAGGAGGAATAGAAACAGCCAAGGAGATCGCTCTTTCGAGACATCTGGCGGTGCCAGGAGAGAGCCAGGCATTGCCTGCAAGAAAGGCAGGGGTGGGCTTCCCTGGTGGCGCAGCGGTTGAGAGTCCGCCTGCCGATGCAGGGGACGCAGGTTCGAGCCCCGGTCCGGGAGGATCCCACGTGCCGTGGAACGGCTGGGCCACAACAGTGAGAGGCCCGCATACTGCAAAAAAAAAAAAAAAAAAAAAAAAAAAAAAGGCAAGAGTAAAAGGAAGCCACTTTCTGCCTAGCGAGAATGTTCCTTTCTAAGTGAAAGTCTACTTACTCTCCGGTTGTTACATTTTAAGACTGTGTAGACTTTATCTTCAGCCACATCTTGGTTTGGAACTGCTATGACGATGGCGGGGACATAGAAGTCACATCCTCGGGGTATCACCATTTTGGCAAACACATAATCTCCAACCTGTAGATGAGAACATCTTTCACGGCAAATATTTTGCTTATGCATCTCAGAGACGATATTCATATAAGCTTGTTTTAAAACACCCCAAGATGACTAGCAAGCACTGATGCTAGAATTCAAATACATATTTTTTTTTTTCTCAGTTGGAAAGAGTCGCTAGTTCCAAAATTCTCTGGGCTCATTGGGCCATAGCTGGAATTCTGTGACCAGTTTGGGGAAGCCGCATTTTAGCAGGGCTTCCCCTGACAAGGGTCTCAGGAACAGTCAGCAAGATGGTGAGGGGTCTGGAAACCATATCTTACAAAGACTGGTTGAAGGAAGCTGTAATGTTTCACATGAGGACCAGGGAGAGAATGGACGGTGCCCTCCTGTGTCCGAAGGGTAATCAGGGACAGAGGAGAGGAGCAGATTTGTTTAGCGAGGATCCAAAGCTCACACCTGGAATCCATGGGAAAAAGCCACAAGAGATAACTTCCAGCAGAAAGAAAGTCTTGTGAAGGGGCCTACAAAGCCGCAGGGCATCTGTCAGATGGAGAGGATTCACGGTCAGGGGGAAAGTGAGCCGATGCGCCCTCTGAGTCTGCCCAGGGGAGGCGGGAACAGGCAGCCAACGTGCATCCTATGAGCACTCCTCAGCACTCTTCCTGCTGGCTCACACTATCCAAGAGACAGCAGCAGTGCAGCTTTGGGTGGGGGGGGTTCTCTCTACACTCTTGCCTTGGTGCGGGGATGAGGCTAGCACAGGAGGACGTGCCAGACACGGCACAGCTCTGATGAATTTATAAGCAGATGAGGACACATCAGCCCTGCTCACCCCTGGAGTGCACGTTCAGGGGTAACTGCACTACGGCATCAAGGTCTGGCATCAACTGACTACAACCTCAAGGAAAGGGCCGCCTCTGCCTTTGTTGTTAAACCTGTTCTAGTATAATCCTCCGCAGTGAAAGCTTCAAGAGCACCGGCAGTTACAGCAACTCCCGCCCCACGACCACCTACTGTCTGCAGAGCAACAAGGGCCTCGGGGGCAATGCGAGCGGGTCTGTGCAGTCCTGAGCCCCTTAACAGGGCGTTAGCGGATCAGGGTCAGGAACAAAGAAATCGCTCGGCAAGGGGTCATAGGAAGAGGGGTCACTGCTGTCCAGAGCTCTAGGAACGGGGAAAAGGGGCCCAGGAACAGATGGCTGGAGCAGGTACCCGGAGCGGTGGGCAGGGCCTGGCGCCCCCCACAGGTGTGATGAACGAGACGGGCACGACCTTGGTGTCTCCGTACCTGAAGCCCACGAGCACGTGGGTGGGGCTCACACACTTCTTCACAAGCCCTGTAAGGAATCACATTTAAAATAAAACAGAAAGGCAATGCCTATTCCCTTAGGCTTGCCCCATCCCTTTGGTCAAGCTAAGTTACAGCGCTTTGCCTGCTGACATCAGTGTGCCCCTTGGTTTCTGCACCAGCTAACACTGGACACCCTATGATGCCTGCTGGGGTTGACCAGCTCAGAGTGCAGGGCCGTGCTCTGCTCTAGAGCTGAGCTGGGAAGCTGAGAGAACGCGTGGGAACTTGCTCAACTAGCGTTACCAGCAGCCATCCCGCCGGGAACACTGTTCCTAGAAATATCCTTTCCCTGGACACTTCCTAATGTCTGTCTGATTCCCTTATTTATGTTAGTCATATTTCCTTCTATAATACTTGGAGACAGAAAATCGTTGTTAGTATCCACACTACTGTATATAAAATAAATAACTAATAAGAACCTACTGTCCAGCACAGGGAACTCTACTCAATACTCTGTAATGACCAATATGGGAATAGAATCTAAAAAAGAGTGGATGTAGGTACATGTATGGCTGATTGACTTTGCCGTACACCTGAAACTAACAGGACATTGTAAATCAGCTATACGCCAATAAAAATTTTAAAAAGGAAAATCATTGTTAAATTGTGAAAGTGAAAGGAAATGTGAATTTTCATCCTCAGCTTTTCATCTAATATTACACATCCCACAGTGTCCCTAAAATGAGCAGTCAGAAAAGGAAGGAAAAAAGAAGCAAGAAGTTTTCTCGTCTCTTAGTTACATGTAGAGATTATTGTAACAGGAAAAGAAAATATTGGTGTTAAGGTTCACATATTTTGCCATTTATCCTAGCTGAAATTTATTATATTTTCCCATTTAAAAGGGATTATAAATACTGGGGGGAGGTTTTGACTTCCCCAGCAGTAACAGCTGCACTTGGGCCCCCTAGTTTGAGACAGAGATGCGCTCGTCCCCACTGGGCTCCCACAGCGCGAGTATCCCGCATCCTCGCCCCAGCTCACACACCGGCGCTGGCGAAGTCCTATGTGCTTTCAGGTGGCAAAGAAACGGCTGCTGATTCTCATCTCAAGTCCAGGTGTCTTGTTTTAAATGCCCAAAGAAAGGGAAAACTTATTTAAAAAAAAAAAAAAAAAAACACCACACACACACGAAAACCAGCTTTATACTGTCTGGTTTCTTATTGGACTAAATGTTCCGTTCGGTTTCTGAAATATTCTTTACACATGGTTCACACATTTTCTACCATAAACTGACTCTACCCTTTTAATTAGGATAACTAACACTACTTATTAGAAAGAGTTCCTATTGTGAAAACAAAGAACCCCTCTGAGTTGAGGAGAAGCCTAGCATCCCCAGCACACAAGGCCATCCCAACCCGCCCCGACCCCGGCCCTGCCCCAGGCAGGGGTAAAGGTCTGGGCTGCCAAGATGACCTCGTTGACCAGTGGGACCCTCCTCAAATTCTTAGCCTTTGGGACTTTGCAGAATCCAGTCGTCAACCTGGGATGCAGGTTTTCAGGTCTCTGCCTCAGTTGAGTAGCTGCGTGACTGTATGGCCCGTCGAGGCCATGTATTGGCTGCCTTTTACGGAAAAAGGCTGCCGACCCCTGCTCGAGATCGTTAGACCTAGACTTTTGGTATGTTACTACCAGCTCTTTTTTCTTTTTCTTGTAAACTCTTTCCTCATCTTTTATTCTGATAACAAGCAAAATAGCTCACTTAGTGCCTTGTATTCTTTTTTGGGGGGAATTTTATTTAATTTATTTTTTTATACAGCAGGTTCTTATTAGTCATCCATTTTACACATATTAGTGTTTACATGTCAATCCCAATCTCCCAGTTCATCCTACCACCACCTCCCCCCACCACTTCCCCCCTTGGTGTCCATACGTTTGTTCTCTACATCTGTGTCTCTATTTCTGCCCTGCAAACAGGTTCATCTGTACCATTTTTCTAGGTTCCACATATATGCACTAATATACGATATTTGTTTTTCTCTTTCTGACTTACTTCACTCTGTATGACAGTCTCTAGGTCCATCCACATCTCTACAAATGACCCAATTTCGTTCCTTTTTATGGCTGAGTAATATTCCATTGTATATATGTACCACAGCTTCTTTATCTATTCGTCTGTTGATGGGCATTTAGACTACCAGCTCTTTTATGTTCCAATCTCTGCAGATGTGGACCTTTGTTCGCCTCCAGAAATTAGTGTAGTTTCTTCCAATCTAACTCTAGAACCAGCCTCACGGTGTTAACACCTGGCTGTCCTCCAAGATGGGAGAACCCAGAGTTGCTGACCTGTTCGGTCATGGCTCAGCCTCTGCACTTACCCCTTCTCCACCTCATTAAGGAGTTGCTACCATTTCTAGGCCCTGATTCAAGATCAGCTTCCGATTTTTGGCTGCCTTCACACTGCAGTTTCTCTTTGCCCTCAGCCTCAGAGAGGTGAGACAGTGTTTCCTGCTCTGAAACGTCTCCTGGGACCATGTTAGGGGACTGGGCTCTGGAGGTTGGACCAACAGGCAGAAAGAAGCATCTCTACTCTGTCATCTTCCTGGGTATGAGTTGGCCTCCCCATCTCATCCAGGGGACTCTCCCGTACCCAGGTGCAGGGGAAAAGGGGGCACACCTTCGTTGAGACCCTCGGCAAAAACACTGCCTATGCCCAGAGGTCAGGGGAGTGAAGAAACAGTCTAGGCAGACAGCATGGGTGAGTTCATTTGGTGAAAGAAGCAGGAATGGTTTTTCAATCTTCGCGCCAAACAGGAATTTCTCAGGCTGGAGAGTGGATTTTTTTTTTTTTTTTTTAAACCTCTGGCTGTAAGAACTTTCTGATATTCACAGCCCGGCTCGGCTCGAATCCCATTTCCTGAAAAAGGTGTCAGCTCTGCTCCACCAGAAGCGTCCCCACCTCCTGCCCCCCTCCACGGAATGCCAGCCTGCACATCTAGTCATCACATTCTCTTCTTCTTTAGTCTCAGAGGTTTCCTTTATGGCCCACCGTGCTGGTTTTTGCCTTTTCAAATTGCTCTTAAAGTTTTAAAACTGTGGTTAAAGTTTCTAAACTGCAAGCAGCTCCCTCTACCCCCAGGTGAGTTGTTTATATCTCCCAAGAGGAGATAACAGAAATACTCTCCAGGTAATGATCGCTTTCCAATTTCAAGATGCTGTACATGATCATATTTAATCCACAGCACGATCTTATGTGGGGGTTAACCCTTTTTTTTTTTTTCATTCTTTTTTTTTTTTTTTTTTTTTTTTTTTTTGCGGTACGCGGGCCTCTCACTGTTGTGGCCTCTTCCGTTGCGAAGCACAGGCTCCGGACGCGCAGGCTCAGCGGCCATGGCTCACGGGCCCAGCCGCTCCGCGGCATGTGGGATCTTCCTGGACCGGGGCATGAACCCGTGTCCCCCGCATCGGCAGGCGGACTCTCAACCACTGCGCCACCAGGGAAGCCCCCGGGGTTAACCCTTTTAAATCTCATTTGGCAAGATAAGGAAACAGGCTCAGAGAACCTCAGTGATTCCAGTCACACGGCTGGTAGAGGCAAGAAGCAGACTTCAAGTAAATAAAAAACTTAGAATTGTCGGACCCTAAATCATGACCCCGGAGAAAGTATGCAGGCCTCCCCTGCCCCAGCCTTTTTCTTCCGCTTATAACTTGTGCCAACGACATAGTGCAGAAATCTTGCAACCCAGACTTTTCATTATGTGAATTTCCTGAGATAAAATGCTGCTTCCTGCTGAACAATGGGAAGGATGACCCAATTCCTACCAATAACGATTTAAAACAAGGTTCTGAAGTGTGTCTGCCTCCTTGCCTTTCAGCATCCTAAGAAGCCAGGCTATCAGCTTGTCCTCAACTAGTGAGTCCACACTGAGTCCTGAATAGAGTTGGCCGTACGGAAATCCCTGCCCCGATTCCCAAGGCTGGCGGCAACAACTGGGCCAGCTCCGCTCCGGTGTAGACCCGGCCTTGGGCAACGGATGCGCTGATTCCATTGCTCCAAAGCCGCCTTCTGCTCGGGTACATTTTAAAGCTATTTTTCATTAAAAACATTTAGGAGGTTGTGAACAAAAGTTATCAGAAAAGGCGTCATCAGTGAATATCATGCCTGTGCTCCACGAAACTCTATTTGGCCTTCTTTTCTGTAAGGGGTAAAAATAGTAACCTGCAGTGACCAGGTGATCTGAATGAACATCACCAATGAGGGCACGTGGACATCATGTGCCTTTGGATGGGTTGCCCTGAGAGGGATGCGGCATCAATGATACCACATCGCATTTTGGCTGGCAACACATAACCTGAATCTAATTTAACCCCAATTGAGGAACATCCCATAACATAATTGGCCTTACTGTTAAATAATGTCAGTATCATGAAAGATGATGGAAAAGGCTAGAGAATGATTCTAGATTAAAGAAGACTAAAGAGAAATAACTAAATGCAATAACAATTCTGAATTGGGACCTGTACTAGAGGAAAAAAAAAATGCTCTAAGGGCTATTCTTGGGACAATTAACCGAAATGAAATATACAGATAAAACTATATAATATTAACTTTCCTGAATTTTATAACTTGACTGTGGTAATATTAAGAGAATACCCTTGTTCTCGAGAAATACATGTATTAAGGGGCAAAGGGGCAAGATGTTACCTAATCTCAAATAGTTCGGGAAAAAATAATGTGTGTGTTACGGTAGAGGGAAGGAGACAGAGAACAGAAAAATAAAATAATTGATTGGTAAAATAAATGTGACAAAATGTTAAAAATTGGTAAATCTGGGTAAAAGTATACAGGAGTTCTCTATTATTCTTGCAAATTTTCTGGAAGTTTAAAATTATTTTTTTTTGAAAAAATAACTCTATGAGGGTAAAATAGAGTTGAAGTTCTCAGTTAAAGAAAAGATACATTGACTTTGTGGCGGGGGAGGGGAGCGTAAAGGGGGGCTACAGGGAGGGAAACAGAAACTAAGTCTATCCTTAACCGAGGCATCATCATTTAATTCAGCTGAGTCAATATTTACTAACTAGCCACTAATCAAAATAACTGATTATACGAGTAAATTCAAGTGTTTATTATGTTATTACCTTTTTTTTTTTTTTTCTGGCCACACTACGCGGCTTGCAGGATCTTAGCTCCTTGATCAGGGATTGACTGAACCCGGGCCCTGGCAGTGAACGTGCCGAGACCTAACCACTTACCACTTGACTGCCAGGGAATTCCCATCAAATATTTATTACCTTTCAAGTGACTTATCTGAGCCACAGATTAAAAATTCCCACATGGCCAAATCCCATGGAGCTATTAGGACGGCGTGCTTCTAGCTGCATATTTAAAAACAACCAGGGCAATAATCATTGCCGGCATGGCCTTAGGTATTGCATGTGGCTATGTGTTACCTGTTTCCTCTACTCCCCCAGATCAGCAGCAGTAGGTCTTTTGCATTTCCTTATCACACAGGGATGGTTGGGGGGAAAGTTTGAGCAATATTATTTTTTTCTGGGACCCTGGCCGGCAAACTGATCTCAAGTCCTAGTCCAGCCATTTGGAATCCTGTCATTTTCAGCATTTTCATTCAACTGCTAAATTAGCCTTGGATCCTGCTCCGTGGCTCAGATTCAGAAAACCAAGCAGGGGTGGCCTCCTATGATCACCTCTCAGCAAATCTAAGTCCCAGAGAAATAGGAGGTTCTCAGGCCCTGCTCTTGAAAAGAAGAGTTTCATGTCTCAGCCTAGGAGCTCATCTCAAATGCTTGGACCCATTTTTCTCTCAACCGGTCAACTTCAAAGCACATTTACCAAATTTCAAATAAAATATCCTAGTTATAAGTTCTACACATATGACTGCTGGAAACCCAAACTCCTGAGGAAGTATTTTTCTCACTTAAAAAGCAGATTAAATTAAGTTTAATAAAGAGCTACTTAACTGGTGATTGACAGATAATGCCTACGTTAAGATCAGCTATATTTTGAGGTACAGTCTTTCTGCTTGACAGCTCTTCCTCAGGGTTCTTTCTCTAAGCTCTCTTTCCCAATAGGCCTTTACCATGCTTTCAATGACTACTTTTGTGCTGACGTGTCAAAAATCTCTATCTCCCGACAGATTTCCTCCTCCAGACTCTGGACCCATCATCTCCAATTGCTTCTCTGACAACTTTAACGTCTTGTGGTGCACCTACAATTCATCATGTCCCAGACACACCTCGTTATCCTCCTGTCCATACCACCATCTCCTATAGGTACCATCCTTTACCTTATGACCCAAGCCAGGGACCCAACTGACATCCTAATCCACTCCGTATGTACTCTTCACACAGCGCTGGGAGGATCTTTTTAAAACTTCAAGTGTGATTGTGTTTCTTCCTGCTTTAAATGTGACTCCCCAATAAAGTTCAAACTTCTTAACATAACCCTTTATGAACAGCTGCACACTTACCTCTCCAAAGAGCTTTCTTACTGTCTACCCTTCCTTTGCATTCTAGGTTCCACCATAATCTATTTTATTTCTCCAGGCATAAAATGTTTTCCTTCACCTCTAGATCTTCACACATATCATTTTCATTATTCATGAAGCTCTTGCTTAACTTTACCTGGCTGATTCCTTCAGGATCACATGCCCCAGAAAGTCTTGGGCACACCTCTCGGGTCCAGTCACATGGGCCTCTTCCTTCAAGGAAGAGGGTGTCATGGGCACTCCATCCTCAGGACTTCGTACTGCTGTTCCCTGTGTTTAGAACTCTTTTTTAAACTTTTTAAAGTCCTTATTAATATGTTGCCTTCCCTGGAAGCTCTTCCTTGACCACCATATCTAGAATTGCGAGCTTCACCTTTGACACGCTCAACGCTCTTCGTGGCCTCATTTCCCTTCATAGCCCTGTATCTGACACACTACATATTTTACTTATTTGGTTGCTTGTCTGTCTCCTCTACTTGCATGTAAGCTTCATGAAAACAAGGGTTTTCTTCTGGAGTCTGCTCACTACGCTAGACCAGCACCTTAGGGATATTACATACGTGGAACATAGTAGGTATGTAGGAAAACTTTACTAAACAAAAGAAAGATTAAAGTAAGTTTTTCTGGCTGTTACTTCCCCACAAATATGGGGAGAAACTTCATCATTTCATTTTAGAAGTGGAATACCTCAGCATAGCTCATGAAGTGTCAGTGTGCTAGGGAAAGCATAGTTTGAGAACTTCTGGTTCCCAATATCATATTATGTAACAAAGGAATCTTACAAAATAAAATACCTACCTGGAAAATAAAAGCCATTTTCATCACATCTTGCAATAACCTTCTGGCCTTTGAGTGGATCCAATTTTTTGGATTTGTTTTTCTTTGTTGGAGTTCCTTGAATTTTCTGCTGCTAAAAAAAAAATAAAACATTAATAGTTGATAGAAAAAGTAAGTGCAGAGAGTGAAAGTCACAGATACAGGATGGCGTGCGACTCTACTTAGAATCACACTGTTGAGGAATTACAGGACATGCATATACTGTATACTCACTCTGGAGTACTTTCTGTTCTATGCTGTTGGGAACAGGTTTTTAAAACTGAACTGATATGGGAAACACTGCACATAGAAAATGAGGCAGAATTTACAGTCTAAATTGAATGACGCTTTGTTAAAACAAAACAAAAAAAGGCAACCTTTTCCAGAGAATTTAAACAGGATCCAGAGTTTTAAACTATAATATTCAATATATGCATACATGATCCAAAATGCAACGTACAAAAAAAGCAAGCAAACATGACCAATTCTCAAGGTAAAAGGAAATCAACAGATCACAGTATTTAGATGGCTCAGGTGTTGGAATAATCAGATTAAGATGCAAATCAGCAGTTATAACCATAGTACATGAGGTAAAGGTAAATACTCTTGAAATGAACAGTAAGGTAGTTGTTTTCAGCAGAGAAAAAGGAACTATAAAAAAAAAACCAAATGGAAATTTTAGAAGCAAAAACAACAACAACAACAACAATATCTGGAAGGGCTAAACAGCAGAATTGATATGATGGAGGAAAGAGACCTGAAGACAAATGAACAGAAATCATCCAGTCTGAAGAACAGAGAAAAGAGGATATTTAAAAATGAGCAAGGGCCTTCCTGTTCCAGATAACCCCTTCAAAGCCCAGCTCAGTTATAATATCTCTGGGAAGACTTTACCTCTAGGCAATTTCAGAAAAAACAAAGAAAAGTACTGCTCTCTTATTTCCAAATGCTACCACATGAATCAAGGCTTGGAGTGAATGTGATTGTTGTGTCCACTACAGGAAGAAACTGGTAGCTTCATCTTTGATCTGTAAAGTCCAATTCTATCTAAAGTCCCATTTTCTATGCTTGATGACTGATCATTAGTAGAAAGACCCAATCTCCACTACTCCTCCAAAAAACCCCCAAAAGCCTCCATTCCATCATCCAGAAAAGTCATTATTTTTGATTTCCAGTCAATTTGAGGACCAACGATCTTGTAAAATAAATTTAAAATGAATTACTAGAAAACATACTAAAAAACAGACATATAGTGTTTGGGTTTCTAGGTAAAATCTATTTAAGAATTCTGAAAAGCAATTGGTAGCAAATGGGTTGGAAAAGAAGACAATAATTCAAAGTACCACCAAATTGGTAGCGTGTTTACCATTTTCTTCCTCTGTTATTCCCTGGCCTGACCTCAAGACAGCCCAAAACACAGAAGTGGGCTCCAGGGTATATATAGAGAGAGAGCTCTAAAAGAAGCCCTCTAGTTCTGGCTTGAGGAATGGGAAAAGGAACTCCTAACCCTTGGAGAGAATACAGAAATCCTTCTCCCCTTTCTCCCTCCATACTCAGACCTCAGTCCCTAAGCAAGTCTGTGCAGTGGCAGCAGGGTTGGCAATATGAGCCTGGAGGAGCCAAAACTCTGCAGGAGTGGAATCTTCCTGCTCCAACAGGCTGCGTGAACCCCCACTGTTCTCTCTCTCTGTGTATCTAGCCTCTGTTTGGTCCCAAAGGCAAACACAATACGTGGAAGCACACGACTGAGGTAGGGACATAAAACCCTGGATTTCTGGCTGAAGGACTGAAAGGAGGAGCCCTAGGAAACCAGAAATTACTAGGAAGGTCACTTATATAAGAAAAGGGAAGGCCAAGTATTACCCCAATACCAAAACAGGCAAAGATATCACAAGAAAAAGAACACTACAGTCCTATATTCCTCATGAATATAGATGCAAAAATCTCTTAAGAAAATATCAGCAAAAAATCCAGCAACATATGAGAAGAATTATACACAGTGACCAAGTAGGAGTTATACAAGGAATGCAAAGCTAATTTAACATCCATAATTATGCATCCTCAATTAATGTAATACTTCAAATTAATATAGTAAAGAATAAAACCATATTATTATCCTAATGCATGAAGAAGGAGCATGTGACAAAATCCGACAGCCTTTCATGATAAAGACTCTCAACAAACCAGGAATAGAAGGAGACTTCCTCAACTTGATGAAAAGCTTCTGTGGAAAGCCTACAGCAAGCATGACACTTAATGGTGAAATATGGGATGATTTCCCCTTAAGATCAGAAACAAGGCCAGGCACTCCTGCAACTTCTACTTAACATTGTACTTGATGCTCTAGCCAGTACAATCAGGCAAGAAAAAAAACAAAGGCATCCAGATTGGAAAGGAACGGGTAAAGTTGTCTTCCTTCATAAATGATATAATCCTATATGTGGAAAACCCTGGGGAAAGCACACAAACACTACTAGAGTTAACAAGTTTTGCAAGATGTCATGATGCAAGTTAAATATACGAAAAAGAAAAAATTGTATTTCTATGTATTAATAATGAACAGTCTGAAAATAAAATTAAGAAAAGAATTCCATTTATAGCATCAAAAAGAACAGACTAAGGAATAAATTTATCAAAAACAAATGAAAAGCTCGTACACTGAAAACTACAAAACACTGCTGAGAGAAATGAAAGATCTAAGAAGCTGAATATCATGTTCATGGATGAGAAAACTTGATATTGTTAAAATAGTCATTTTTTACCAAACTGATCTATAGATTCTCTACATAAATCAAACAAAATCCCAGTAATTTTTTTTTTTGCCAAAATTGAGATGCTGATCTTAAAATTTACACATAAATGTAAATGACCCAGAAGAGCCAAAATAATTTTGAAAAAGAACAAACCTGGCGGACTTACTCTTCTTAATTTCAAAACTTACTCTAAAGCTTCAGTAATCAAGAAAGTGTGGTCCTGAATTAAGGATAGTCATATGATCAGTGGAACAGTATTGAGAGTCCAGAAATAAATCGTTATATTTACGGTCAATTGATTTTTGACACTTTGGAAAAGCTTTTGGCAGTATCTTTAAAAATTAAATATAAACTTACTGTATGCCTTGGAAATACCACTATTAGACATCTAGCCAAGAGAAATAGAAATTTTTATCACACAAACACTTTTATGTGAATGTTCATATCAGCATTATTCACAGTAATGGAAAGGTGGAAATAATCCAAACGTCAGTGCTCTGGGGAAATGGGTAAACAAAATGTGGTATATCAATGCAATGGAATATTACTCAGCCATTTATACACAAAACTTACAGAAAACACAAATTTATAGAGACAGAAATTGATTAGTGGTTACCTGGGGCTTGAGGTGTAAATGGAGACTGACTCCAAATAGGCATGAGGGATCTTTTCTGGGTGATGGAAATGTTCTGAAACTGGATTGCAGTGGTGGTTGAAGCTCTGTCAGTTTTGCTAAAAATCACTGAATTGAAACAGGCGAATTTTATGGTGTGCAAATTACATTCGTATAAATCTGTCTTTTTAAAAAAGGTTAAAATAGGCAGCCATCTACTTCTTGTTTCCTCTGTGTAACTGGCTCATGGTATTTTGCAGATAGTGGGCTGAAGAAGTGAATGAACATAGAAGTTTCTGAATCTACTCTTAAATCAAAAAATAAACAAAATGGGCCTTTTCCTTCAAATTGCTATATTGTATAAAATGGGGGTTTTCCCACCCAGATTTTTTTCATTTTTTTCCTTTCTTGACCCTTAACTTATTAATTTTTGGATCTCTCAAAGAAATTAGTCCTCCAACCCAATCAAAGCACCCAGTGACATCATTCGCCAGCTTCTCATCTTTGCAGACCGTCAAGTGCCCCTCTTCTCCATGATACAAAGCCAATATAAACTGTTTTCACATGCATTTTGATGCCATCTTTTTGCACTGCTATAGCTATATCATCAATAAAGTATTCGATGCATATTTTATGAGTTCATCTGCTGGCCTTCACTTAAGCAAGTCTCTCATTTATGAGGCAATTGACAATAAAAATTTAAATAACTTCAGGTGGTGTGAACACCACTTACTCTTGGGTCATGATTCATGTTCAGTATGGTTTGGGCTCCTGAAACCTGCAGCTCATTTCCCTGGTGCCCTGATATAACTGAGCATTTTGCAGCCGTCTGTCATTTGTATCTGTTTGTTGAGACTTTTCAGGTTCACTAAAAGAAGTGGGAGTATGCCTTATTTCCTGGGATCTGAAAAGTTAGAGCTAGGTCCTCAGGGAAGAAATAATGAACTAAGGGCTTAAAGTCTCTGGCAGGACGGTGGGATACGATCAAGTCTTCAGACCTGTGTTGCTTGTAGCCTATGTGGCCACAGACAAAAATGTAAGATGAACGCCACCCTTTTGTTTATGATGTTCCCATCTAGCTGAGTTTTGCTGGGGACCCTCAATTCTCATGGAATTTCTATTCTTACCGAGATGTACTCGACACGTCAAAGAGGATGGCTCAACATCACTGGTAGGTGGTGAATGTCATCTGCCTGTTGCTGGGCCTCACCCAGAGGAGAAACCTGAACACTCCTTCCCGCGGGCAATCGGAATGACCTCCTGCCCATCTGAAATGGCCTCAAAGGGAGGAGACTGGACCAGGGGACAGGAGGAATGGGACTGAGCACTGTCCAGGTGGCTGTGTGACTTTGGGTAGTCTTTTATCGTTTCTGGGCTTCAGTTTCTACATGTGCAAAATAAGCGGATAAAATAAATGACCTCTAACATCCTCTCGCATCTGTCCAGGAGAGTCTAGGCCTTACTAGCCTTTCTGCAGTGCTGGAGAAACCGTACACGGACAGGAACACAAGCATGATACCCTTGCTGGTGGTTTTTACAACATAAGGGAAATGTAATGGCCAGAACCGTGACATGAATAGCAGCGTTTTCCATCATAACACTCCAAAGAGATGCCCACACCACACTTTCCTACAGTCAGTTCCTCGATGGAAGAGTCCATGTACAGTATATTCTCATTATTGATAGAATTTAGAGTCTTGAGAATTTGGAATAAGCCACATTAAATCAGCTGTTGCATAACTACCTCACCTGTACATAAAGTGAGCCTCCAAAGCCACCTTACTTCACACCATCAGTGTTCATATCAAAGACCAATCAGCCAGGGAGATGCTGTTGGTCCCTGAGGCATCAGACAGTCTTATTACCTCCAGACCGGTAACAATCTGTTATTACAAAAGATGTCCACATCGATTCCAGAAAGCCATTTTCCCCCTTTAGAATTCATCAACAGACCAGACATTTATTAGAACCTATGCCTAGATACATTTAAAACTCCTTTTCAAAATTCTAAATGAGTATAATCACATAATTTATTTAAGTAGCCCCCTTTTATCTCTAGGTTACAAATAGTGATTCTCTCAATATACTAGCCAGAAGCTAACCAATGTGATTGCTTTCTACAGTTTCCCATGTACAAATCTGTGAAATCAGTTGCCAGAAATCATCAGGGAGCTCTTTTTTTTTTTTTTTTTTTTTCCATAGTTGTCACTCACTTCCCAATTCATCTGATATAAGAAAACCGCTCACTCTGTGAGGACCTTCCCTGCAAGGGCAGCAGCAACGAACGGAAGCGATACAGAGAGGGCTGCCGGTGTTCATTTTTAACACACTGAAAATGCCACCTAAGAAACTGCCTTTTTAAATCGCTGAAAAATATCACCTCCCATTCGAGTCATTCACACATCTGTGAGTTTACCTCAAAGAATCATTACAGCTACTAGAGGGCTTCGCACACTCACATTCTCTCTGCTCTTGTTTCCAACATTTACTACTACTGGCAAGAATTCACTTCTGGCTGTTTCCACAGCACATAGCTTTATGGAAGGAACTGTTCACGGTACACTCAGTGATTCTTCCATATCCCTGCAGAGGCAACTCAGCTACACCACAGATAGAGCAGAGAAGCCGTGACGAAACAAACCTACAGGGCCAGCGTTAATACAATGGTTCATTCACAGAAATGGAGCATTGGTCTCCCAGGATGGAAGGATAACGATCAGGGCAGCTAGACACACCATCCCTTCAGCCACAAAATTGACAGCAACTTTCCAGAAAGATGATATCCCACTGTTTTTGAGTCTTGCCAAAGACTTTAGAGACACCTTACAGCCCATACTACAGGACATTAGCTGCCCTGTTCCTTTCCCGCCATCAGTCACCTATGCGCGTGCACAATACAAGCATGCTACTGGGCTTTAAAATGAAATCTATGGGGACTTCCCTGGCAGTCCAGTGGTTAAGACTCTGCACTTCCTGTCGCTGCCAGCACGACCGAGGGCTCGAATTCAGGCGGCAAGGGGATGAGGAAAAAGTTTAAGAGGAAAGAGTGAGGACGGGAGGGACACCAGGAGCCATTGCAAACAAGTGTCAATTTTATTGTTTATATGCACAGCTTTTATAAAATGCAGTTACAGGGAGTTCAGGGAGTTAAAGCATACTAGGTTCTGTTTAAGATTAGGTTAGTTTCTTTTTCGCGGGAACAGTCTGTCCTTCATCCTGCTAGCTTCTTGATAACAATATTTCTACCGTCTGTGTTTGCACCCAAAGTTTCTGTTATGACTGGGCATATTGTTCTGGACCTTGTGATAAACATTAGCAAAAAGGGGGCTTTCATCTGTCCAGAATGGGCTTCACTTGCACCTGTCATGCACTGATCACCTCGGGGGAAACGTGGGTTGGAGAAGTCCCGAGAGCGTTGGCTCAACCTTACTGAGGCAATGCCTGAATGCCTGCCTCTATTGTGGGAGCCTGTGCTCAGTTGGTCATGCTCCTCCAGGCCGAATACCCTTAACGGGCATGGCGTGCTCCACAACTTCCAATGCCGGGGGTGCGGGTTCGATCCCTGGTCCGGGAACCAAGATCCCACATGCTGCACGGTGTGGCCAAAAAATCAAAAAATAAAAATAAAAATAAAAATAAAAATAAAAATAAAAATAAAATAAAATAACAATCTTTACAAGAAAAAAAAAAACAAGAAATCTATGGAGGACAAGAGTCGGAGGGGATGGAGAATGAGAGAACAAGAAATGCTAGCACTGAATAAATAAGCCGACCCATCTGTAGGTTCAGGTGCCTGGGAGTAACTGCATGCCAGTTTCAGTGAGGAAGTCAGATAGGCAATGGTGCTGGCACTTAGGGATGCTGCCCACTGGGTAATTTGATTTTGCCTTGTCTCCAAAATTCAGAGAATCCAATTCACTTCTTTGCCAGATTCATTTATCAAGTGATGCAGATCAGGGTCCAAGTAGTCTACCCTCCTTTCATTTCATGACTTAGTTTCAAGGTCATGCTCTCAGGTTTGCATTGGTGGAGTAAAGTTGCTAAATGTTTGATGCTTTAGAATTTTCCATTTAACAAACAACATGTTTTCACATCAGGTGCGGAATGCACTTCCATGATGTAACTAGAACTAGTCTTCGGCTCAAAATTTTGGCATAAAACCACTATGCTTTTTCCTGCCCCAAATCACTGAACTCTGCTGGACCCAATCCCCAAACTGTACTAGCGGTGGTTCCAATGGCTTTTCTGTCCATGTTTTGTCCTTAGAGCCAAGTAAAGTCTGTGACTGTGCTAATCAAGATAACACGTAGTGTCAGGCATGTTCTGACCTTTCCTCTCACTAGGACACCTAATTATAAGAGCAGAATATTTGCAAACTGTCTCTGAATAATTCAACTCTTTTTAAAACCTTGGTGAGGAGGACAGAGCCAGCCTGGAGCATTTTCTGACCTTCACTATCTCTCCCTTCATTTAGATTTAGAGGGGTTTCTCCATCATGAGAGTATCCAGGGTCTGCATCCCTTTTAGAAATGGGTTCTGGAGAGAAAATGAGAAAAAGACCTTACAGGAAAACGTAAATCAGGGGTGGCAAACTCCTGCCCAGGCCCTCTAGGCAGCGGAGTGACCGACCCATGGTAAAGAATTGAAAGGACTTGGAGTGCTTTCCTTCCTAGGCTATTTGCATTTTAACAGGAGTCAAACCATAAGGCTAAAGAAGTGAAGCTCTAGGTGGAATGTCCTGCCTCAGCCCTTCCGGTCTGAAGAGGAAGCAAAGACTCCTTGCGAGATCTCTCACAAGCACAGCAGGTCGGTGCTGGGCTCCCGGGGACACTGAGGACACCGTGCGTGAGCCCAAGGCTTAAGGCGGGAGCTATGGCCAGGAGGACGTGCAGAGAGAATTATCGTCCCCTTTCAGAAGCCTCAGGCGCTTAGCTGTGCTTTAAAATCCAAAGCAGCATAGGGACGTGCTTTTTCGGAGCTGTTTCCCCCTTCTCCTCAGGGAACATCATAACTTTAGGAAACACAGCGTGAGCAACACGTGTCCCCAAAACTTCTGTGCGGGTTTCCACCTCCCCTCTCCGGGGGGCTGCTTCCTGAGCAGATCAGGGACTGGTGAGCTGCTTGGCCTTCCCCTCTTCCCGGCGTGGTTCCTTGTGCTGTGTGAGGGGCTGCTTAGGAAGCACAGGAAACAATTACAGGATGATGACCTGAACTACCAGACAGCCCCCAGACAGGTCCCCAGCACTGGGCAAGGGAGAAGACTTAACCACTCTGACAGTCAAATCTCCAGTCAAATCTCAGTCAATAGCAACTCAAAGGGCCTTTGTGGGAGGGTGAACTTATTTTGGGTGGATTTTTTTTTTGGTAGTAGCAAAGGAACCTAATAAATATGCATTAGAGGCTGAATCGAACGATCTCCCTAGCTTGAAGAGCACACTTGTAACATTTTCTCAGGGAACATTCCCTGGTTGCTCTTTCAGGGAAGAATCAAAGAGAGAAAAACTTGGGCTTCCCTGGTGGCGCAGTGGTTGAGAATCTGCCTGCCAGTGCAGGGGACACGGGTTCGTGCGCCGGTCCGGGAAGATCCCACATTCCGCGGAGCAGCTGGGCCCGTGAGCCATGGCCGCTGGGCCTGCGCGTCCGGAGCCTGTGCTCCGCAACGGGAGAGGCCACAACAGTGAGAGGCCCGCGTACCGCAAAAAAAAAAAAAAAAAAAAAAAAAAGAGAAAAACTTGAAATGTTTTAAGTATTTAAACCTGAAGATTACTACAGCGCCGTGGCCTGCAATTCGGATGTTACTGACATAGTTCTCTACAGGCAGCCACTCCAGACATGCACCACAGCCATACGCTGGGGCCACTTCCGTGTCACTGCCTAGAGCGTGGACCACGGCCAGCTGTCTGCTGCGGCTGTACACAGATAGCTCACACGAGGTGATGGCATAACAAGAAATGCTGGGCCTTTAAGAAAATTTTTCAGGAGATCTCTGTGCTGGTTACTCTGGGCCGTCCACCTGCCCCCAGGTCCATTCTCTGCCCTGCCCTGCTCCACGCCCCAGGAGGCTGACCCCTCAAGGACAACATGACCCAATTTCTCTTGTTGGCTGACCTTCCAATAGGCTGAGCCAATGGGAGGCGAGAGGTCAGAGGGCAGCGGGGGGAGGAAGACTGGGGTATTGGCTCTGTGCTCCCTCCCTGCCCTTTGTCTCTCTAGGAATACCTCCTACTCTGGCTGGTGGCCTTCGCTCTTACAGGCTCCAGTAGCACTATTTCCCTCCACCCTTCAAGTCTGGGGGTGGTCAACTTCCTGCTATTGCCGGTGCTGGGGTGAAGCCCCCTTCTGGCTGCCTTAGACCTGCCTCCGCCTCTGCAAATAGTCCCTTCGTTAATGTTTCTTCACTTGAAGTGACTGAATGGGATTCTGTTTCCTGCCTGGACCCTCCTGACAAGCCCTCCACATTCGGTTCTCCTCCTTCAGACTGGGAGGTCAGTGACCATCCCCAAACCTGTTTAGGGTAGAATTTATGCCAATGAAAAAAGATGAGCCTTGTGGCAAAGGACTGCTAGGGTCCACCCGGCTGAAATCTCCAGCCGAGATGGTGGTCTTCAGCTTTAGAATGAAAAGACAATCCAGCAGTGATTTTTCTCCCTGGAGCTGATACCCTCCTTCCCACTCCTAAACATCAGGATACTAGACAGAAACCTTTCTGGATACTATTTAGAGCTGGTGGGAGTTTTTCTTCCCTTCTGTGAGTTTCCTTCAGTGGCTGGTCTTCCTGAGCAGGGTCCTCTTCTTAAATCCCCAGCTAACTGTGGTATGACCACGACGTGGCAGCATCTTCTCTCTGGCATCCTCGCCCGTCCCATCCAGGCACCTCACTCTCTCGGGGATTTCCGTCCCACCCTGGCCACATGTCCTACCATTATCTCTCAGGAACCCATCGCGGGGGGGGGGGGTCTGGCTTCCATACGTTAATGTATCACCAAGTCACTGGCCTGAATGTGCACGTGTCATTCTTTGTGTGATGGCATCACTGATACACAACCCACACCTGCTCATTCCCCACCCTTGCACCAGGGGAACTTCCGTGTCACTGTCACTAAGGAGCCGGTCCTCCTACCAGACCCAAGCATCAGCAGAAGAGACTAAAGGTTTTTACTTGTGGAATGAGAAAGGCTGGCCAGTCATAAAGGGGTAAGGTGTGATGCCTCCGTTCTCCCCTTAAAGAGGGAATAATGAGAGCTGTAAAAGGATGGGTTACAATGCAAGAATGACAACTGGTCCAATTATTATTGGGGAGCAAATATAACAAATGACGCTACTTATTCGGACTTCATTTTATATACAACGCAAAGAAATTTCTCTCTAAGTCTCCCCAACTAATGTTCTCCTGTGTAGTGTCAAAGTCACAACCCAGTATAATGTTTTCAAATCCAAGTGGCCTCTTTTCATCCCTTCATTCTCCCATTCCCATCTCACCCAGCCTCACCCATATCCTCCCTCCTGCTGTGCATTTTCCTAACACTCTCTTTCTCCTGGACAGTTTTCCATGGAGTGGAGCGCACTCAATCAGTCATTGATTGAGACTCCATTGATTCAGACTCCACATTCCTTGCCAGCCTCAACTTGGGAAAGTAATCACGTGCAGCCAGCTGTGTAAGTCCATTTCCAAGGCCTCTATTAGGGTTGTTTAGAGCTACTTGGAATTTAACAAGGTTTTCTGCCTCCGAGTTTCTCAAGGCAGCCAAGGTTGGGTGCAGAAAGCCCGCTGGGTCTTCCTGGGCCTGGATTCTGTGGGATTTGCTCTGGAGAACAATCCTTGTTCACTAAGGAAATGCTGCAGGACAACATAGCTGGAGCTGCCCTAGACCAGGCTCCCAGTGAAAACTTGGGGAAGGTTAATTACAACTCAGATGCCCTTGGTGATTTCCACCATACTGCAGCTCCGAGGGCTCAGGACTGGCCAGTGACGTTGGACTCTGCAATCGTGGCAACAAGAGGGGTGCTGGTGAAGGGGGCTTTCAAGTGGAATTTACGATTTCAGAATTAAGGTCTTTCAATATGTGGTCAGTAAGCCAAGCACCTGTCTCCAGGGATGCCACAAAACTAGTGGATTACAGAAATAGGGAGGAACAATTAATCATGGAATGTGTCCCATATAAGGTGCTGGGCAGAGCATGTGGGATGACGATTCTTGCCCTACGTCTGATCCTGGGGCCAGCGCGGGACTGACGGTGAAAGCCTGAGTGGAAAAAGCAGGGCGCATTCTAGCCAGACACTGGCGTGTATATAGCCACTTCTCCTCACCAACAGAAAAATCACGAAGCTGTCCCAAACTCAGGAACCAATGCGGCAGCTACTTTGGGTGCCAGCGTATTGCAGGGGAGAGTCAGAGAGCCACAGACCTCCAGACTCCATAACATATTCTGGAGTGGATCAAATAGTGACCACTCCCTTCTGAACACACGTGGGCGTTTCTGATTGGGCACCCCATTCCAACCAACTTTGATCACCTTTCGTCACTTGTTATCAATAAACTTTAGGGGGGTCTTAATGAAAAACAGAAGGTTTCTTCCTCTCCAAATTACAGTCATTGATCAAAATCTTTGGCCTCTGCCAAAAAAAATTTGAAGTGAGACTTTTTTTAATATGAATCAATAAAAATGACTTGCATCTGTGATGGATTTTCACTGCAGGATCTCAAAAGGCCTTGCAATCTTGAGCTTTGGTCCAAACCATTTTTCACGTTGAAGGATGAGACTTGTTAGCAGGTTATGAAACCAACTCAACAGAGCATGATAAAAATGGAATAAAAATACCACACAATACATCACACATGGTAAGGAGAAGTACCGTTTTAAGAAAATAATACAGAAATCTTCCATTGCGGAGGGCCATGTGGAGAGTGGAAAGAACTCTGTAGATGAGCTGCCACCTATGAAACCCTCCCTGCCCATTCATTACCTATGGACTATTGTCCCGGGCACATGGGTGCTTTCCTGAGCTGACAGTGGGGGCTTTGGTCACCCTATGTAGGGACAGGGCAGTGAAAGGACAGCCTTAGCCCCTGACCAAGAAAGGGGGCAGCAGTGGACCCATCAATACCATCACTCAAACTCAATGTCTTCCTCACTCTGGCTCCTGCATCAAGTTCCCTCCGTTTTTTCTCCTTTGCTGTCTAGGAAGATCTTGAACAAGAAGTCTGCACTTCCTGCATTTACTTTCTCCACTGCTCTCTACTTCTCCATCCGCTGCACACTGGCTTCCACTCCCAAAATGCTACCGAAATTGTTCTGGCTAAGATCACTAACGCTCTCCCTCTTGAAAATCAAATGGTTTTCAGACATCATCCTGTATGACTTTCCAAACTCCTCAGTAATATATATATATATATATATTTTTTTGTGTGTGTGTGGTACGCGGGCCTCTCACTGCTGTGGCCCCTCCCATTGTGGAGCACAGGCTCTGGACGTGCAGGCTCAGTGGCCACGGCTCACGGGCCCAGCCGCTCCGCAGCATGTGGGATCCTCCCGGACCGGGGCACGAACCCGCGTCCCCCGCATCGGCAGGCGGACCCCCAACCACTGCGCCACCAGGGAAGCCCCTCAGTAATATTTTAACAATGGAAATAGCAATGACGGGCAAGGTGTGTTGAGGGCATTTCCTGTTGAGCATTTAGAGCGACACACTGTCCTGAGCGTATCATGCACACTGTCTCACAACCATCTTGCAGGTGGCTACTATGATTTTTCTAATTTAAGGATGAGGGATCTAGGCTTAGAGTCCTAAGGAAGGTCCGCATCTGGAAGTGCTGAGACTTGCATTCAGGTCTCTCTGACTCCAGACCCAGGGCTCTTGCCATCTCTCCTCCTCAGGCTCTGACATCATAGCTCCCTACCCTGGGCCTTCCGCTCCTCTAGCTTTCCTGTCTTGGCCCTTTCCACAGTCTCCTCTTCCTTTCTCAGCACCTCACATGACCTCCAAGTCTATCTCTTTAACATGGACTTCTCTCCTAAGCTCCAAACACATGGCTGCCGATCTGCCTTTCTCACCGGGATGCCCTGTGGACACCTAAGAATCAAGAGGACCTAAAGTGAGTTAACTTTCCCTGAAAATCCACTCTGCCTCTCATGGTACCTCTTCCTCTTGTTCTTTCATTCACGTATCCATTCGAATGGCCTGGGAGTGCCTACAAGGTGCCAAGCAGTACTCCAGCGACGCTAGGAATACCCAGAACACAACGGACCAAGTCCCACCCTCATTCCAGTGGAGGAGACAGATGATGAACAAATACGTACGTAATGTCAGGTGGTGAAACGTGCTGTGAAGAAAACAAAAATGTGGGAAGGGGTTAGAGAATGACAGGGTGTTTAGAGGGGCTGTCTCTCCGTGGAGCAGAGGTGACACGGATGTGGTGGCTAACCCGTGCCTCTGTCTCCCAGTTGTCCAAGGCGGGAAGTCTGTGGGTGTTCTCAACGTTGCCCTCTGGCTCACCCCACACATTCACTTTCCACCGACTGCTCTCTCTTTCACCCATTCCCTCCTCACTGTACCGGCTTGACTCAAGGACTCAACACCTCTCAGTGGAGTCTGCACCTGGGTTTGGTCTTTCGCCCCTACATTGAGCCTCATCTTGCTGCCAAAATAATCTTTCCAAGACACAAATCTGTTCATGTCCTCCACTTGCTGAAAATCCCTTGCTGGTATCCATTTCCTACAAGCTTGGTTCCTGAACCTAGGAGAGATTTCCAAGCTCCTTGTATTCTGGGGCCATCCTCCCTCTCCCGTCTTGTCTCCTGCCATGCCCCTGGTGAACATGCCATGTTCTTTCCACCTTCCTGCCTTTGCACAAGCAGTTTCTCTCACTCAGAACATTTCTCACACTCCCCCCCTCAAATTCCTACACATCCTGCCAGACCAAATTCAATCATCCCCTCCATGAAGACTTCCTCAACGCCTCAGCCAGAATCGTTCGCTTTTTCCCATCTTCCAGTTGTTCTATGGCTATGCCTCTATTGTCATATTTATAATACTCCGCTATAAGGATCTGGGTTTCATTCCTTCAATAAATATTTTTGCGTGTCCACTGTGTGCCAGGAAATCATTCTCAGTGGATGTAGCTATGGATACAGCTACAAGTAAGGCAAGACAAGATCTCAGCTCTCACAGAGGTTATGTTCTATGCCAGTATGACTCCTCCACTAGGCTGGGTCCATGTCCCCATTGCTGTTAACAAACCCCTATTTTGTGTCCAATGTATTGTATCACCTTGGGAGGCCCCAAGGAAAGAGAGAAGAACGTGGCAGGCTGAGACCACCTGTGCCAAGGACAGAATCTGATCCATGGTAGGGAGTGAACAAATGTTTTCGGATGAAGAAATTGTGGAAGTTATTTTAATTCCCACTCTGTGGACAAGGGAATAAAGAAATAGAGCAATTAATTCATATCCCATGAACAATGAGCTTTTGACTCCCACAAATTCAGGAGACTATACTACGTTCTGAAACACAAGAGGCTTCTTTTCACTTCATTAGCAACACTTCCCATTTTAACATTTAATATAAAGTATAGATAAAAGAATAATGCTTGCAAATTCTGCTGTTAGGCAGTAATGTCACCAGAGCTCAACATGCAAAAAAGCCCATCATTTAGAACCTATCTGTTCACCTCGACTAGAATAAGAGTGGGACTTGGTCCATGTGTTTAGGTACCTCTAGTGCCTAGAATAGGGCTTGGTACCTCCTAGGAACTCATACATATTTCAATGAGTAAATGAAAGAACAGAGAGGAAGAAGCATGAGGAAAAGAAGAGCAGATTTCCAGGGAGAGGGATTGAATTCATTTGAATTCAGTCTTCTTGATTCTTGGTGTTTTCAGGGCATCTATGTGAGGAAGGCAAATAGACAGCCACACGTTGGGGTCCTCAGATGGTGCCTTCCAAGGAAAGACTGACCAACTCTTTGAGGAGGTCACTTTGAATAAAAACAACTACCTCCCCTCCCAATATATATAAATAAATAAAATAAATGAAAACAAAAATATAAATAAAGATATGATAAAACTTTTGCACTCTTCACAAAAGAAATAGCTTTCTACACTGAAGGAAGAAAAGCCATTTGCAGGGGAAAAATAAAATCAAATAAAACTCAAGAATCTAGAACAGCAAATACAGAATTTAAAACCAGGCAAAGCTGGTATCACTTAGCAAAGACTGAAATCAAAAAAGATGAATCTCAAAGGTCAGTTCCCTGGATATATCTTTTAGACTATCATATGGTGAATATATGAACATTCTATAGAACTCAGTAAGATTCTGGATGAACTGCTCCAGGTTTACACACACCCTACTATAGTCAGAAAGAGGATATTACACAGGCAGCAAGTATTTAGAGCCCCCAAATGTTCATGTCCTTTGGTCCAAGAATCCCACACCTAAGAATTTATCCTAGCAAAACAGTTCAACTATATGCACTATAGAAGCATTAAAACATGATGTGAAAGAGAAGAAAATTGGAAAAAAAACCCCTCAAATGTCCAACATCCAGTGAAGAGTTAAACAAATCAGGGTATTTACACACCATGGAATATTATGTAACCACAAAAAATATCAGTCTGACGATTCAGCAAAAACACAGAGAAAATACATGAGACAATGCTAAATTGAAAAGCAGACCATAAAATGATTATGGATACTCTAACTGCAATTATGTGTAAAATTTACTCAAGGAAGAAAAACAATTAAAAGTAAATGATACAAAGTGGTAATAAATAATATGGCTGCCAGAAAATAAATTTTCCTTGTAGAAGGTCTGTTTTACTAGTAATAATAATTGCAAACACTTATGGGGGGAGCTTTCAACACTCAGTACTTTAAATGCTCATTTTGCTTCCGTAACAAGCCTATGAGGCAGATACTATTAACACTCTTATTTTACAGATTTAAAAAAAAAAACCCTAAGGTTTAGAGAGACAGAGTCACTGGCCAAGATCACACAGGGATTAGGTGGCAGATCTGAGGCTGGACTTTGGTCTGGCTCATATCAAAGTCCAGGCTTTTAATCACTACACAATACTTCTGTTTAGCTTTATTTTTCAATTAAAGCATGTATTGTTTTAAAAATAAGGCCAGAGTAAAATCAAATGGCATTTCCTTTCTGTTGAAAGAAGTCCTGAGACCTTACGTGGGTTGGCTGTAACTCTTAGAAATCAGTGCAGTGGGAGGTGGGAGAGAGGGGAGGCCAGCGATGGCAAGGGCTTGGGACAGGAGGGAGGGAGGCAGTACAAACATCTCCACGGTACACACCTCTTCAAGGGCGCTGCTCACATGACTCTCCTTCTTGGCAGCCTCCTGGAGCTCCATGGCCTGCTGCACGTACATTCTGCCAGCTAGGATTTCATTCTCCAGCACTGACAGCTCCTTCGATGAAATGGGCCAATTCAACCGTTCTAATGCCTTGTTTAAAGCTGCCTTGTTTTCTAAGTAACGCATTGGTTTGTTTGCACCTAACCTTAAAAGAAGAAGAAGAAAGAGAAACATAAAGTGATCATAATAGAAAACATATGGAAAGATGTTTTTTCTGTAAACCCTCCCCTGAGAAACATCTGTCAAAGCAGATGTCAGGTGTCAGTTGACAGAATCACAGCCATGCCTTCTGGCCCGTCAGGGCTTTGGTAGTTTATGCAAGTTAGAAACAATCATCTCCGAGTCATGGTAGGCACCTTTCCCCATTACCTAATTTGATGATCTGATTTTATAGAAGTTTGATACACATAAGTTATTTTTTCAGCAATGTTTTTCAGCGTATTTGGAACCCATGCCTTTCTCCCTAGGTCTAACATTTGGCAGAACCAACAGTGAGTCTCAAAGAAATTTCACACAACTATGCCTAGCAGTGACTCTGGAAAACAAAGCAAACACTAAACTCAAATATTTGTCTCAGTGCAGTAATTCTCCTATTAGCTCACTTTAGCTATTTTTATCTTCTCTCCTCTTGTAAGCCTAAATAGGCCTAAACTTTCTGGCTTCACTGTTTCGGTACACAAAGAACAGAAGCCAAACTTTCTATCAGCCGATGAACAAGCTGTGTGATTCCGAGGGAACCCCGTGGGGTGCGGAGGTCCCAAGTCCTAGATTCTGTTTCCAGTCTCAGTACTTCTGAGTCAGATACTCATGGAAGAGGGTACAGAGATTGATTGATTGAGGGACATGGGGGAGGAAAAACATTTCATAATTGTCATCCTCTTATTGTTGAAAATGTCATGGCATCTTTTTAGATGTTGGGTGTTGGAAGAGCACACTGTTAAACCAGTACAGTCACAGGACTCAATCCACAAATAAACTTGTCAACAGAAAGCAGCAAAAATTCTTATTAAAAAAATCTAAATTGGTGTGATGTCAGCAAAATGGTGGAATGAGAAACCCCAGGCCCTCCTTCCCCCACAAAGACACTGACTTAACCATATAAAGACCACACTGCCTTTGTGAGAATTCTAGAAACCAGTTAAAACGTCCCTGCCCTCCAGGAGCACAAAGCCAAGAAGAGTAGACATTGAAGAGAGTAGGAAAATGTGTTGCATTTTGTCTGGCCAAGCCTCTCCCCTTCCCTGGCACACTGCAGAGCAACTGGGAGAAAACTCCTATTCAACGTGTCCCCAACATGTTGGTCTTTTGTGGGGCTGCCTGAGAGACTGGCTTCTGTCTCACTTGACTCAGAATGTTGATAAAAATGGCAGTATACTTCGGATGCCAGGTTGAGGCAGCTGAGAACAAAGGCAAATTTCTTGGGCGGTTACAGCACCAGAGATACTGCAGTACCAAAGACAGACACCAGGGGGAGCAAGAGATTACGGGTTCCTGAGGAAAAAACGGGCAAAACCTCTTCAACTGGGAAATGACATGCACAAGCCTAGAGAAGACGTATCCCCAGAAAAGGTGTGAGAGGGTCCCAGGATCTCTAGCCAGAATGATTGGTGAAGGTCTTCCCCTGTAAGAAGCCATCTTTAAAGACTGGGATAAGTGTTTGTTTTATCAAATGCCCAAATATTGCCTAAAGATACTAAGGCATACAAAGAAACAGAGAAAGATGGCCCAATCAAAGGAACAAAATACTCTCCAGAAATCTACCCTAAAGAAAGGAGATCTATGAATTACCTGATAAACAATTGAAAATAACTGTCTTAAAAATGCTCAGTGAGCTCAAGGAGAATACAGACAACTAAATGCAATCAGGAAAATGATGCATATGAACAAAATGAGAATATCAACAGATATAGAGACTATAAAAAGAACCAAACAGAAATTCTGGATCTGAAGAATACAATAACTGAGCAAAATGGATGGCTAGTGGGCAGCTGCTGCATTGCACGGGGAGATCTGCTTGGTACTTTGTGATGACCTAATGGGGTTGGAGAGGGAGAGTGGAAGGGAGGCTCAGGAGGGGATACAGGGATATATGTATACATATAGCTGATTCACTTTGTTGTACAGCAGAAACTAACACAACATTGTAAAGCAATTATACACCAATAAAGATATATATATAAAAAGAATACAATAACTGAAAAATTCACTAGAGAGCTTCAAAAGCACACTTCGTCAATCAGAAGAAATAAATTAGCCAATTATGACTATTTTAAGTCATAAATTGTTACAAGGACAAAGAAGGACATTATATAATGGTAAAAGGGTCTATCCACCAGGAAGATATGACAATCATAGATATATATGCACCTAATTTCAGAGCTCCCAAATATAGAAGCAAACATTAACAGAACTGAAGGGAGAAATAGAAAGGAACACTATAAAAGGAGGAGATTTCAATTTCCGTTTTCAATAATGGATAGAACCACCAAACAGAAGACCAATAAAGAAACAGAGGACTTGAAAAACACTATAGATTAGACCTAACAGACATATACAGAACACATCACCAGCCAACAGCAGAATACATATTCTTCTTAAGTGCACATGGAACATTCTCTCCAGGATAAACCACATGTAAGAACACAAGTATTAAAAGTTTTTAAGATTAAATCATATAAAGTATAATCTCCAATAACAATGGAATAAAACTAGAAATCAGTAGCAGAAGGAAAACTGGAAAATACACAAATATGTGGAAATTAAACAATCCACGGTCAAAGAAGAAATCATAAGGGAGATTATAAAATATCTTGATATATTTTAAAATAAAAATACAACATATCAAAATGTCTAAGATATAGCAAAAGCAGTCATAAGAGGGAATTTTGTAGTGCTAAATATTTACATTAAAAAAGAGGAAATATCTCAAATCAACAACCTAACTTTACACCTAAAGGAACTGGGAAAATGGAGAATAAACTAAACCCAAGTTAGCAGAAAGAAAGAAATAAAGATTAGCGTGGAAATAAGTGAAATAGAGTATAGAAAAACAATAGAAAAAAATCGATGAAACTAAGAGTTAGATTCTGGAAAGAACAACAAAACTGACAAATGCTTATTAGCTAGATTAAGAGGAAAAAAGAGAAGATTCAAATAACTAGAATCAGAAAGGAAAGAGCAAACATTACAACTGTTGTCACAGAAATAAAAAGGATCATAAAAGACTACTATGATCCATTATACATATACCAACAAAACGGATAACCTAGAAGAAATGGATAAATTCCTATAAAATTATAACCAACTAAGACTGAATCAGAAAGAAATAAAAAATCTGAACAGACCTATAACTAGTAAGGAGACTGAATCAGTAAGCAAATAATTTCCAACAAGCATAAGCTCAGCACTATGTAGCTTCCATGGAGAGTGCTACCACACATTCAAAGAAGAATCAACACCAATCTTCCTTAAAGACTTCCAAATATTTAAGAGGAGAGAACATTTTGAAACTCATTCTATGATGCCAGCACTACCCTGATACCAAAGCCAGACAAAGATACTACAAGAAAACTACAGCCCAATATTCCTGTGAACATTGACTCAAAAATCCTCAACACAATACTAGCAAACCAAATTCAACAGCATATTATGAAAGGATTATACACCATGAAGAGTGAGATTTTATTCCTGGAATGCAACATACAAAAATGAATCAATATAATACATCACAGTAACAGAAAGAAAGAAAAAAACCACTTGATCATCTCAATTGATACAGCAAAATCATGACGAAATTCAACACTTTCGTGATTAAAAACTCAAACACTCAACAAACTAGGAATAGAAGAAAACTATCTCAATATAATAAAGGCCTCATAACTTACTCAAACCTTGCTTTAGATAGTGAGGAGGGAAGTGATGTCATGAAAGATGCTGAAGTAGAGAAATCAAGGAATTTGCCTTTTCACCAAAACAACTATTGATAGAATTAGCTATTTTGGAACTCTGGAATCTAGCTGAATACTTACAGTATCTAGGGGAATGCTTGATGAAGAGAGAGGCTGGCATTTAGGGAAATCTCTGTCAGGTCACTGGCTGATCACAGAGATGAAACAATACTTCAGTGAACACACATGACAAGGAATATAGTCTTTGCAAAAATAGTGTGGAAAGACACTAAACAGACAACTGCAGCCTTCATCAGGCAACAACAGAAATTTCTGGGGAGGGTAGAGAATCTAATTTCCAAAGTTACTACATTACAATGTCCAAAATGTTCAGTTCTCAATAAAATATTACAAAGAATACAAAGAAACATGGAAGTATATAACCCATTCACATGGAAAAAAAGAAACTCACAGATGAAATCCAGACACTGGATTTGGTAGAGAAAGACTTTAAAATAACTGTCTTAAATATGCTCAAAGAGGTGAAGGGAACCGTGGACAAAGAACTAAATGAAATCCTGAGAATGATATATGAGCAACTAGAGAATATCAATAAAGAGAAATTATGAAAATGAACCAAATAGAAATTCTAGAGCTGAAAAGTACTATAGGTGAAATGAAAAATTCATTAGAGGGTTTTAACAGTAGACTTGAGCAGGCAGGAGAAAGAATCAGCAAACTTGCAGATAGATCAAATGAGATTACAGTCTCCAGAGCAGAAAGAATACAAGAATGAAGAAGAGTCTAAAGGACATATGGGATTCTATCAAGCTTAACAACATACACATTATGAGAGTGCCAGAAGGAAATGAGAGAGAAAAGGGTGAAAATATTTGGCAAAAATGAAATAATGGCCCCAAACTCTCCAAATTTCATGGAAAACATACATCTACACAATCCAAGAGGCACAGTGAACGAAAAGCAGAATACACTCAAAGAGAGCTATACCAAGACACTATACTATAATCAAACTGTTGAAAGACAAAGACAGAGAATCTTGAAAGGAACAAAAGTGGCTCATGAACAAGAAATCCTCAATAAGATCAACAGCTGATTTCTTATCAGAAACCATGAAGTCCAGAAGGCAGTGATAGGGTTTGTTTATTTATTTATTTATTTATTTAGGCTGTGCCGCATGGCACGTGGGATCTTAGTTCCCTGAACGGGGATCGAACCCATGCCCCCTGCATTGGAAGCACAGAGTCTTAACCACTGGACCACCAGAGAAGTCCCATTGATATGGTATATTTAGAATGCTGAGAGGAAAACACTATCAAGCAAGGATTCTCTATCTGGCAAAACTATCCTTCACTAATGAAGGAGAAATTAACACATTTGTTAACACATAACAAAAGCTAAGGGTGCTTGTTGCTAGTAGGGCTTCCCCATACAGGAAATGCTAAAAAGAGCTCTTCAGGATGAAATAAAAGGACACTGGAGACAAGTTACACTGGCCATATGAAGAAATAAAGATGACTGGCAAAGATGACTACATATGTAAATATAAAAGCTAACATTCTTGTATTTTTGGTATGTAACTCCTCTTTTGTTTCCTATATTATTTAAAAGACAAATGCAAAAAACAATGATTATAAAGCTATGTTAACGGACACATAATGTAAAAGATGTAATCTGTGACAATAACAATATAAAGAGGGGATGGAGCTGGATAGAAACAGAGATAATGTACACTATTGAAAATAAGTTGATATCAATTCAAACTACTTTGTTATAAATTTAGGATGTTAACTGTAATCTCCATGTAATCATTAAGAAAATAATGAAAAACTATGCAAAAAAGGAAGAGGGATCATAATGATACATTAGAAAAAATATCAAGTACAAAAGAAGGCGATATTGGAGGAATTGAGAAACAAAATAGACAAGACATATACAAAACAAATAGCACAATGACAGAAGTTAAGTCCTTCATTATCAGTAGTTACTGTAAATGTAAATGGATTAAACTCACCAGTTAAAAGACAGAGATAGGCAGAATGGATTAAAAAAACCATGATCCAACTATATGCTACTATAAAGAGACCCACTTTAGACTTAAAGACACAAATAGGTTGAACATGATAAAATGCAAGAAGATATGCCATGCAAATAATAACCAAAAGAGAGCTGGAATGATTATACTAATATCAGATAAAATAGATTTTAAGTCATACACTTTTACAAGAGAAAAAGAAGGACATTATTTATATTAATAAAAATGTCAAATCATCAGGAAGACATAACAACTGTAAATACATATGCATCTATCAACAGAGCCTAAAAGTGTATGACGCAAACATTGACAAAATCGAAGGAAGATATAGATAGTTGTACAAAAAGGAGACTTCAGTATCTCACTTTCAATAATAGAACAACCAGAGAGAAGATCACAAAGGAAACAGAGAACTAGAAAACACTATAAAACAACTAGACTTGTATATAGAACACCTCACCCAACAACAGTAGAATAAGTATTCTTAAATGCACATGCAACATTCTACAGGACAGACCATATGTTAGGTCATAAGGCAATTCTCAAAATATTTTAAAGATCAAATCATACAGAGTACCTTTTCCAGAACAGTGGAATGAAGCTAGAAATAATAACAGAGATAAAACTGGAAAACTGGAAGTATATACGTATAAATTTAAACACCACACTCTTAAACAACCAATGGGTCAAAGAAGAAATCACTATTAGAAACTGGAAATTAGAAAATATGCTGAGATAAATAAAAATGAAAACACAACATATAAAAACACATGGGATGCAGCAAAACCGATGGTCAGAGGGTAATTTCTGGCTGTAAATGTCTAGTGCAAAGGAAGAAAGATCTCAAATCAACAACCTAGGTGTACACCTTAAGTAACAAGAAAAAGGAGAGAAAACTAAACCCAAAGCCAGCAGAAGGAAGGAAATATTAAAGATTAGAGCAGAGATAAACAAAAGAGAGAATAGAAAAATAACAGAATCAACAAAATGAAAAGTTGGTTTTTGACAATATCAACAAAATTGGCAAAGCTTTAGCTAGGCTGACTAAAAGGAGAGAAGACAGAACTACTAAAATCAGAAACAAAAGCAAGGACATTACTACTGATCTTACAAAAATTAAAAGGATTATAGAGAATAATATGAACAACTGTATGTTTTCAAATTAGATAATCTATACAAATGGACAAATTCATAGAAACACACAAATTACCAAAACTGACTTCACACAAAATAGACAATCTCAACAGCCTATAATAAAGACATTGAATCAGTAATCAAAAATCCCCCAACAAAGAAAAGTCCAGGACCAAAAGTCCTCACTGATGAATTCTACCAAACACCAAAAGATCAATTAACATCAATCCTATTCAATCCCCCCAAAACAGAAGAGAGGAGTCACTTCCAAATACATTGTATGAGGACAAGATTCATCTGATACCAATGCCAGACAAAGATGCTAAAGAAAAGAAAACTACATGACCATTTCTGCTTATGAATATAGAACTAAATAGCCTCACCATATTACTAGCAAAATAAATCCAATAGACCATTAAAAGGATTATACACCATGACTAAGTGGGATTTATCCCAAGGATGCAAGGGTGGTTCAACCTAAGAAAATCAATTCATTTAATACATTACATCAATAGAACAGAGGAAAAAAATACCCACATGATTATCTCAATAGATGCAGAAAAAGCATCTGACAAAATTCCACAAACACACTTTCATGATAAAAACAATCAACTTGGAACACAAGAGAACTTCCTTATCATGATAAAGGGCATTTATGAAAAACCCACAACTAACATCCTGCTGAATGATAAAAGACTGAAAGTTTTCTCCTTGTGATCAGGAACAAGACAAGAATGCCTTCTTTCACCACTGCTATTCAATATTACACTGGAATTCGGAAATCAATTAAGCAAGAGAAAGAAATAAAAGACATACAAGTTGGAAAGAAGTAAAACTATGTGTTTGTAGATGACATATTTCTCTACATAGAATATTCCATAGATTCCCCCCACTGCAAAACTACCAGAACTAATAAAGTCAGCAAAGTTGTAAGGTACAAGATCAACACACAAAAATAAGTTGTATTTCTACATACTAGCAATACTAGTTGTATTTCTATATGCTGGAAATAAAATTAAGAAAAAAATTCCATTTACAATAGTATCCAAAAGAATAAAATCATATAAAGTAAAAGACTTGTACACTGAAAACTACAAAATATTGCTGAAGAAAACTGAAGACTTAAATAAATGGAGATATAACCCATGTTCATGAGTTGGAAGACTTATTGTTAACTTGGGAATACTCTCCAAAGTGACCTACAGATTTAGTGTAATCCCTATCAAAATTCCAATGGTTTTTTTGCTGAAATGAAAAGGCTAATCCTCAAATTCATATGGAACTTCAATGGGCCACGAATAACCAAACAATTTTGAAATAGAAGAACAAAGTTAGGAGACTTTCACTTCCCACTTTCAAAACTCACTACAAAACTATAGCTATCAGAAGAGTGTGGTACTGGTATAAAAATAAGCATATAGACCAATGGAATAGAGAGTTCAGAAATAAATGCAAATATATATGGTTATTGGTTTTCGACAAGTATGCCAAGACTGTTCAATATAGTCTCTTAAACAAATGGTACTAGAAAATAGTCTCTTATACAAATGTTACTAGAAAAAAATCGGTATCTTCATGCAAAAAAAAGAAGTTGAACCCCTACCTCACTCCATATACAAAAATTCACTCAAGATGGATCAATGACCTAAATGTAACAGCTAAAACCATAAAAATATTAGAAGAAAACACAGTGGTAAATCTTCATGACCTCATATTTGGCAACAGATTCTTAGATTTGACACCAAAATCATGAGCAATGAAAGGAAAAGTAGATAAATTGACTTCCTAGCAATTAAAAACCTTTGGGCAAAAAAAGGACATTATCAAGAATGTGAAAAAACAATCTATAGAATGGGAGAAAATATTGGCAAATCATATATCTGATAAGGTTTGATATCTAGAACTCTTACAACTCAACAACAAAATACAAACTACTCAACTTACAAATGGGCAAAAGACCTGAATAGATATTTCTCCAAAGAAGATGTACACATGACCAACAAGCACACAAAAGAATGTTCAACAATATTCATCGTTAAGGAAATGCAAGTGAAAACCACAATGAGATATTACTTCACACCCACAAGGATGACTTCAGTTTTTAATTTTTATTTATTTATATAAATTTATTTATTTATTGGCTGCATTGGGTCTTCGTTGCTGCACGCAGGCTTTCTTTAGTTGTGGTGAGTGGGGGCTACTCTTGGTTGTGGTGCGTGGGCTTCTCATTGCGGTGGCTTCTCTTATTGTGGAGCATGGGCTCTAGGTGCACAGGCTTCAGTAATTGTGGCATATGGCCTCAGTAGTTGTGGCTCACAGGCTGTAGAGCACAGGCTCAGTAGTTGTAGCGCACAGGCTTAGCTGCTCTGCTAAGGGGATCTTCCCGGATCAGGGCTCGAATCCATGTTCCCTGTATTGGCAGGCGGTTTCTTAACCACTGCGCCACCAGGGAAGCCTGACTTCAGTTTTTTAAAACAAGAAAAATAACAAATGTCAGCAACAATGTGGAGAAACAAGAACCCTCATACATTGCTGTATGTACGGGGTGGGAATGTAAAAAGATGCAGCTGCGGAAAGTAAATGAGAAGTTTGGCAGCTCCTCAAAAAGTTAAACACAGAATTACTCTGTGACCCAGAATATCCACGGCTAGGTATGTACTCAAGAGAAATGAGAACACATGTCCACACAGAAACTTCTACGTATTTTGCAGCATTGTTCATAAAAGCCCCAAAGTAGATACAACCCAAATATCCATCAATGGGAGAATGGATAAACAAACTGTGGTATATACATACAATGGATCATTACTCAGGCATAACAACGAAGGAAATACTACATATGCTTACAACTTGGAGGCACCTTGAAAACATTAATTTTTTACATTAACTAAGTAAAAGAAGCCAGACACAAAAGGTCACATGATATATGATTCCTTTCATATGATATATCCAGAATATGCAGATTCCCAGAGACAGAAAGCAGATTGGTGGTTACCAGAGGGGGAGAGAGGAATGGGGAAGGATTATTTCATGGGTGCAAGGTGTTTTCCGAGATGATAAAAAATTTTGAAACTAGAGGGAGGTGGTGGTTTGCACAACATTTTGAATAACTTAAATACCACAGAATTGTACATTTAAAAACTGTTAATTGTAGGTTGTGTGAATTTCACCAAAATTTTAAAAAGTTTTAAAAAGTGAGAAGAAACTGGCCTACTTTTTTTTTTTTTCCTCTTGAGATAATGCTTGCCAAACAATTTTATTCAGGCGCCTGTTTAAAAAAAAAATCAACAACAGTTATTTAGTAGCAACAGTTCATTTCATGACAGAAAGCTGACCCTGGGCAGGGAGATCCCAAGCCATGCAGCACCACCACCACTGGACCACGTCATTGCCACTCGCTCAAAGAGATTGGATGTGAGGGTCTCCCACCCTCAGCATCACTGCAGAAGCCTCATGGCTTTGTGGCAATCATGTTAAATATTAAAGGAGGGCACAGCTCTCAGCTGGATCAGGTAAAACACGGGCTGAGAAAAGGCAGCAAACTGCTCCTCATTATCTCTGCATGAAGATATTTCTAAACACCCACTGCTTTTCTTCATAAGGAAAAATATGTGTGCCCTTAGCCTGCCTTCTGTAGGCATTCTTCTGTCTGGATTCTCAGAGCAAAAATAAAAAGGTTAATAGGGTCATAAATAAGAGGATTGGGACACACTTTAGAGATCAACCAGCCTGATCTCCTTGTTTTCCAAAGGCAGCCGCTAAGAGGGGCAGACAGATGAAACGCCTTACTTACCCAGCGCTGAGAGCTGGTGGGGCCGAGACTAAAGCTCACTGAACGTGTCTGCAGAGAGATGCTGGCAACCCAAGAAGGGAGGAGGAAGTTGGAGCCAGTGCTTTCTATCAGGTAGTCACAGCTCCTTTTCTTGTTACTAATCAGTGGTGCTTTCTCCAGAGCTTCCAGCCCAGTTCTGTAGTGCTACATCATCACCCAAATCAGGCTAACTAGGGCACAGGGCACAGAACACTGGCTCCACAGGTTGTGAGCTGGTGTTCCATGAAGAAAAAAAGCTTCAGTAAAATGGGGTGGGAGAATACTGCTTCTCCCCAGGAGGCGTGCTTCTAATCCTCGGACCCAGCGTCCGTGGCACAGGGCTCTGGGAGCACACTTTGGGTGGTGTTATCCTGCCCTGATCTCCCATCACAGGCCTGGTGAGATCACGGAAAGGGGGGCTGGCATGGTGGTTAAAAGCACAGACCCTGGGCTTCCCTGGTGGCGCAGTGGTTGAGAATCCGCCTGCCAATGCAGGAGACACGGGTTCGTGCCCTGGTCCGGGAAGATCCCACATGCCGCGGAGCAACTAAGCCCGTGAGCCATGGCCGCTAGGCCTGCGCGTCCGGAGCCTGTGCTCCGCAACGGGAGAGGCCACAACAGTGAGAGGCCCGCATACCGCAAAAAAAAAAAAAAAAAAAAAAAAAGCACAGACCCTGGAGCCAGACTGCCTGGGTCCAAAGCTCAGCTAGCTCCTCTTCTTATTAGCTGGGAGACTTTGGGCCAGTAGCCAACTTTTCTGTAGAAAGCGGGTAATCACAGTACCTCCCTCCCAGTGCTGCAGTGCAGACTCAATGAGCAAGTTGTGTGCACCACACACAGAACTGTGTCTGACACAGGTAGACGCTCTGTAAGTGACAGAAAGAGTCAGGAAGTGGGAAATAAGCCAGCTCTGCTCCTGTGTCTCTTGATGTTTTGGGGTCTTTGGGTCCTATTTGGAAATGGTTTTCTTTAATGGTGTGATTGATGAAACAATGATCAGGGCTTCTAAGGCTTGTGTGCATTTCTGGGGAAAAAACAAAACAAAACAAAACTGTAAATCCTTTAAGTCTAAACCTTGAAAGTGCAGGCAGTAGAGTAGGGAGGCTGGGAGTGTGACGAGGGCTTGGGAGCTACGTGGCTCTGGGTTCACATCTCAGCATCTCCACTCTGCTGCTGTGGGAAGCTGTTACATAACTTTTTGAAACACTGTTTTCTTATTGATAAAACAAAGATAACATCACCTACCCTTGGAGTTGCGAGGATTAAGTGAGCTGTATGTATAAAGTGACCAGGAATAACTAAGGCTCATTCCCTCCAGCTTCTGAAGGAGGGTGAGGCTTAGACACTCAGAAACAGTTGGTGAACGTGGGTCCAATTAGCTAGGACAGGTCTCTAATTTTAATTCGGTTCTTCAGAGAATATTTTTCCAAGAGGGTATTTTCACAACCTCTATTATTCCTCTGTCTTCCGCCTTCACTGAACTATTTCGAAGCACACAGGGCAGAAAAAGCAAGTGGGTGTGAGCTGAGGGCAGCAGAGAGTGTGTGAATCCTGGCTCCACTGTCCCGGAAGGCAGCCGTGGGAAAGCCTCTAAGCGTGCGGGACGAGGGCAGTCCTTGTGGGATGCTGGGATTTGACAAACCACAGTTTTCCTCTTTGTTTTAGGAGACCGAAATTCGGTTGAGCGTAGCGTTTACCAGCTTTCTCTACCTCTAGTTTGCAAATCCACTTGTACCGAGTGGCTCATTTGCAAAGCGGCTTGTAACTAATGACACGTCACAAGTCTAGTCAGCAGCCCAAGCAAATCGATGGTAAGCAGAGGTTACTATGTCTGGTCCCTGAGCCAGAACTGATGCTTCTCCTGTGGATCTGAGGACTGAGACCTTGACCTTAGATTCACAACACAAGCTGTGGAAAACTCACCCCAGAATCCAGCCATCCCTGGTAATCCTCACTCACAGCTTATGCTCAGACACACAAAGCCAAAACTGCTTCTGCAATTCTTAAAATATTGAACCAGAAGGACGCCTACACATGGGCACTAAGTATGGCCAAAATTGCTAACTTATGTCACTATTTTGGCCAGAGGACTGTGAGCTTCCCACTCATTTGGTCACGACCCTAACCATACGGACTCAGGGTTATATCTGGCTTTACTTGTGGTGGGAAACTCCTTAGAAACGTTTTCTCGGGGATGAGATGGGGATAAACTAAGTTTCATCAATTACTTTTCATCTTTTCATATTCTGCATATCTTTAGAAGGATGAAGCAAGACGGAAAAGGGAACTGACATTTATGCCAGCAAAATTCTTCAATACTATTGAATACAAAAGATCAGGAAGCTTTGTTCTGCATAATATGAATGTGAATATTATTAAATAACAATATTAAATAAATAATTCATTTAAAATAAACATCAAGTTATTAATACCAAATAATTAATACTAATGCTATCGATAATATCAAATATTAATCGTATTAAAATAAATGTTAATGATCATATTTAAATTAATATCATTTTAATAAACAATATAGTATAATATTCCTCTAAGGGTACTTAAAAGGCTTTTCCGGATTCACTCACTGGAAGTAAGAGCTGGAACAAATCACTACTATGTCTGTATTTTGGTTTTGCCATTAATGAAGGACTCTCTTCTGCCTGGGAAGGAAGGGTGCCTGTCCTTCTGGAAACTCTTGGGAAAGGGTCAGCTCAGTGGGAAGTGCTGTGTGGCCCTTCCATTCCATGTATTTATGGTTATTTTAGCATCAGCAGATATAGGGAATGAAAGAGGGAAATAATGAACATTAGTTGCTCTTTATATACAATTTACATAACCCTCACAACTGCCCCGTGAGCCAGATCTTGCAAATGAAGCTCACAAGTGTCATTTGACCTGTCAAGTAGCTGTCAGAGCCAAGAATGAAACCCCGGAGCTATCTGACCTCAAAGCCCCAATTCACGGCCATGCATCAGGCTTTCACAGACCAGGTAATTACAGCACTCAAATATCTGAGTGAGTCAAGCAAATTAAATTACAATATGAATGGTATTATTATATTTCGTTTTGAATAACTGAATTGGATCAATTTTAATAAGTAAACTTGAATTAGATCAAATTCAAGTTAAATTCCAACAGTCAAATATATATATATATATATATAGTGAGACCTGCTAGGAAGAGGAGACCACCCACCAAGGTGGGTCGTGCAGAGTCGTTGGGGAAAGGCCTCTCTGGGGAGGGCCACTGGTGCTGAGGCAAGAAGGGAAGGAAGAGGAGAGCTGGTGGGAGGGGCCAGGAAGAGGGGCAGTGGAGCTTCATGGCAAGGGAAGGGCTGCCTGGTGCAGGGGTGGGAGGCGGAGAAGAGGGCCAGCACCAGTAAGAGGGTAACTACAGAGCAAAGTCTCAGGCCCACAGGGGAGGGCGGGCCTTGGCAGAGTTCAGCCTGCCTTTGAGAGCAACGAAGGACCCACAGAGACTCAGAGAAGTCCTGAGAAGCCCGTGGAGGCCGCTGCAGGAGCCCATGCGACACAGCCTCAGTTCTCAGGCAAGGGCAGTGGAGGAGGCTCAAGTGTAAGGAGATTTGGAGAGGACTGTGATGGGTGTGGGGCGGAAAGGCCAGCCTCTGGGCTGGGTCATGCACTCCAGGCAACAGAAGTCAGGCTTTATACTTTCTTCGAACACACGCGAGACACACTGCAAAATGGCAACAGATCAGTCAATGCTGGCCTGGGCCCCAGTCGTTCACTTTGGCGTACTTTATTACCTGTTCCCCAGCCACATGGTGGTAAATGAAAACCCAATTGCACAGCTTCCAGAACCAAGAATAATAGGCTTGCCTGGAGGAGCTGGGTAGTAGCTCAAAGTTTAATTAAGCGTGTGCACCAAGGACTAATTAAGGGATGAGGGGCAGGGTGTGGAGGTGATTAGAGAGCTGGGAGGGGGTGAAGATTCTAAGCCCAGAGCTGTGTTCTCCACCGACACTCTTGAGGCAGGCTCCCAGGTCAGGCCGGAAGGAGCCAGGCCCCAGGAAGGGGCTGGGATTCAAGGACCCTGGGTCTCCTTCCCAACTGGGTCTCCTTCTCCAGCCTGGCAGCTGCCTGGCAAACCCTGGGTTATCTACCCTTGGGAAAATAGGCCCCCTAACACTCAGTACTAACACAGTGGCTATTTAAGAGTACAGTTTTCACTGTAGTCAACTTGGTCATCTTCTTGATTTTGATATAAAAAGTGTTTAAATAAATTATCTCATTATTATGGCCTTCTATCTCTTTATTGTGGTGTGGTGTCACTTGACAGAATGTTAGATGCGAAAATCGTCCAATTCACTCTGCTAAAAGCAAAGCTTTAAAGAGCTCACGGAAACGTGAGATTTCCACAGAGTCTGGAAAGGGAAGACGGTTTCTTGAAAACGCTGTTGGGCATGCTCAGGTAAAGTACTGGCTTGGCTAAAGAGCTCGCTCGGGATTTTCTGTAACATCTTAACGGAAGAACCGGAACGAGCTTTTTGGAAAAACCGGAACGAACTTTTTGGCCAACCCAGTACTTAACGCAGTGCTGGCACACAGGAAGCCCCTTACGTTAGCTGCTGCTGCTGTTAATATTCCTTATGGACCATTGTTAAATAGCTGCGCCAGATGAAAACTTTAAGCTAAAGGAAGAGAAAACAAGCCAAAACAAATTCCACCTCCATTAAAGAGTAGCCAGGTGTAATACTCACTTTTCATAGGACTTACTTGCCTGCTCCACTTTTTGCTTGTAGATATTGAGCTTCACTCCTTGGGGGTTAATTAAAGTCATCTTACTTGTGTCATTGCACACGTGTGCCAGAGGGAACACCTGTATGCCAATGCCAAAGGAAAGGGTCACTTGGTAGGATAACACGTGCCTTCAAAAATGGATCTAATGGCTATACAGTATGTTTTTCTGACTATAAAGTCAATACATTATATTTGTAGAGAAATTAGAAAATACAGAAAATAAAAAAAATAAGAATCAGAGATATCACTGCTAACCATTTCCCTCCGATTTTTAAAACTATATATTTTAAAAATACCAACCCCAATCCCCCCCCAAAAAAAAACCTGTTTCAGGAAACCCAAATCAGAATAAAGTGTTATCTTAATAAGCCTCTGTCAAATTGAAGGGCATAGGCGATAAGAAATAGAATCTCATTGTTGCTACTTTGTAAATTACCAGTTGGGTTAAACATCTTTTTCACATATTTATTTTAAATTTGATTTTCTCTTAAGAATATCTGATTATAGTTAATATCTTTTGACCATTTTCTTTATCAATTTATAAGAGATCCTTATACATGTCAAATAAAGACGGCTTCATGGGCTTCCCTGGTGGCACAGTGGTTGAGAAGCCACCTGCTGATGCAGGGGACACGGGTTCGTGCCCCGGTCTGGGAGGATCCCACATGCCGCGGAGCGGCTGGGCCCGTGAGCCATGGCCGCTGAGCCTGCGCGTCCGGAGCCTGTGCTCCGCAGCGGGAGAGGCCACAGCAGTGAGAGGCCCACGTACCGCAAAAAAAAAAAAGAACGCTTTGTGATCAATGAAACCACTTTCTGTAAGAACAGCAGAGTACCAGAATGAGAGGGCATCTTTCTGAGTTCTTTCTGTCTGTGTCTGATGCTTCCTTCTGGGTTTGGGGATGCCTCTGATTCCATGCTATCTTAACAGTACCTGTAATATTTTAAATTTACCTGTTTGCATATTACTTTGTTTCATGCACTGCTGTATTCCTATCACCTAGAACAGTGCCTGGCCCTCAACAAATATCTGTTGATAAATGAATAAATGTATGTTTACAAAAAGGCTTATTCCATATCTTAATATTTACATAAAAAGAAGTCTAACAGGAGAATACAAGGTCTAATCTAACAGGGTTTCGATACTGTGTATGAGTCCAAGCACGAGGAGCACGTAGGCATTTTAGAAATGTGGGGAATCAAAGCAACTATACACCAATAAAAATTAATTTTAAAAAACCAATTAATCATAATAAGATGAAAGAAAGCTTTGGCCTTGACAACAGGGACCTGTGATATTTACTTTCAGAATATTTTCTATCAGTAGTTTCAATAAATTGATATGTTAATTCTAAAAATTGTGGGAATCACTTTTAAGAAGTAAATCTTTACTTCCAATCCAGATGATACGGAGCTCATGTTTTATGCTCCCCTTTGCCTTCAAAATCATACAAAAATTGTATTGTTGTTATTTAAGGGAAAAAATGCAGCAGATTAAACTTTCCTCTCAAGTGCACATGGAACATTCTCCAGGATAGATCACATCTTCGGTCACAAATCAAGCCACAATGCTATGAGATTAGAAATAAATTACACGGGAAAAAATGTAAAAAACACAAACACATGGAGGCTAAACAATACATTACCAAATAACCAAGAGATCACTGAAGATATTAAAGAGGAAATCAAAAAATACCTAGACAAAAATGACAATGAAAACATGATGATCCAAAACCTATGGGATGCAGCAAAAGCAGTTCTAAGAGGGAAGTTTATAGCAATACAATAAGAAACAAGAAAAATCGCAAATAAACAATCTAATCTTACACCTAAAGGAACTAGGGAAAGAAGAACAAACAAAACCCAAAGTTAGTAGAAGGAAAGAAATCATAAACATCAGAGCAGAAATAAATGAAATAGAAACAAAGAAAACAATAGCAAAGATCAATAAAACTAAAAGTTGGTTCTTTGAGAAGATAAACAAAATTGATAAACCTTTACCCAGTCTCATCAGGAAAAAGAGGGAGACTAGTCAAATCAATAAAAATAGAAATGAGGGCTTCCCTGGTGGCACAGTGGTTGAGAGTCTGCCTCCCGATGCAGGGGACACGGGTCTGTGCCCTGGTCCGGAAGATCCCACATGCTGCGGAGTGGCTAGGCCCATGAGCCATGGCCGCTGAGCCTGCGCGTCCGGAGCCTGTGCTCTGCAACAGGAGACGCAACAACAGTGAGAGGCCCACATACCGCAAAAAAAAAAAAAAAAAAAAAGAAAGAAAGAAATGAAAAAGGAGAAGTTACAATGGAAGCCACAAAAATACAAAGCATCATAAGAGACTAGTACAAGCCAATTCTATGCCAATAAAATGGAAAACCTGCAACGAATGGACAAATTCTTAGAAAGGTATAACGTCCAAGCTTGAACCAGGAAGAAACAGAAAATATGAACAGACCAATCACAAGTAAGGAAATTGAAACTGTGATTAAAAATCTTCCAAAAAACAGAAGTCCTGGACCAGATGGCTTCACAGGTGAATTCTATCAAACATTTAGAGAAGAGCTAACACCCATCCTTCTCAAACTCTTCCAAAAAATTGCAGAGGAAGGAACACTCCCAAATTCATTCCATGAGGCCACCATCACCCTGATACCAAAACCAGACAAAGATACTACAAAAAAAGAAAATTACAGACCAATGTAACTGATGAATATAGATGCAAAAATCCTCAACAAAATAGTAACAAACAGAATCCAACAACACATTAAAAAGATCATACACCGTGACCAGGTAGGATTTATCCCAGGGATGCAAGGATTCTTCAATATACACAAAACAATCAATGTGATACACCATATTAACAAATTGAAGAATAAAAACCATATGATCATCTCAATAGATGCAGAAAAAGCTTTTGACAAAATTCAATACCCATTTATGGTAAGAAAAACTCTCCAGAAAGTGGGCATAGAGGGAACCTACCTCAACATAATAAAGGCCATATATGACAAACCCACAGCAAACATCATTCTCAATGGTGAAAAACTGAAAGCATTTCCTCTAAGACAAGGAGCAAGGCAAGGATGTCCACTCTCGCCACTATTATTCAACATAGTTTTGGAAGTCCTAGCCATGGCAATCAGAGAAGAAAAATAAATAAAAGGAATACAAATTGGAAAACAAGAAGTAAAATTGTCACTGTTGGTAGATGACATGATACTGTACATAGATAAAGATGCCATGAGAAAACTACTAGAGCTAACCAATGAATTTGGTAATGTTGCAGGATACAAAATTAAAGCACAGAAATCTCTTGCATTCCTATCCACTAACAACAAAAGACCAGAAAGACAAATTAAGGAGACAATCCCATTCACCACTGCAACAAAAAGAATAAATTACCTAGGAATAAACCTACCTAGGGAGGTAAAAGACCTGTACTCAGAAAACTATAAGACACTGATGAAAGAAATCAATGATGACACAAACAGATGGAGAGATATACCATGTTCTTGGATTGGAAGTCTCAATATTGTGAAAATGACTATACTACCCAAAGCAATCTACAGATTCAATGCAATCCTTCTCAAATTACCAATGGCATTTTTTACTAGATGGAGACACAAAAGACCCCAAATAGCCAAAGCGATCTTGAGAGAAGAAAACAGAGCTGGAGGAATCAGACTCCCTGAATTCAGACTATACTACAAGGCTACAGTAATCAAAACAATATGGTGCTGGCACAAAAACAGAAATATAGATCAATGGAACAGGATAGAAAGCCCAGAGATAAACCCACACACCTATGGTCAACTAATCTATGACAAAGGAGGCAACGATGTACAATGGGGAAAAGACAGTCTCTTCAATAAGTGGTGCTGGGAAAACTGGATAGCTACATGTAAAAGAATGAAATTAGAACACTCCCTAACATCATACACAAATATAAACTCAAAATGGATTAAAGACCTAAATGTAAGACCAGACACTATAAAACTCTTAGAGGAAAAACAGGAAGAACACTCTTTGACATAAATCACAGCGAGATCTTTTTTTGACCCACCTCCTAGAGTAATGGAAATAAAAATAAACACATAGGACCTAATGAAATTTAAAAGCTTCTGCACAGCAAAGGAAACTATAAACAAGACAAAAAGACAACCCTTAGAATGGGAGAAAATATTTGCAAACGAATCAATGGACAAAGGATTAATCTCCAAAATATATATAAACAGCTCATGCAGCTCAATATTTAAAAAATCAACCCAATCCAAAAATGGGCAGAAGACCTAAATAGACATTGCTCAAAGAAGACATACAGATGGCCAAGAGGCACGTGAAAAGCTGCCCAACATCACTAATTATTAGAGAAATGAAAATCAAAACTACAATGAGGTATCACCTCACACTGGTTAGAATGGGCACCATCAGAAAATCTACAAACAACAAATGCTGGAGAGGGTGTGGAGAAAAGGGAACCCTCTTGCACTGTTGGTGGGAATGTAAATTGATACAGCCACTATGGAGAACAGTATGGAGTTTCCTTTAAAAACTAAAACTAGAATTACCATATGACCCAGCAACCCCACTACTGGGCATATACCCAGAGAAAACCATAATTCAAAAAGACACATGCACCCCAATGTTCATTGCAGCACTATTTACAATAGCCAGGTCACGGAAGCAACCTAAATGCCTATCGACAGACGAATGTATAAGGTAGATGTGGTACATATATACAATGGAATATTACTCAGCCGTAAAAAGGAAAGAAACTGGGTCATTTGTAGAGACGTGGATGGACCTAGAGACTGTCATACAGAATGAAGTAAGTCAGAAAGAGAAAAACAAATATTGTATATTAACGCATATATGTGGAATCTAGAAAAATGGTACAGATGAACTGGTTTGCAAGGCAGAAATAGAGACACAGACGTAGAGAACAAATGTATGGACACCAAGGGGGGAAAGCGGGGTGGGGGGTTAGTGGTGGTGGGATGAATTGGGAGATTGGGATTGACATGTATACACTAATATGTATAAAATAGATACTAATAAGAACCTGCTGTATAAAAAATAACAATAAATTAAAAAACATGATAATAGTGTTTATCTCTTACTCTTTGCCAAGTACTAGGCAATCTATATGTTTTCTCATTCAATCCCTCTATAGATGTATACACTGAAATGCAGTTTTGTCATTTGGTTTTCCTGTCCACTGAACTCTAGTTTTTTATTCCTTTAAAAAATACTAGTTTCTAGCACAATGCATGTACAAAGTAACCACTTACTGAATACGTAAAAGACAAATTATATAAATTCAAATAATGGCTGAGGCGCCAACATTTTTAAAAGTTTATCTCTATTGTAAAATATTGTGTTTGGAGTCTACCAAATTTTAGTTCTTGGTCATTGAGGCATGAGATGAGCGTACCTTTGCTATTTTAAAAGCGGTGTTTGCCAAGAAGGTGAATGATGTAACCAAGATTTTAAGAGATCTATTTAGCTCACACAAGAAAACTATTCTCAAACAATAAAAGAGAAAAAATTAAAATTGAATACCATTTTCACTTAGCAACTGGCAGGTGTTTTTTTGTTTTGTTTTGTTTTTTGTGGTACGCGGGCCTCTCACTGTTGCGGCCTCTCCCGTTGCGCAGCACAGGCTCCAGACGCGCAGGCTCAGCAGCCATGGCTCACAGGCCTAGCCGCTCCGCGGCATGTGGGATCTTCCCGGACCGGGGCACAAACCCGTGTCCCCTGCATCAGCAGGCAGACTCTCAACCACTGCGCCACCAGGGAAGCCCCCTGTTTTGTTTTTTTAATGTTACTGCTCTAAGTGACAGCAAAGATGTAGGAAAATAGGCACTCTTAAAATTCCAAGTAAACTGCCCAATAATGGGGGGAATAGTTAAATTAATTGTAGTAATTCATGTTATTGTATATTAGCACATCCATTAAAATTCATCCCAAATTGGTCATTACAGGGAAATATGTTCATAAGATATGCTAAATGAAGAAAGGGGGATACAGAACTATACACACAGTTATTAGCTGTTAAAGTAGTACAGGAAGAATTCTACCTGACAACATTCTGGCTGTGTTTGTAAACAATCCCATAACATTTTGAAAATGAGAAAATAGTGTAAACTGGTGTTTATATATTCATCACTCAACACTAACTGAATTCACCAACTTCACTGTTTTTCAACTAAATCATTTCTTCCAATAAATATCCCAGAGCCTGCTGTCAGACTGGCCAAGGAGAGGTCTGATTGGATGTGAGTAATGAAAATGCAAAGGCTGTGCAAATCCCACATGGCTGACCCTGAACAAGGTGCAGTGACTTTATAGTTGTGCAAACTGCTGAGTGCTGAAGCTTAAACCTCTGCTTAAACAGAAACATCTCCAGGCTCCACAGAACAAATTGAAGGTGGAGCTACAAAGTGAACTGGGAAAGAGAAGTGTCGATCAGATCATTCATAAACCCATGAAAATATGTTGCTTACTATAGTGTAGGTTATATCTCACAAATTTCAATCTAAATTTCTAGAAAATAAAAATAAAAATTTTAAATGTAAATTTCAATTAAAATTCCAGTGAGGTCACTAGCATTTTAATTGGTACAGTAAATGAGTATTTGCTGGCATGCAATAATGTTTGAAATAGACTGTTGAGTAAAAATCAAGGCACAGAGTATCTTTAGTTCAACTTCATTTTGATAAAACAAAAACAAAGAACAAAGGATATATATGCAGTGAAAAAACTTTGGCCAGATAACCACCAAACAATTCATCTGTGAGGAATTCTATTCTACTGTTTCTTTTTTTTTTTTTTTTTGCGGTATGCGGGCCTCTCACTGTTGTGGCCTCTCCCGTTGCGGAGCACAGGCTCCGGACGCGCAGGCCTAGCGGCCATGGCTCACGGGCTTAGTTGCTCCGCGGCATGTGGGATCTTCCCGGACCGGGGCACGAACCCGTGTCTCCTACATCGGCAGGCGGATTCTCAACCACTGCGCCACCAGGGAAGCCCGTACTGTTTCTTTTCTACTTATCTGTATTTTCTAATTTTTCCACACAATGAATACGTATAGCTTTTGTATTAACTGTCCTTCTAAATTTTTAAATTAAACTTTTCTGTCAGTATCGTTTTCATTGCTACTATATTTGAAAGCAACAAGATGCCATGCCCTTAGCAGCGTTCCTAACATTCCTCAACAGCTGAATGATGAGATAAAAAGCCACCTCACTATGTTGGTCTAAATTTTCTATCAGATACTTTGATGAGATCAAATGTTTTTCTCAAAACCTAGTCTGGGGCTTCCCTGGTGGCGCAGTAGTTTAGAGTCCGCCTGCCGATGCAGGGGACACGGGTTCGTGCCCCGGTCCGGGAAGATCCCACGTGCCGCGGAGCGGCTGGGCCCGTGAGCCATGGCCGCTGAGCCTGCGCGTCCGGAGCCTGCGCTCCGCAACGGGAGAGGCCACAACAGTGAGAGGCCCGCGTACTGCAAAATAAAATAAAATAAAATAAAACCTAGTCTGAGGGCTCACCATGTACCAGATTGGGGACCTTGCCTTGACCCATCAGGAGTCAGTGACAGAGCTGGGGTGCAGGCCCAGGCTACCTGATCACAAAGCTATGTGCTGAACCCAGATTAGGGCAAAGCAGGAAGCCTGGATGCAGTGCTGGGAAGACATGATGAGTATGATGGTGGTGGTGGTGATGTAGTGGACTTTTCAATGATGCAAACTAATGTTCCCAAATTGTTTCTTTTTCTCCAAAGCCATTGGCAATAAAGAGCTTTAAATTCCAGATTCATCAAAGAACTAAAGCAGTTTTACTCTGTATATGACTTGGTGATGAATTAATCTTTTTGAAAGAGCTAAGATTAAACTTATCTGGTCCACTGAAAATGGAAAGTGCCAGTTAGCATCTTGTAATGAAGAGTTGCTAGGGCAACCTCTCTGCTCAACACTTCATTTCCAAGGTGACAGATTTGATGCTGGTCCAAGAAACATGAAAACCAAAATAGCATTGTGTTCCAGAAGAAGAAAGCTGTTCCATACATAAGTCATGAATGAAACAAGTAGCTGGGGATAAAGCCAAATGCTGCTTTACGATTCTACCCAGACAGGTGTGGCTGCACACAGAACACAGGAGTAAAAGTCAATTTCAGTTCTCAGTGAAGTGGGTTAAGATTCATGTTTCCTTTCCAGCTCCATTCTACTTTTGTCTACTTTTTCAAAAAACTGTTAGGTCCAAATCTCAAAAAGCTATATATCTCCCTCAGTGGGATTATATTTTTCGATCTTTGTTTTCCCATTCTTTCCATCAGAGAAAATATTAAATAAAAGATGTAAGTGTGCTTTGAGGGTGACATTGGAATTTATTGCAGTATATTTCCTTCATCATCATGATTCATGCTCTTATGAGCAATAATGGAGTGGGGAGAGCATGTCGTGTGCTGCGTACCCACAGGCTTGTGATGAGAATTTACAAAGCCACAGAAGGCACGAGCACAGGTGCCCATGGTGGAATGCACGTGAAAAAATATACATCCTCTTCCCTTGGCTTTGCTTTCTGGAGTCAGAAGACAGGTTCTCCAGAAAAACAGGACCCTCACTACTCTTCCATTTTTTCCTTCTTAGAAGTCACTCAACGTTTTTCTCTCTCTCAGCCCCATGTGGTTTAGTCCTGGCGACTTGACTTTATATGGAGCCTTGGGTCCACCCTCAGCGTTGTCATCTGGGTCACAGACACCTAGACCTTGCCTCCGGACTGCCCCCCCCCCCATCGTCCCAGCCTTGAAACTCTACAACCCTTTTCCACATCGTAGCCAAAGACCAAACCTGATCTTCTCGGTCCTCTGCTAAAAACCTTTTGGTTTCCCTCAGGATGACCTTCAAAAAAGCCTTAACTCGACCTTCACCAGCTTTCACACCTTCCTCCAGTTGCACCAAACTTTCTTTGGAGTGACAAACTTCCTCTGACCCTTAGACTTCCCCCTAGGTCACTCCCCGCTCCCCTCCACCTCATCACCCTCGTAACTCCTCCTCCCCTAGGTCCAAACCTGGACTGATCAGATGCCCCAGGTCTGAACTTGCCAGGCCAGGTCAAGGTGGTTAGGGACCTCTCTGGCATCTTCACTCGGCTCTTCCCACTCAGCACATTTAACTAGAACTTCTTATTTTAATTGCTAGTTCCTCCGTGAGACTGTAAGTTGTGATCGGGTAGGCTGTAGTCTAGCCCAGCTCAGAGCCTGCGTACAGTAGGCAATGTAATATTTTATTGAATGTTTTTATAATAAAAGCCAACGTTTATTCAGTGCTTGCAGCCCATTATATGCATTACTTCTTTTTATACTATATATATATACCTATATTATATATATTCACTATATTATACATAGTATAACAGTCTCAGAGTAGGTAAATTATTATTCCCAGAGTCCAGATACATTGCATACAGCCTGGAGAGCAAATTTCACAGTGCTGCAGTGAGTTACTATGTTTATTTCTTCTAAATATGAGGAGAGGACAAGTTGAATAAGACATCAGGTCTGCACACTATTTTTAGGGTTTTCAAAATATCTCTATACTTGTAGAACTAATGCTTATCAACAAGTATGATATACAGTTCCTCTTAAGAAAATGGCTGTCTTTCTGAATATAAACTAGTGGAAATATAGAAGCTACTTGGAGGGTGATTTGGTTTAATCTGTCAAATATTTAAATGTACACATCCTTTGGGTCCAGCGATCCATCTATCACAAAGACAGACTTGTAGAGGTGCCCAGAAGTCTCTGTGCAAGGAAATCCATTGCAGGACTGTTTGTAACAGGGGGAGGAAGGACACAATGTAAATGTCCATTAACAATGGGGACGAAATTTGCAACTAACAAAAATGAGACAGACCCATGTCTACACACAGAGAAAAAACTCTAAGACATAGTTTTTTAAAAGATAACATATCAAATCCATATGGTATTACCTTATTAAAACTGTTTTGTATATTAAAATTGTTATGTGTATGTGTAAAAATATATATAATGTATTCATATATATGTGTGTGTGTGTGTGTGTGTGTGTGTGTGTGTGTGTGTGAGTTGAAAAGGATTAGCAGGATATTCACCAAACTATTCAGAGTGTTTCCTTCATAACTGAGGTTGGTGGAGAGAGAAGCTTTGACATTTTCCTCTAGAGACTTCTAAATGGTCATTCGCTACAAGAATGTACTCATATATTACTCATCAAATAAAATTAAACCAATAAATTAATTAAAAATCAAGTGTCCTTTGCATGTAAACTATTTTATCTCTTGTTTTAGGTCTGTTTTTCTTAACTTTTTTTTTCTCAGCATATCATTAATGTAAGTTGAGTGTTGAAAGAACTACAACAAAAACTAAAAATTATATAAACAAACCCCCAGATCTCCAATAATCTCAACCCTCAGATAAACACTGGTAACATTTTGGTAAAAGAGAAAAGGGAGAGAGAAAAGAGTGCTATGTCTACATCATACACATATGTAACCAAATTAATGTACTATCTATGCGGTTTTGTACCCTGATTTTTTCATTTAGCATTGTATTGAGAGCTTTTCCCCATGTCATTACTTATTCTTCAGAAACATGATATTTAATGAATGTATGACATTCAATCATATGGGTGTACTTATTGGATATTTAGGTCATTTTCAATTTTCTCATTGTTAGATATAAGGCAGCAATAATTATTCTCTGAATATATTCTTCAGTATTTCTGATTATTTCCTTCTGTAGATTATGGAATATCTACATATGGATTTGCTGGAGGAAAAGTTGTAAGCCCTTAACACCTCTGAACATATTGCCAAGGTTATACCAACTTATACTCCCCCCAGCAGGATGTAAAAGTTCTAATTCCATCCTATTTTCACCACCACTGTTTATTAGTATTTTTAACCTTACAAATTTGATGATGGGGGGAAGTTGTCTAATTTTTTTAATTTGCATTTTTTCAAAAATGCATTTATTTGGTTACCAGCTAGAAATATTTTTCTATGTAGGATTTTTTTTTTTTTTTTTTTTTTTTTTTTTGTGGTACGCGGGCCTCTCACTGTTGTGGCCTCTCCCATTGCGGAGCACAGGCTCCGGACGCACAGGCCCAGCAGCCACAGCTCATGGGCCCAGCCGCTCCACGGCACGTGGGATCTTCCCAGACCGGGTCACAAACCCGCGCCCGCTGCGGGTTTCTGCTCTGATGTTTATGATTTCTTTCCTTCTACTAACTTTGGGTTTTGTTTGTTCTTCTTTCCCTAGTTCCTTTAGGTGTAAGGTTAGATTGTTTATTTGCGATTTTTCTTGTTTCTTATTGTATTGCTATAAACTTCCCTCTTAGCACTGCTTTTGCTGCATCCCATAGGTTTTGGATCATCATGTTTTCGTTGTCATTTTTGTCTAGGTATTTTTTGATTTCCTCTTTAATATCTTCAGTTATCTCTTGGTTATTTGGTAATGTATTGTTTAGCCTCCATGTGTTTGTGTTTTTTACATTTTTCCCGTGTAATTTATTTCTAATCTCATAGCATTGTGGCTTGATTTGTGACCCAAGATGTGATCTATCCTGGAGAATGTTCCATGTGCACTTGAGAAGAAAGTTTAATCTGCTGTTTTTGGGTGGAAAGTCTTATAAATATCAATTAAGTATATCTGTTCTGTTGTGTCATTTAAAGCTTGTGTTTCCTTATTAATTTTCTGTCTGGATGATCTGTTCATCTGTGTAAGTGAGGTGTTATAGTCCCCCACTATTATTGTCTTACTGTCGATTTCCTCTTTTATAGCTGTTAGCATTTGCCTTATGTATGGATGTGCTCCTATGCTGGGTGCATATATATTTATAACTGTTATATCTTCTTCTTGGTTGATCCTTTGATCATTATGTAGTGTCCTTCCTTGTTTCTTGTAACATTCTTTATTTTAAAGTCTATTTTATCTGATATGAGTATTGGTACTCCAGTTTTCTTTTGATTTCCATTTGCATGGAATATCTTTTTCCATCCCCTCACTTTCAGTCTGTATGTGTCCCTAGGTCTGAAGTGGGTCTCTTGTAGATTACATATATATTGGTCTTGCTTTTGTATCCATTCAGCAAGCCTGTGTCTTTTGGTTGGAGCATTTAATCCATTCACATTTAAGATGATTATCAATATGTATGTTCTAGCTTCTGTTTTGAGGACTTACCATGCACTGGGCGCTAAGGGCTCTGCTTGTGGTCTCTCCCTGCATCGCCCCTACAACCCACCGTGGAAGGTACTATCATTATCCTCATTTCTTACAGGACTCCTGGCCACTGCCCCTCAGCCCCATATACCAGACTGGAGATGCTAGACCTAAACTCTGTTAATTGGATAGATAGGGTTTTAGCTAGAAATTACTCCTATATTGACTTAGAGCTGAGATATTTGGGAAGGGAAAGAAACTAACCTTGATTTAGTGCGAACAGTGTGGGTGCCAGGAACCGTGGGTAGCATTTTCATCTTTCATACGCTACCTGACATTATTTCATATAGTCATTTGCTCATTGCCTATCTCGCCATAAAACAGAAGCTTCACTGAAGGGCAGGTATGTGGTCTATCTTGCTCTCCACTGTATCCCAGACTGATAGCAGTACCTGGCACATAAAAGGTACTCAGTAAATATCCGTGGAATGCCAAAACAAAAACAACCCCCCCCCAAAAAAAACCCCAGTGTTTAGGGACTTCCCTGGTGGTCCAGTGGTTAAGACTCCATGCTTCCACTGCAGGGGGCACAGGTTCAATCTCTGCTGGAGGAACTAACATTCCACATGCCGGGTGGCAAAAAAAAAGTCACCCTGACTCTTCCCAGCCACTTACTACAGTAGCTCAATTCGCGGGGCTGTGCAATGCGGGGGCCACGTCTATAGGACACCGAGGAAGCCTTTCTCAGCCCAGGACTCCTTTGTCTGTTCCCCTCAGAGGTCCCGTCGGTCCCTAAGATGGGGCCAAGCAGCACACCTGAGACACTCTCCCCCAGTGCCCTCGTCCCCGAGTCTAAACAGGTGTGCAGCCAGATGTTCCTTTCACCACAAAGGTCAACTCGGGGTGCCAAGAAAGGCAGGGACGGTTCTCCCAACAGCCTGAAGGAGGTTTGTTTGTGCAGAGGGGGTCACCCTGTGCCTTCCCCTGCCCCCATCCCTCACATACCCTACGTGGGGCTTTATTATCCATCCATTTTTGTTTAGAACGTTGCAGATACCTTCCTCACGTCCATTCTTGTGAGGGTGAGTCCCTAACTTCAAAGAAGTCCCAAAATAACCACAGCCAAAGATGTGCTGGGCTGCTCCTGACAGAGGCCCTGCAGTGTCCATCTGCACCTACAGATGCCCACCAAAGGACACCTAGCAGTCCCAGGTTCATGAAGAACCCTTTGAACTTGATTAATTAAAAGACATGTCTTGGGCTTCCCTGGTGGCGCAGTGGTTGAGAGTCCGCCTGCCGATGCAGGGGACGCGGGTTCGTGCCCCGGTCCGGGAGGATCCCACGTGCCGCGGAGCGGCTGGGCCCGTGAGCCATGGCCGCTGAGCCTGCGCATCCGGAGCCTGTGCTCCGCAGCGGGAGAGGCCACAACAGTGAGAGGCCCGCGTACCACACACACACACACAAAAAAGACATGTCTTCTATATAATTCTGCCCTGCACATTTCATAAACAAGCAGCACGCTGATGTTCATGGAACTGAATCCTGAACAGCATCCCTGTGTGTTCTTCCAAGTAGAAAATTCTGCGGAGTACCGGGAATAATGACATTGGTCTTACATATTCAGGTCCTACAGTCAGTGAAAATTCAAAAACAAATCGTGATTGAGTGGTACATCTTAATGTCCTCTACATAGAACATGAATATCAAATATCCATTTGTTTTTTTGAGAGAGCCTGAGGAATAATGCAAAATAAGTAGATAGCTTGTGGGGAAAAGGCAGACACAAATATGAAATGCCCGAATATGAGTTTATAAATCACTTTTTCAGTAACTTGCATATTTCTCAATCCAGCTCGTTCATTTCCCTAGTGCCTCATCGTTAAGTGGACCAAAGACCCTCTGGGAATCTGGGGGCAAGCTACTGATCTTCTCCCCACAGAAATGTATGAGCGCATTTTTCATATAATTTGGGGAGATTCCAGACCCTCATAAGTCTATGATGAGCTGTGGACCAAGAGTCCTTCTCAACACACTGCTGGTACAGTGGTACTTGGTAAATCTTCTTCAAGGGCTATTTGGCGGTATCTATCAAAACATATGCCTTTTAACTGAGTTCACTTCTCAGAATTTATGCTATAGATATACATGTGCAAAATGATATATCTGCACAGTTACTTTTGCAACCTTGTATATAACAGGAAGATTGAAATAACCTAAACATTCATCACCGGCGGACATGACTAAGTAGCTGTGTGATGGAATAGTAGGCAGCTATAGAAAAAATGAGGAAGCTCTTTACAAAATGATATTAAGCAATCTCCGAGGTATATTGTTTTATTAATACAGTTGCAGAATTGTGTGTGTAATATGCTACCATTTATGTGTTTTAAAAGGACATATACATAAACAAATATCTGTCTGCATAGCAAACTATCTCTCAAAGAAGATTCAAGAAACTGGTAATATACCTATCACCTGCCTCATAGCTGGTGAAAGGAGGTGGGAGGGAGGATTTTCTCTACATTCTATCCTTTCGTACCTTTGTCATTTGTGAATGACATTAATAATACATTTGTGAATGTATTACTGTTCAAAAATTAAATCAAGACAATTTTTAAGGTAGTTTTATTAAATCTGTGTCATTTAATATGATGCACTCCTTGAGAATGATGTTTCTGAAGAATTTCTCATGACTTGGAAAAACGCATATATTAGATGAGAAAGAGCAGAAAATTGAATTATGAACAATTTACATCTTATGCTTCCTTATGATTATATGCTTACTTATATTTTCTAAATTACAATAAAATCAGTTAGGATTTATTAACAAGAAAAAGATCCCCTGTCCAGATGACTTGCAAGTCAGAACCTGCAGCCTACCTCTTCCCCCAGATGCCAGCCCCATCCTTCTAGGGGCTTTTGGACAGCCGTGACCTCCAGGTGCTCAAACTCAGCTTCCTCCACCAGAAACCCCCAGGTCTCTCCTTCTTTAGATTTCAATCAGTTAATAACAATTACTAGAAACCAGTCATCTTGACCCCCCTTCTCCCTTGTTCCTCACCCAGCCCCCCACCTCCTGCCCCCAAACTGGCCATTAGAGTCCTTTGATGCTACTTCTATGACCTCATCTCTGAAGGGTCCCCTCCTCCGCATTTCCGCTGCTCCTCCCCGAGGTGGGACCTCACCACCAGCCCAAGATCTAGTCTTTCCCTGGCTCTCCCATCCACCTGGACGTTAGAGGCACATCTCTAACGCCCAGGTGGATGGGACCACCTGCTCCTCTGAGAGTCCCTACTGAGGTAAAGCCCATCCTTTCTGTGTGACACTCAAGGACCTTCACGATCTCCCGCAACCAAACCTCCGAGACCCGGCCCTGGCACCTTTCCATTCGTGGCTCTCGGGTGCTCCCCCGAGCAGCCCACACATTTTCACACCTGTTCCTTCTGCCCAGGATGCCAGTAATCTGCCCTGTTGAGGAAACTTCTTCTCCTCCTTCCAGACACGGCTGACGTGCACCCTCCTTGGGGGAACCTTGCCTGGCCTCCCCTCCGTCGTGTACAGCAGCATTCATCACTGCGCTCCCGCACGGCCCGTAGCACAGGCAACTCTACTCCCTGTATCTTAGCAGAATTAACTGGATATGCGAGCACATCCTCCAGTGTGTAAGCTCCCCTAGGGCACGATATTATTCATCTCTGTAGCCTCAAGCGTGCAGCCGCCACACAAGGAGCATAAGCAAGGCACGATAAATTGATTCTGAATAGAAAAGTGTAGTGAAGTTGATGGGAAAACCATTCCAAATAAAATTGCACTTTATACAACTTCGCGGCCACAAATCTACCACTGTAGTAAGATCCAGTTGCCTTAGTATTTAAGCCCTGGGCTGTTTGACACCGGATTATTTTACAGTATTTGCCTAGCAGTCTTCTCATGCAGACACTTCACAATGAAGGAAACAAGTTGATACGAATTCACTTCAGCGGTTAATTTACATTGTACTGGCCTGCACATCCGTATGTTTATTTAATGCCCAGAGCATTGAGTCTTTCATTCACAAAGCTCAAAAGAAGATGAACAGACACCGCTAAAACTTTTCAAATATTTTCCAGTCAGGCTAAACAAAACAGAACATTTCACCAGAAAGGCATGCTTTTGTTTAAATGATTACTAAGTTAAAATTAGGGATAAAACCAAGGACACTGTGCAGTGACATGTTTTAGATTCAGCGTCCCCAAAGGAAAAAAATCAAAAAGAATCTCCTCACTCCTGGTTTATAATAAAATATAAACCAGTCTTCCATGGAAGGCAGACATCTCCTTTCATGGGGTTGGTCTCCAGGTCTATGAGTGTGCATCAAATTAACCAAACAACACTCACTGTCCCTTAAATTCTCCTCACTGTTGTAGTAGACAAAGGAATTTCTCAGTGTGTGTGTTTTTACATCAGTTCTGCGTCCCTAAGCCAGGCAAGTATCTCTCAACAGCTTTTTAGTGGCAGTGGAAAAGGTCCCCCAAACCTACTCTCAGCACTCACTTTCAGGGGTTTAGTGAGTCCCTCTTTGTTCCCAACTTTGATAAGTACCTGGTCAGGTCTCCCATCTGTCAAAAGGTAGATTACTTGTGTTTCTTTATCAGCAAAAGCAATTTGCAGGGCACTCAAGGTGTTTGTGGAACTTCCAATCTACAGAAAAGAGAGAGAGAGACATACCAAGTACGTACATCCTTGAGTCTCAAGAAAGATCTCACAAACAAGTGTTATTTATTCTCTGCTTCCAAAAAGAAAAGTACTTGTGAAGTAAAAGATACATTTAAATTAGATTGAGAGAATAATTTAAGTTCAGGAATTCCAAGAAGACAAATCCCTGAATATGTCATAAAAGCATCTATGCAGACAGCCCCAGGACAGCTAGAAGACAGGACGATGGATTTCCTGGCCTGACGACAGAGCTCTTAATTCAATCTTATCTTTGTGTGTTTCTGTGGCAGGCACTAACTCAGTTACTGTTCATTCAGCTGTCAGCATGGCTTAAACATGCAGCATGAATTCCCCCCAGGCAGGGACCATGTTAGTTTCCAACCAGGATTGATTCATGACACCCCGTATTCAGCAAACATGAGCGTGCTGTCAGGAGCAATCCAGAGGTACAGGACACTGTAAAGTTGTAAAACTCCTGCAGTTTCTGCCCAGGGAGGCTACAGAACTGGCAAGGGTGTCACTCCAAAACTCAGAATGAAAAACAGCCAGACAAACGGCCAGTGCATGACTTTTGTTATGCCCAGGAGAGGGCTCAGGTCCCAAGGCAACTACTGGCCCCAAATCTGGGGAGGGATGGGCCCCTGGAGAGTCAGGCAAGAGGCCAGCCCTGGCTTTCTGGGACAGGATGCGGCCAGACACCAGAAGAAGAGTTGGGCTGGGGTGGCTGGTGAATCAGTGGAGGTTGCCAGGTGTATGTTGGTGAGAGGCCACAGATATGGGGGCCTCGGGGCTCTGTTGAAGGCTGTTTCACCACAAACCCCACGGGGTGCTCACAGAATAGACTGGGAGAGTCTAGAGGAATTCTCCTTCACGGCGCAGAACTGGGGGAGAGAAACACAGGAATCTCCACAGAGACCCTCTCCTCACTCTCCCCAGCAGAACAAAAGCCTTAATCTGTGTGTGTATATGGGGTGGGGGGCAAGAATGAACACGCTCACCCTAGGGCGCTGGTCAAAACCCAGGCAGGCTGGGGGAAGCAAAGAGGAGACAACAAACTCTCTACACTTGCGGAAGGCGCAGGGCTATGTGCTGGGCTCAGAGACACTGAGAAGGCCACAGGCCTGGGACTCCTGGACACCACGCCTGATTAAGACGGAGCCTCATTCAGAGGACACCCACCCCCATCGCTCCCCTAGAAACGTCAACTACCAAATAACTTTCAAGAGAAACGCTCTCTTTGAGGCCCGGTGTGAAGGGAAAAATCAAAAGCCGAGGAAGAAGCAGACCACCCTCTGGTAACGTCATCCCCTAATCCTAACACAAAGGGTCGCTGCAAGAATTTGAGGGATATGGTGCACACAAACAAACCTCAAAGCCAGCCCAACTCCTAATTAGAGTAATTTTAACCCACCCCACAAAGAAAGGCATGCCCATTTCCAGGCATTAAAAATATTTATCTCAGTCTCTATATACTGCACATGATGTCCAGCTTTTAACAAAAAATAAGCATATAAATAGAGGAGTAAACAACATACTACCGAGAGACAAAAGTACTCATCAGAAACAAACACAGATATGACACAGATGCTGAAACCATCTGACAGAAAATTTAAAATAACTGTGATTCATACATTTAAAACTTGTAATGGCAAAGGTGAACAACAGTCAAGACCAGGTAGGTAATTTCAGCAGAGATGGAACCTTCAGAAATAATAGAATAAAAATGCTAACAATAAAAATCTCAGTAGGACGCTGAAGAAGTCTTTCAAAGAGTTCAGAGTTCAGCTGTTCCTTGGTATCCACAGGGGTTGGTCCAGGACCCTCTCCGCCTGACAGATACCAAAATCTGCAGATGCTCAAGTCCCTTATATAAAATGGCATAGTACATGCATATAACCTATGCACATCCTCACATATACTTTATTTATTTTTAAAATAAACTTATTTATTTATTTATTTATGGCCGCATTGGGTCTTTGTTGCTGCACGCAGGCTTTCTCTAGTTGCGGCGAGCGGGGGCTACTCTTTGTTTTGGTGCGCGGGCTTCTCATTGTGGTGGCTTCTCTTGTTGTGGAGCACGGGCTCTAGGCGCACGGGCTCACTAGCTGTGGCGCACGGGCTTAGCTGCTTTGCGGCATGTGGGATCTTTCTGGACCAGGGCTCGAACCCGTGTCCCCTGCACAGGCAGGAGGATTCTTAACCACTGCGCCACCAGGGAAGTCCCATCCTCCCATATACTTCAAATCTTCTCTAGATTATGTATAATATCTAATACAGTTCAAATGCTATGTAAATAGTTGCCAGCATGCAGCAAATTCAAGTTTTGTTTTTTGGAACTTTCTGGAATTAAAAAAAGTTTCCATCTGGGGTTGGTTGAATCCATGAATGAGGACCCTACAGATACAGAAGAATGACTGTAGGTTCAAAACAGCAAAGGAAAGAACTAGTGAACGTGAAGACAGAGGAATAGGAATTACCCAAATTAAAGTACAAAGAGAAACAAGGGCAAATCAAAACAGAAAAGAGCATCAAAGAGCTGTGGAACAGTATCAAATGGTCTGATATATGCTTAATTGGAAACATAGGAGAAGAGGGAAAACAGGACAGAAGAAATATTTGAAAAAGAAAATGGCTGAGAATTTTCCAAAACCAATGGCAAACATAACCCCATGGACCCAAGAAGGTCAGATAACACCAAGTAGGATAAATAAAGTAAATCACCTAACACTTCTGCCAGAGTGGTATACAAGGAAGCCAAGTAGTGAGCTGGGACTTTCATCTGCACCAACTGTGCCACGTCCTCACTGCTCAATGATATCCACGCCCACCCAGCAGTAACAAGGTACTCCTCCCCATCAGGTGTCAACAGAGTTCAAGTGGGGAACCTGAACTTCGACCTGCACCTGGAAATATGAGGCAGGGCCCACCCATCCCCCTGACAGAGCAGTGAGAGACAGAGCCAACTCAACAGAAGGCTAGAAGAATATCCAGACTCTCATAACATGAAACGAAAATGTCTAGGATTCAATTGATAATCAGTCCATCGTACCAAGAAGCAGGAAGCTCTCAACCTGAAATGAAAAAAGATAATAGATACCAACAGCAAGAAGACAGATATGTTAGAATTATTTGACAAAAATTTTACATGAGCCATGAAAAAAATACTTCCGCTAGCAATTACCAACAATCTTGAAACAAATGAAAACTAAAATGCATCAGCAAAGAAAAAGAAGGTCTCATCAGAGAACATAAAAGACATGAAGGAGAATCACATGGAACTTTTAGAACTTAAAAAATAACAATAACTAAAATGTTTTTAATTCTCTGACCCAAGGACTGGCTATGCCAGCTGACCACTGCTCTGTGACACCAGCACACGGCAGGCTCAGAACATCTGAGTGTTGTCCTGAACTTACTGGGTTGATTCCTGGACCAAACCAGTCCAAAGAATAATAGAGGAATCTGGTCTTCTTGAAAATGAATTTTGCACATTCAGCAAGCAGGCAAGGGTTCTTCAGTGAAGACTTTTGAAGAGAGCAGAATCACACTTTACAAAAAAATGATCTGACATATTTTTAGCCACTTAGATGGCTGATACTATTCATCAGTGATTTTTACACAAAGCAGAACCCACTTATGTTTTTACCCAATGAGAGTACATATATAATATCTTGTTATCACAAACTCTAAGTTAGTGGGCTCTGAATTAAGATATTTCCTACTGTAAAAGGAGACAACATATGTCCCAAGGAACTTCAATGGATAATCCTGGACATTTAACAAATTGGTTATGAATTTAACATTCTTTCCCAGCATAAGGTAGCCAGTTAGGACAAAATTTTACAGGCATTAATATTTCTTATAGATTTCCTCCTCCCATTTTAATTTAATTTATTTATTTATTTGGTCACGCTATGCAGCTTGTGGGATCTCAGTTCCCTAACCAGAGATCGAAGCCAGGCCCTTGGCAGTGAAAGCGCGAGAATCCCAGCCACTGGACCGCCAGGGAATGCCCCCTCCTTCCATTTTAAAAAAACAAATCCAAAGGGAACTCCAGAACATCCCAATGACAGTGCAAGTTCTGCTTGGTTAATATTCAGGGAGCGTCACTAACGCCCACGTGTGGTTTCCTGTCAAATCCAGGACTCTAAACTCAGGCACTGAACTATTTTAAAGATACTTGCAATCCATATTGGACTTCTAAGAATAACTCTTGGTCTCAGTTTTAGTATATCTTAAATATCTGGAATGCTATGTGGTTCTTAGAAAAAGAACTTTTAAAATTAAGTTCAAGACAAGAGAAAATTTGAGGAAAGGCAAATTCTCCCCAGTAGTCTGTGTAAATGTCAAGAGCAGCAGCTTTAAAGTTCTCCAAGTAAAATGCAGGCCTGAAGAAAGTATTTCACCTTTCTTTATGATATCCTTTATGATATCCTGCTGCCCTATCTCTCCCCTTGCTTTCAGCCCTTACCACTCACACTGTACTGTATGTTTCCACAAGTTCATTACTTTTGAACAAAGTCCACTGTTAAAAGCAGCTGAAATATATCATTTGAAGCAAGAATGAAGCGTCAGAAGAAACAAATATGAATGTTTAAGTAAAAAAAAAAATTATATTTTGAAATTTGTTTTCATAAAAGTGCTGAGACTTGAGCCAAGAACAGTGCTGTCAATAGAAGCTTATCTAAATGTTAGATATTGACAGATTGAATTAACATGACCTCTGTAAGCAAAATGAATGTCTATGTGAAGCCATGGCTATCCTTGGCGTTCAAAGCACTTTCTCAAGCATTTCTATCCTGATCTCTATCCTTCTTCTCCCAGACCCAGCCTCCTCCTTATCTTAATGTCTCTAACCCAGGCCTGGGCCCCTTTCAAATTATCCTCATCAATTTCAACAAGTATTTCCCGCCAAGCAACGGCTTGAGCATCAAACTGCACAAAATTGAATTTCCTTTAATACTTCAGCTGTTCCTGTAAGAGACAATTATTATTTAGCCATGAAACCACTTATGTATGAGAAAAGATTAGGACAGGTCAGGGTTTGATACATTTTAATCGTCTGATATCTCTTTTCAGTTCTAGAAGCTAAAAATTACATTCAATAGAGAAAAGCTTTTCTAGTTCAAAAGGCATTTAAATAAAATTTACACACAGTTTGGATATTAAAAATTTACAAATGTATATATGTATAAACATATATATATGTATCACATATATGTATAAGTTTACATATATATAATGTGATATTAAATCTTGTGTTTAATACTGACATTAATGGTATACCGAATATGCGTACTAAATGCTTAAAAGAATCCAAAACGGTGTTATCGCTTTGGTCAACATCTTTTTGGTAAAGCTATTTTATTCACTTGCCTTCCATCAAGCAGCTCATGTTTCTCCAGCAGAAGTTCATCAAATTAAAAATTCTATTTTGCATTTGTCAAACACTCCCTGCAATTGTTTTCTATGGTTCATACTCACATCAATACCACCGAGTCATGACAGTACTCTGATACCATCCACATGTGTGGAAACTAGGAGTTAGGGAGTGTTAGCAGCCTGCTTTGGGTAGTACAACTCAGAGGCAGCACAGGTGGAATAAGGACCGGAAGCTCCTGACCATCAGCCCACGCTCCTCCCACACATTAGTTCTGGGGCCAGTGCATGCAGCACCCCTAACATGCAGTGGTAATTAAAATACGCACGCCGAGCTGAAGAGCATCTGGAAAACACTGGCGGCGTGTGCACACCACAGATTCCAGGACAGAGAAAACCTGGGGCAATGGACATAGAAACTTCCTTAGCAACCCGTATGTGTTACAGGAAGGACCCACAGAAGGAAGGGTCTGCTTGCAAAGAACTGATGATGCTCTCACTGGCAAAAGGGAGCCTTTTTCTGAAGTGGCTTTTCTGTGATTTCTGAGCGCAAACCCGGCCCGTGCATCTCTGATAACCACTACAGGTGCTCACTGGCCCCAGGTGTCTGATCCCGACAGGTCCGTCTCACCTGTATGAGCTGGATGATCTTGTTCTTCACCAGGTCCAGTTTCCCCTTCATTGAGTGAGATGTGTCAATGAGAACATAGGCACAATCACTAGGCACTTTTCCAAGAAGGACTTGACTCCCATCCTGTAGCCATTTAATCCTAGGCAGGAAATAGCTGAAAGGGAATGGTTAGAGCCTGTGGCACTCAGAGCATCGTCCTGAGAACTTAACGATATATCTACAGAGGAAAATCAATAGCACAGAAAAATAAATCCAATACTGGGCTCCAAAGCCAAAAGTAAATTACTTCCAGTCATCTGATATTTTTGAGGCCTTTAGCTATGACTTCACACCATTTATTCTTCTAACCCTGCTGACTGCAGTCAAGCTAGTAATGCCAGCACATTCCTGAAGCTTCAGTAAAGCTTATGGATAGAATCAAGCAACCCCAGATCCCAGTAATAACCAAGCGCCAGGTGGTCATGTAAGCAGGACTGCTTCTGTGGTCCAGGCTCAGGATCCCATCGCAGGATGTAGATGAAATTCATGGTTGCAGGCAAACCCTGGGGGAGATGGTGGAGCAGACAAAAAAAATACTTGAAACTGAGTTCAGAGTTCAGCAAGGCCCAGTCAACTAGACTTTACAGGGCAAAACACTGAAGAGGAGATCACTGCATAGGAGAGAAAGAGCACCAGAGAGGGATGGAAAGAGAGATTGAAAGGGAGAGAGAATGTGCTCCAGATATCTGCAGAAGAGTGCCCTGGAGATTTTGGCTAAGTTATGATGAGGGCATGTGTGTGAAGAAACTACTGAAGCCAGGGAATAAATCACCAAAAAAGTAATAGATGGGCCAACCCCTCAGAGCTCACAGAGGTCTGGAAATAGTTCATCTTCCAATCAGCCAGAGTGGAAAAGCCTCCATAATGCATGTGGCCTCAAGTAGAGTCCTCACAAGGGTATTGCCTTAATAACAGGACCAAATTAATCCTGAACTAAAGGCTCCCCTACACCTACGCTGACATCACTTAAAAGCAAGCCCCAGAGTAACTTACTGCATTCCAAGTAACAACTGCATCACAGAACACACATTAAAAAATGCATCCAAATCCAGTACCCAACAATGTAGAATTCAAAATATCTGGCATCCAGTAGAAAACTTCCAGGCACACAGAGAAGCAGGAAAATATGACCCATAACCAGAAGAAAGATCAAAAGAAACATATCTCAAAATGACACAGATGATAGAATTTGCAAAAAAGGATGTTACGCAGCTATTGCAAACATAATCCATATGTTCAAGAAGGTAAAGTAGGAACAGAATGAGGAGAGGAACAGAAGATCTAAAACAAAATCCTCTGAGGAAACGTCTAGAGATATACAATGACTGAAATGAAAAATACACTGCATGCTATTACCAGTGAAGTAGACACTAGCGGAAGAAAAGATCAGGGAATTTTAAGAAAGACACAGTAATAGTAAACAATTCAAAATAAAACACTGAGAGAAAAAGGTTAAAAAAAATAACAGAATAAGCAACCCATGGAACAATATCAAGGAGTCTAACACATGTGTAATTAGACGCTAAGGAGGGGGAAAAGGGGACAGAAAAATATTTGAAGAAATACAATCAAATGTTTCCAGGTTTGATGAAAACAATACACCCACAGATCCAAGAAGCTCAAAGAACCCAAATAGGAAAAAACAACAGCAACACCACCACAACACATCATAATATAATGGCTGAAATTTAGTGATAAAGAAAAAAATCTTAAAAGGAACCAGAGACAACATAGGAATGATAGGTGACTTCTCATCATGCAAGCCAAAAAGAATGGGGAACGATTTTTAAAGTATTAAAAGATAAAACTGTAAACCTAGAATTCTATACTTAGCAAAAATACCTTCCAAAAATAAAAGTAAATTCAAGAGTTTTTCAGATTAAAACAGCTGAGAGAATGCATCACCCACAGACTTGTGCTAGGATCTATACAAAAAGAGTAAAGAGCAACAGAAATCACAAATATGTGAATAAATACAAAATATATTTATTCTCATTTTAAATCTGTTTACAAGACAACTGATTGTTTATCATGTATTTTGGGTTTACAGCATATGTGGAAGTAAAGTGTAGGACAGCAATAGACAAGTCAGAAAGGGAATGGAAGCTGAAGACTTTCATGATGTATGGGAAGCAATATATTATTATTTGAAGCTAGACTGAGATAAGTGAAAGATGTATATCGTAAATGCTAAAGTAGTCACACCACAACAAAACAAAACAAAGAGGTAGAGTTAACAAGCCAACAGTGGGGATAAAATGGAATCGTAAAAAATATTCAAACAAAAGTAGGCAGAATAAGAGTAAAAAGGGAACAAAGAACAGGTGGAACAAATAGAAAACAAATAGCAAGATCTTAGGTTTAAATCCAACTAAATCAATAATCACATTAAATATAAATGATCTTAACACTCCAATGAAAAGCAGAGATTGTCAGATTGGATTAAAAATAATATCCTTACATATTCTGTTGACAAGAAGCCTATTTCAATATAAAATACATATAGGTAAAGGTAAAAGGACAGAAAAAAGAAAAATCCTGCAGAAAATAACAAAAGAAAGCCAGAGTAGCTATATTGATATTAGACAAAGCAGATTCCATAACAAAGAATATTACCAAAGATAAAAAGGGACATTTCATAACAATAAGGGGGTTGATTCATCAAGAGGACCTAACAACACTAAATGTACATGTATTGGCTAATTGAGCTTCAAATTACATGAAGAAAAAATTTTAGAACCGAAAGAAAAATTGGACAAATACACAACTATAGTTGGAGATTCGAACACCCTTCTCTCAATAATTTATAGAACAATTAAGCAGAAAATCAGTAATAATACGGAAGATTTGAATAATACTATCAACCAACTTGAGCTGAGATATTTAAAGTATACTCCACCCAACAAAAGTGGTTTTTTTCTTCATATTCTGGGCCACAGAACAGATCTCAACATATTTATAAGAACTGAAATCATACAGTATTTCTCTGTCCACAGTGAAATTAGACGCTATCGGGAAAAATCCACAAATACTTGGGAAGTAACCCTTTGTTCAAAGAAGAAATCAAAGGGGAAATTAGAAAATGTTTTGAGATGAATGAAATGAAATACAGCATATCAAAATTTGTGAGACAGCCAAAGCACTACTCAGAGGGAAATTTATAAAATTAAATGTCTATATTAGAAAGGTAGGTCAAGATCAGTGATCTAAGTATCTATCTTAAAAAACTTAAACCCACAGTAAAGAGAAAGAAGGAAATAATAAAGAGTAGAAATCAATGGCATAGAAAGGAGAAAACCCTACAGAGAAACAAAACAAAACAAAACAACAACAACAACAGTGAAACCAAAAGCCAGTTCTTTGCAAAGATTGATAGGACTGATAACCTCCAGTCAGACTTAGAAAATAAAGATGACATAAACGACCAATATCAGCTCTGTGTATATTTAAAGAAATTGAATGCAGAGTTAAAAAAAAAAAAAAAAAAAAACCTTCCCCAAAGAAAAACTCCAGGCCCAGATGGCTTCAATGGTGAATTCCATGAACATTGAAGGGGGAGATGATACTAATTCTCCATGAAGTCTTCCAGAAGATACAAGAGGAGAGAAACCTTCCCAGCAACCCTTGATACCTGGTGGGAGGAGAGGGACAAACAGACCCAGGAGTTGCCAGGTGGGGTGTCTTCTAAGCAGCTTCCTCTTCCCCAGATTTGAAATCCAAACTACCCTCCTTAGGGAGTCAATCCCAAAACCATAAGCACAGAAGACTCCAGAAGCAAGGATTACTTTTTCTGAGTAACCCATCACCAGCTGGGTTTTGAGAAACTGGGGCTCTGCAGAGTATATATGGGGGGAGACAGGTGTCTTCAGCTTGTGGTTTATAACAGAAAACACGGAAGGAGGGAAAAAGCTCTGATTGCAAGTGACTGCTACAGGCTGGGTACTAGCCTAAGCTCATTAGACTTAGTATCTAATCTAATCCACAGAACACATTTGTAAATGGCATTATCATTCCTGCTTTATAAATGAGAAAGCTGATGCACAGAGACACTGACTAACCCGCCCAGGGTCACAGAAAATAGCAGACTGGGATTAGAATCCAGCTCTATCTGACCTTAGGGCCCATGCACCTAAATGGGCGTGGTCTTCATACTCTAGAGCATCATCTAGAGCACCTCCCTTGGCATCAGCGAGATGAAAGCATTGAGCTAGGTCACCCCATGGAGCTGATGTTGAGGTCACAGCCTAGTACACTAGACTCTTACGAGCATTACCATATTTGAAGAACCAGCAGGGTTGAGAGGGATCACATGAAGTTATTTTTAGCAGATTTCTAATATGTATACATATATTATTCCATTGCACATAAATGTTTCACAACATTGTAACAGTTGCCTTGAAAGGTAATATTCAAGAGTATAGAGGACAGGTGTCATACAGTCTGCTATACACCTGAGGCCCACAAAAAATGCAAGACATAAGCAGAAGTGTTCCTTTGCCTCCTACAGTGATGCCCAGTCAACATGATAACTACGTCTTTGTTTGCTGTTTTTCGGAGTCTGCACCGGCATCAAGGCAGCTCAGAATCTGCATCCAAACAACCCCTTTGGTTACTAACAATGAGGCCCACAGCAAACCATCAGATGGCAACCTTGACGTAACAATGCTCACTGGCCATTTCTCTTGGTTGAGTTTTACCAAGAGCTCAAGCAGACTTGAATTTCAAGAGAGACTGGATCATGCAATGTACCCTCATGCAATACACCAACCTCCTCTGGATCCGGGCCAGGACGGCATGAATTCTCTCACTGTACCATGTGTACTTCTCCTTGGTCATGCAGACGTGGACCAAGCTCCCATCCTTCCAGGGAGCACGGACAAATCTGCTGCAGTATTTCGCATGCACTGTCTTCTTGTTGGTCTTCTAAGGAAAAGACATAGGACAGAAGCCACTCAGAAACCATTCAAAGAAGAGAAGTCTCCAGATGGCACCTCCACCTCTGCCTTATTTATACAGCTCCCAGCACACTCACTCCCACCATAAAATCATTCAACAGTTGGTTCAACCAAACATACTACCGGGGCCTACTCCATATGGAGCCCTGCGCTGGATGTCATGAATGACGGTCAGAAAGACACGGGCAATCCCATTTGTGGCCAAAGAAGCTAATGTTTCCAGCAGGGAGATGCTAAACACACACACAGGCACACACCTACATATACAAACACATAGAAAGTAGCAATGTAGGATACCAGCACCCAGTACCTGGTCCTGGTTTGAGACAGTAATGATTGGGCAAGTTCTGGCAAAGAGGAAAGAGTTCACAATGGACTAGAGGATCAGGGAGATCTAGAGGAGGTGGGACTTAAGACACCCCAAGCATCTTTCCATTGTTAAGAACCCCATGCCACACCTAGTGTCCTTCCTGGACATACGGAACTGGCCCAAGGACAAAGTCTTCCCACAAAGAGAGCTTTCCGAAGGACTGTCTCTATCACTCTTCCAACCACTTTACACATGCATCAAGCACCACTCCGCCAGGCCCTGTTCTAGGCACCATGAACACAATCCATAAAAGAAGACCAGAATCCCTGCCTTCGTGGAGCTCACATGACAGGAAAAGAGCCAGATGATAAACCAATACTACTCACCTAGCAGGTCAGAGGATGACAAATGCTGCGGAGACAAATAAGGCAAGGAAGGAGAAGAGAGAATGCTGAGGGACAGGGGAGGGAAGGGGCAAGTTAAAACCCAGAAGGGAAAGCCTCAAAGGGAAGATGAAATATGAGTGAAACCTGAGGGAACAAAGCATGTGGCCCTTTGGAGGTCTGGGGGGAGTCTGAGGACACATCAAGGACAACAGCCCTTAGGTAAGTGTTTGCCTAGCACGTCTGTAGACTTTTAGGAAGTGCAGTAGAGCCGAAACATAGTGAGTGAGGGAAAGAGCAAGATGAAGCCGGAGAAAGAGGAGAAGGAGGACCAGGAAGCAGATGCTGTAAAGCTTGCTCACTGATGGAAATGATTCTGGCTTGTCCTCTGAATGAAAAAAGGAACCATCCAAGGGCCTTAACATAAGAAGCGACACAATGTTTTTACATTGAGATACAACTGACATTTAACATTTTATGAGTTTTACGTGTACAACGTAATGATTTGATATATGGATATACAGGGAAATGATCACCACGATAAGTGTAGTTAACATTCATCACCCCAGTTACAATTTTTTTCTTGTGATGAGAACTGTCCAGATCTCTTCTCTTCGAAAAATGACACAATTTATACTTGTCTTACTCACAATTTAAAAGTTTCATTTCTAAACAGTTTTCCGGTTTTTTAAAAAATAAATTTATTTATTTATGGCTGCATTGGGTCTTCGTTGCTGTGCGCAGGCTTTAGTTTCAGTGAATGGTGCACGGGCTTCTCCTTACAGTGGCTTGTCGTGGAGCCCGGGCTCTAGGTGCACAGGCTTCAGTATTTGTGGCATGCGGCCTCAGTAGTTGTGGCTCGCGGGCTCTAGAACACAGGCTCGGTAGTTGTGGCGCACGGGCTTAGCTGCTCCGTGGCATGTGGGATCCTCCCGGACCAGGGCTCGAACCTGTGTCCTCCGTATTGGCAGGTGGATTCTTAACCACTGCGCCACCAGGGAAGCCCCTTTTTTTCATTTTAAAGGAAAATTGTGGATACTCTGCTGAGAAGAGACTGTAGATAGTCAAGGGCAGAGTCGGGAGATCAGCGAGGCAGCTTGGACCAGGGGTAGGAATGGTGAGAAGTGGTCAGATTCTGAATTACAGATATATTATGAAGGTAGAACTGACAGGATTTAATGAGAGGTCAGATGTGGGTATGAGATAAAGGAGGGGAGTCAGGAATGACTCCCAGGTTTTTGGCCCAAAGAACTAAAAAAAGTGGAGTGGCGATAAATTGCTGGGAGAGCAGCCGATGGGGATTCAGTGTCTGACGTGTTAGGTTCCAGACGCCTACCAGACAACAGCCCAGGAACACGGCAAGGAGTCCGGCAAAGGCCACGGAAGGACTCAGGGCTGGAGATTTGAAGTTGGAAGTCAGCAGCACGCACACAGTATTAAAAGCCACGGGGCTGGGGCTTCCCTGGTGGCGCAGTGGTTGAGAACCCGCCTGCCGATGCAGGGGACGCGGGTTCGTGCCCTGGTCCGGGAAGATCCCACATGCCGGGGAGCGGCTGGGCCCGTGAGCCATGGCCGCTGAGCCTGCGCGTCCGGAGCCAGTGCTCCACAACGGGAGAGGCCACAACAGTGAGAGGCCCGCGTACCGCAAAAAAAAAAAAAAAAAAAAAAAAAAAAAAAAGCCACGGGGCTAGATGTGGTCATCCAGAGAAGGAGAGCAGATAGAGAAGAGGTCCAGGGACTGCGCCTTGAGGCCCTTCGGCAGCTAGAGATTGGGCAAATGAGAAAGAAATAACAAGGAAGACTAAGATTAGCCAGGATGAATTGGGAGATGGGGACTGACATTTATACACAATTGATACTTTGTATAAAATAGATAACTAATGAGAACCTGCTGTACAGCACAGGAAACTCTACTCAGTGCTCTGGGGTGACCTACACGAGAAGGAAATCCAAAAAAAGAGGGGCTATATGTATACATATAGCTGATTCACTCTGCCGTACGGTAGAAACTAGCACAACATTGTAAAGCAGCTATACTCCAATAAAAATTTCTTTAAGAAATAAGATGTTTCATAAAATTCTCTGATTTAAAAAAAAAAAAAAAAAAAAGATTAGCCAGTGAGCTAGGCAGAAAAACAAGAGAGTGTATTTTCTGCAAGCAAAAGAATTTCATGGAAGTAACCAACAATAGCAACTGGTGATAACGGGTCAAGTAAGAAAGAGACTGAGCATTAACCTCCGAATTTAGCAATTCAGGGATCCTCGGAAAGAGTGAGACCTTTGCCTGATTGGAGTATATTCAGGAGAGCATGGGAGAGCTATGGAATTAGAGAAAAAGAATTTACAAAACTATTGAGGCACTGGGTTTCAAAAATGAACAGAGGAATAAGGCAAAAGAGGCAGAGCCAGAGACAAAGGTGGGGGTCAAAGAATTGTATTTTTAAGATGGGAGAAGTACCGCCATGTTTTTATGCTGACAGGAAAGATCTAGAAATGAGGACAGTATTAATGCCACAGACTAGAAAGGGGGAGAATGGATGAAAGAGGGGATAGGGGTCAGTGCACACGTGGAAGGGCTGGTTGGTGAGGACAATTCAGCCGTCCTAGAAGAAACAGGGGTAGAGCGTACAGGGGCAGATGCCCGGGGATTTGTAACGTGGAGGCAAATGTTCATGGATGTTCGCTTCAGTGTTCAGTGAAGTGCGAAGCAAGGTCTCCTGCTAAGAGCGGGTGGGGAGGAGGAGGTGTTGGAGGTGTGAGGAGAGAGAAGGCGGGCATCTGAGAGGATAGGAGTCAGAGTGGATTGTAAACCCGGGCAGGATGCTGGGCAGCAGCACAAAAGATCTGCCTGAAATCAGACGTCAGGAATTTAAAGTGAAACCAGGTGGCTGTGTGTTTTTCTCCAGTTTCCTTCATCAGAGTCAACTGCACGGGTATAAGGCAGAAAGCTGGGTTTAACAAAGGTTGGGGTTTTGCCAGATGAGTTCAAGAATGTAAGGCAGGGGGAGTAGCTGAGGATTATGAGAGGGACAAAGGATAGAGGACAGAGAGAAGGTCATAGAAACAACAAGCTGTATATCCCCATGGGGCTGAAAGACTGGAATTAGGGTAGTGGAGGAAATGACCTAAAAAGAGTGGGACCTTTGGAATTGATTATGTGGGTTATGATTACACAGTTATTCGCAATGACGAGGTCAAGGGTATGCCATGGCAGGATGGAAGGGAAGGAATGGAGGAGAAAGTCACTGAACAGATCAGAGAAGTGAAAGGTCTGGGTATGGGAAGGGTCATCCACAAGGAACGGACATCACTGAGGACTGAAACAGTTGGAGCCAGTGACAGCAAAAGCCAGAAGCTATCATCTTCAAGGATGGATGGGGGTGACCTGAGGCTCAGTCGGTGTCAGACACAGAAGGTACCTTGCGTGGTACATTCTGATGACCTGGGACGAGGGAGGGAGAATTATCAAGAAACAGCAAAGAGAAACAAGGAGGTCACCACCCACCTCTGTGCCCACAGATCCAGGGAGAATGGGAGAGAAACTAGGGTCCTTGAGCAAGAACCCAGACAAGCAGGTGAAGGGAACATTTCAGAGTATGTGAGGCTACGGAGGGTTTGCTGATGACTTCCAGTTCCAGAGGGCACAGTGGAGGGGTTTTAGGAGTCAGGGGCAGGGATGGAAGAGGCTCACAGAAGGGATGCCAGAGCCACACAGGGATGAGAATCCAGGGGTCCGGGGGTGACTGATGTAGGCAGGGTTGAAGCACATAATGGGATCAGTCCTGATGTTCTCAAGGCAGGCAGGAAGGCGAAGCAGGTCTCCACCGCAGTGCAGAGATGGAAGGAGGAACACACCCTCTCTCAGTCTCACCATATGCGCCCTACTCTGACTCCCATCGCGTGGCATTTCCCAACTGTGCCTTGTGCATTTCCAAATGGAAACACACCAGACCAGAAGTTAAGAGAACACAGGTGTCTGGCACCAGAGTGTCCAAATGGGAAAAGCACAGATCTGTTGAGAGCCCAACAGATGCGAATTCAAACCCTGCCTCCACCTGCCACGAGATCTCAGCTGAGTCGTCGAACCCCTAGGAGGCCCTGGGACTTCATTTTCTCATGTGTGATACAAGAGCACAAATATTCACCTTGCATATAAAGTGGGTAGGCATTCCATAAATGCTCCTTTCTGACTCGCCATGTTTGTAATAAAGAAAACAAGGAAGGCGACATCTAGCGGGCGCCTCCTAAGTGCCAGGCATGGCGCTCATACATGCAATTTTCAAATTTAGACTTTACACCACCCATTTTACAGATGTGGAGAGTGAGACTCAAACAGGTTAAATTATTCGCTCAGCATCTCCTATTTAGTAACTGGTAGAAGCAGTATTTACACCCAAGTCTTCTCATTCAAATCCAGTGTACCTTCCACCATACCACACTGCCTGGTACACAGTGAAGGCTCAATAAATATTTGTTGGAGGAATAAGTGATGAGACTAGAGTGGGTTTCTGAACATCAGGGCTGGCTTTGTGCTCAAGCAACATAAGTGGCCATGAATGCAACGTGACTTCAAGGGGTGCCCCAAGACATCAAGTTACTAGACTTTGCCTGCAATTCCCTAATTAGAAATGCATTTTTGTCTCCTCTCCTCCCCTGCTCATCCATCTTAGAAATGCTACACAGCAAGGCATTTTTCGTTGTTTATTTCTCAGTGTCTCAATTTCCTGGATCCATACCTACAAAGCAGTTTTTATAGTTAAAAGTCTAGGGGAAAAAAAAAAAAAAAAGTCTAGGGGATCCTTCCCAGTGGGAGTCTGGGGGAACCCTAAAGAATGAACCTATTTCACAGCTTCAGTTTCTTTCTACCTTATACACAAATCACAGTTTTAGGTATAAATCCAGTTTCAGATATGTAGCCCCAAATACTAAAAATAAAATTGTCCCTTTTTCATCAATATTGGTGAACGAGGATAGCTGTACTGTACACTTCTCAACTTTTACTATATTATAATTTGTTAGTGTCAGAAGTTTGAGGTACAATTCCCCATTTATAAAGGCAAATTCTTCAAACCAGCCCTGTAAAATTTCATTTAAATTTGTCAAGAAAGCAAAGGAAAAAATCAGTATTAGAGAAGACCTGTGCGTACCACACTGGTGGGAGCCTGCAGTAAGCTATGTTCAAATCGACACGAATTCGTATTTTAAAATACCCGGGGCCTAACATATTTTAAAAATGAAAATTTAATTAGGTATGATTTCCTGAACTAATAACATTACTGAATAAGGTCTACAAAATCAGAAAACGGTACTGGGGGAGGAAACCCACAAATGAGATTTCCCTGCAATGTAGCAATTCCTCTGGATCCCAATATGTAAGCCAGGAAACAAGTCTTGCATCAATTCTGCATTTCTTCTCAGTCAATTTTGATATTCTCCCCCTTGCAGTTCATTGTAAACAGCAATCAGAGGGCAAAAGCACAACGTCACGTGGCTAATGTGGCCCCCAAGAAAAACAGCGCTTCCTCAGGTGGACGTGTGGAACCCAGTGGCCATGCAGCCTAAGAGGGAGTGTCAAAGAGACTGGGGTTTCACCTCTGTAGGACTGAGAGACTTTGCAGTGATGATCTTGACACTGACTCGGAGCCTCAGAGAATATATAAAGGGACACTGCACTTGGGAAGAACCTTGGTTTCCTCTCCCAGTAGTCTCTGCTGGGCTGCCGTGACTGACATGTCTGCTCTGTGGCTTGCATTTTAGCTCTCACTTCAGTGTGTACCTGGGTTTTCACTACCTTCTAAAAGAGATTTCCCTCAGTTTTACAAATTTACAATATTCATTTTACCCTGATTTTCTGTTTCATATGGAGACACTTTTTAGTCTTTCTATAATTCTAAACTTTGGACAGTCTTCTGGGTCCTGTTCTACACACCAGTGTTTCTCAACGTGTGGCTCCCAGAAGATCAGCAGCTTCAGCATCATCTGGGGATTGTTATAAATGCACTTTCCTGGGCCCAGCCTCAAACCCAGTGACTCATGCACACTACAGGTTAGGAGCCACTACTACAGATCATTATCCTTCCACTACGAGCCAGGGTCAGGCATTTTGAGAAGCTGTATTCTTTTCAGACCCATTGTCACAATGGAACTACAGCTTTCCAAAGTTTACAGTATAGACCCTTACCACGCTATAACCCCTTAGAGAATATAATTTTATGTTTACTGGAAATCCAGTAAATGCTGGCTGGTAGCCACTTGAACAATGTAGCTCCAATCTAGTGACGGTCCAAGAAGACCGCAGAAATGCCTATTTTGGGGCATGTTCACCAGCAGTTTCTCTCTTCCATTCAATACGAGGAAACAAAGGGCTTCTTTTTTGACACAATGCCTGAATTTCTATAAGCACAGCTCCTGGCTTATGTATAATTATTGTCTAATTCACTTATATCTAGAAGCCATTCTCAGACTTGAGCTCCACTCCCACAAGTAGCCTTCACAAACGTGTAAGGCAGGAAACAGAGGGGCATCCTCCTTCAAAGGCAGCGTTCATGCCGCCTTTCAACCTTGGTCCTACCCTGGGTCCAGCCGTGGTCCTAGATGCCCCTCCCAGGGCATCCCCGTCTAGGGGTTCACTTCACTTACCGCACTGGTCTGCACCGACCCATTCTCTGGTTTGGCTTTTATATCAACAACTCCATCAGCATGGCGGAAGGAGCAGTCAGCAATGACATCGTAAAATGACAGCTTCTGGGATTTCAAACCATATTTCTGTAGCCACTTCTCAGAGTCCCAGGTGTCCTCCGGATTCGGCTCATTTTCGGCAGAGGCTGCTCCTAATTGTAGTTTTGGAATCACAGTTCATCAGCCGTTCATATGACACAAGACTTTCATATATCATCCTCACCTTAATATTTTAAAGAAACGTGGTCTTTGTTAGCTCACATTCTTTTCAGGAAGCATGCTTTCCAAAGCAGGACTGGCAGAGAATTTGGTTCACAAGACTGGAAGGCAGGCATCTGCTACTTTTCATTTCACATCCTCTGCTACCTAGGTTGACTGGACCCATGCAGAGGGGGAGGTGGCTGACAGGCAAGGCAAGAGAGCTTTAACCGCAGGGTCAGAAGCTCTGGGTTCAAGTCCTGGCCCCGTTACTTACTAGCTTGGGCAAGTTGCTCAGACTTGGGTGAGTCACCCCATTTAACCTCTCTGAGCTTCAGTGGAATTCTTCACCTGCAGATAGCATCTGCTTGGCCTTCCTAAGGGCGTCGATGGGATTCAATATGAAAAGTTATGTGAAAGCGCGTTGTAACGAGGCGGGAGGGGAATCAGGGACAGGAGCTCCCCTGTTAACTTGGTGAATTTATCCTGATTCAGAGGCTGGCTCTCAACTCTGCAGGCTCAAGAACCTCCTGTGAGCTCAGGCGCCTGGAGCTGTATCTATGACTCACTTCAGGCTCACATGATCAATTACAGCAAGAAGGCCAATCGCCCAAATATCCCTAGCCTTCAGCACATTCCCTTGGTGTTTTCCAAATCTTATCTGTACTCTCTAAGTGGGAGGAGGTGTTACGTTACCTGAGCAGAACACCGGAGAAGCCGGCTTATCATACAAACAGCAAAGTATCTATCCATGTGGCTCAAAACCCCTATGGCCACCGAAGGGAGAGTGGGGTATCTGAGGGTGGGCACAGAAGAGGCATGGTGTCTGGAGCTGGCCCGTGAGAGCTGACTGTGCCCCTTTCCCTCCCGACTCCAGGCTCAGGGGTAGCAGTGTGGTGAAACTGACCATGCCTGCCGCGAGCATTTACAAAATCTGAAAACCAGCAGATGCTACAAATGAGGGCTTTCTTATTCCAGAGAGTGGTTGGTAACATTCGTCTGCATGACTCTGGAAGGAAGGCAGAAAGGAGCCTGAGCTCTTGGCCCCCGTGGGACCAGTAGAGCCTTAGGAGAACCGGGAGAAGGTGCTGTGCTGAGAGGTGGTTTTTAAAACGGTGCAGAGGGTACTACCACGTATTAGGTCCACCAGCCCTACAGAGTTTATTTTCACTTGGATCAGTGGTTCTCAGCCCTGCACACTGGGATCCTCTGAGGAGTTTTAAAACATACTGATGCCTGGGGCCCATGCATTAGATTCTGTTTTAACTGATCTGGACATTGAGATTTTTCGAAGTTCCCTAGGTGATTATACTGTGCAGCGAAGCACTAGGGTAAGATGAAAAGAGCTTTCTAAATTATGATTTGGTGATGCCTCCATTTATGCTTCTATCAGACAGATTCAAGTTAAATTATACTTTTAATTAAAAAGTAGCACTCACTGTTGGGGAAACAAAAATATTACCCATGGTTACCCATTACTATATTTAAGGGGATATATAATTAGAATAATATTTGAAGAAATAAAACACTTGAGAGCCAATTATTTCTCAATAATACGTAAAGGATCTGTCCACTAATGTTACGTATGTCCTCAAATTTTAATAGAACAGCTTTTAAATAACACACTCTGAAACCTACTGGAGCTGGAACTTCTCAAAGAAGCTTGATCTTGGCTTTTGAACTTTAAACCAATCTGGCATCAAAAGCCCCTTTGGGCACCCTCCCTGATGTCAGCAGTTGGTTTCTACATGATTCACAAAGTGTCTTTTCATTCTGCACAGGGGACTGAATCAGTGGTTTCCCAGAGCTTCTGATCCCGAGGTTCTCCTGCATGGCAGGGAAAAAGCAAAAGGAAATTGGAGGCATTTTTGTGTGTGGGGTCAGCTTCCTTGGAGAAACCCTTTGGGTGACTATTTTTCCTGGATTATTGTTGATTACATTCTAAGCCTTTGTCTCCTCTTTACTCCTACTTTATTCTCCTCCCTCCTTTATGATCAATAGGTGTAGTAGGAAATAAACTTTTCAGTCCGTTATTTCCATAGCAACACACACACCTATCACATGCTCTGCTCTGTTTTGGGTTGCTTTCTTTTGAAAAGACAAGAGCCTTTTATCAATTATAAATTCAAGCCAATCATAAAAGAATTTCCTAAAAACACATCAAACAAATTCTAAGAAGGGATTTTTAAAGAGCCAGAGACTAATTTTTGACTGTAGCTGCACCCAGGACCAGGCAGTGCAGTCACCCTGAGGGTATGATTCAGGCTCCCAGTTACCCTCTGAAAAAGGGTTGGAGGAAGACCCCAAAGCAACTTGAACTTCATAAAGGAAAGAAGGGGCAGCCAGGCATATAAAACCAAAGAGCCTAGGTGCCCCAAAGCTGAAGAAAGGAGAGAAAAGGGTGAAATCTTTTCACTTTCAGCGCTAATTACACCACCCCCATCTGAGGCTCATTTTCCCAGGGAGAGGAGAGGAGTGTCGAGGGAGTCATCCATTCGAGTCACTCACTAAGGGGTCCTTCCCATTCCCCTGCAGTTATCTTAATTAAAAGTGCTACAGGGCTTCCCTGGTGGCGCAGCGGTTGAGAGTCCGCCTGCCGATGCAGGGGACACGGGTTCGTGTCCCGGTCCGGGAGGATCCCACATGCCGCGGAGCGGCTGGGCCCGTGAGCCGTGGCCACTGGGCCTGCACGTCCGGAGCCTGTGCTCCGCAACGGGAGAGGCCACAGCGGTGAGAGGCCCGCGTACCGCAAAAAAAAAAAAAGAAAAAAAAAAGCGCTACATAAATTCTCACCTATGGAGCCATGGATAATACCTTCATTTATGATAGAGATGTGAACTCACAGTGCATCCTAGATTCTCTCTAATCCACGGGCAGATCACATCCATGTCACAGGATAACTTACCTGCCGCCCGGCCCCTGTCCTACTTATCAATCTCAGAACATTTTTCAACGAGTAAGACCTACCGGCCAGTGCTTTCAAAACATCACAGCTACAGTCAGGGCCACAGCAAAAAGACCAACTGGACACAGTCCATCAGTGCCCACTCCTCCCCTAGAGGCTCACAGCCATCAAGGACTTAGAGCCACCATAATTACCCTCCCCTTGGCGATGGTTAATCTTATGAGTCAACATGGCTGGGCCACACTACCCAGATATCTGACAAACATTATTCTAGATGTTTCTATGAAGGTATTTAAAAAGTGAGATTAATATTTAAATTAGCAGACTTTGAGTAAAGCAGATAATGCTCCATATTGTGAGTGGGCATCTCCATTCAGTTGAAGCCTTAGTAGAAGACAGACTGACGTCCCCTGAGGAAGAGGGAATTCTGCTTTTAGACCCAAACTGCAATACCAGCTCTTCCCTGGGTCTCCAGCCTGCTGGCCTGCCCTGCAGATTTTGGACATGCTGGCTTCCACAGTCATGTGAGCTAATTCCTTAAATATCTCTCTCTACACATACATACATACATACAGATACACACACACTTATATACACACATATCCTATTGGTTTTGTGTCTCTGAAGAACCATGACTAAGAGGCCCATCCTCCTCCACTGAAAGTTACTTGTCCAGCAGCTCATTCCTGCTATGGCCCATGTGCCTTTCAAGGGAACAGTCAGCTGATGACTAAACTACAGCTCTAGATCTGGAACCAACCTCACAGAGCATCAAGTTCAGTGTTTCCCACAGTGTGTTCCACAGACTCTACTTCTACTGCATGTCAGTGGCTATTACTCAGAAAGAGGGTTCCTTAGCAAAAAGTTTGGAGAGCTTGAAAATAAACAGTTTCAACAGGTTTTTCCAACGGAGGACTTGTCGAAGCCTTTGTTGTAGGAATCAGCAGTGGGTCTCACCATGAGCAAAGGCATGAACAGTATTTCCTAAAGGCATTTAGTCTAGGCCCTTTCTCCACAGAATATTTTGTAGGGCTTTTTTTTTTTTTTTTTTGCGGTACGCGGGCCTCTCACTGTCGTGGTCTCTCCCGTTGCGGGGCACTGGCTCCGGACACGCAGGCTCAGCGGCCACGGCTCACGGGCCCAGCCGCTCCGCGGCACGTGGGATCTTCCCGGACCGGGGCACGAACCCGCGTCCCCTGCATCGGCAGGCAGACTCTCCACCACTGCGCCACCAGGGAAGCCCTGTAGGGCTTTTATTTGACAGATCACAGCTTGGTACACACTGTCCAACAGCCCTGTTATCACAAGTGTCATGAGACAGTAAACCAACCCTTGGCTACCATGTGGAAAATGGCACGTGGGAAGTGGCACAGGAAAAGTGGCACAGCACGCGGGAAGTGGCACTGTGAAACAGTTACAAAGAAGCTGGGAGTGGTGTCCAACAGCAAGCAAGCGAGAGAGAAGGAAAGAGACAGAGAGGAAGGAAGGAAGGGAAGGAGGGAGGAAGGGAGGGAGGGAGGGAAAGAAGGAAGGAAACAGAAGAGAAGGAAAGAGAGAGAGGGAGGGAGGAAGGACTGAGGACAGCTGGGAAGGGAGAGAGAGGAAGGAGAAAGGGGGCAACTGTCGGGGAAGGAAATCCGGACACTCCTGCTGGGGAGACAGGTGTTGACAGCAGGCTCAGGAGAGTAGACTGTCTCCAGGCAGTTACACACCTTGTTCACTGCACTTGCTGACTGACTGATATCTTCTGTTCACCTGCACTTGTTAAAGCGCCGAGGGCTGAGCATGTTTGCCTGGCACTGGGAGGGGAGCCAAGCCAGGGGGAGGAGGAGATGGAAGGGCAGAGAAAGGTACCCTCTGATATGCTGCACAACTGATTCACTTGGGGAAGAGGTTCCCTGGAGTGCCCCAGGGGTTGCACACACGAGGGCAGGGGTACAAGGAGATGCAGTGACGTACCTGAAGTCACATCTCTAATATGCGCCTGAGTCCAAACTGGCAGCTATAGAGTCTGCCCCAAGTGGACTGTTGAATAATCTCGGGAATGACGATGAGCGTGTGCAACCATTGCGTTCGTGGGAGATTGGGAAAGAATCTTGATGAATTCTAGGCCTTTTCTCCCCTGAAAATGATTTTTACTTCCTACTTGTAATGCTTGTAAAAATCAAAGTAGAATCTGTTGAAAAGAAGGGTTCCATGGTTTACGCACCTTCTATAAACCGGCAGAAAAACGATCCCAACCCTGAGTTCTCTAACTCCTATAATCTTCAGGGGCTGTGAGCAGGAGGGGAAGGAAGTTAAATGAACAAAGAGGCAAAAAAGAAGCAGATGTAAAAATAAAGAACATAAAGCACAGAAAATGGATAGGATGCGGGAGAGGAGCTAATGCCTCTCAAAGATATCGTTCTGTTTTCTAATGTTTTTTTCTTCCGCCTCGTGATTCCAAGGAAGCTTAAAAAAAATTACAAGTAGGCTGTGGATGACGCAGCTGCAGGAAGAATGTTTACCTTCTGGTGATACCTGCAACTAGACACTGAGAGATAAGGAGCCATGGCTCATGACAAACCTGCATGGAGGCTAAGAAGCACCCACCAGTAGAGCACAGACTCCAAGAGAAGAATTTCGAAAGCCACACGTTTCACGTGTCTATGTCTAAAATGACATTGAAAATAAATTGAAAATAGTTGAGGATCAGTGACATTGGCAACAAATTATACCAAAGGCAACTATTTCTTCAAAAGATAGCATGGCACGGCAAGAGAAACACAGACCAATTCAAGATGTTTGGTATAAAGTGGAAAAATCAAGATTAAGAAATGAGAAAAGGATTAATGGAGTTTGGGAATTTAAGGTTAAGAACCTGAAATTAAGAACCTGAAATTCTTGCGGTCGTGAGAATGGCAACTCTTAGAGTGGGAATACTAGACTTAAACCAAGACAGAGATCTGAATCTGCTTCCCTTGGGAAATTAAAGTATTTGCCACTTTTTTGATCTTGCATCAACAGAGAACATGTTTTGTATTATTTTAATCCTTTTAAATTTATTGAGACTTATTTTATGGTCCAACATATGGTCTCTTCTGGAGAATAATCTGGGTGTATTTGAGAAGAATGTGTATTATACTGCTGTTGTGTGGAACAGATATCTATAGATATCTATTAAGTCTAGTTGATTTATTGTGTTGTTAAAGTTTTCTATTGATCTTCTGCCTGGTTATTCCATTCTTTTTTTTTTTTTTTTTTGGCCACTTTGTGGCATGTGGGATCTTAGTTCCCTGACCAGGGATCGAACCCGTGCCCCCTGCAATGGAAGCACGGAGTCTTAACCACTGGACCACCGGGGAAGTCCCTCCATTTGTTATTGAAAGTAGGATATTGAAGTCTTCAAATATTATTGTTGAACTATTTCTCCTTTCAATTTGCCAGTTTTTGCTTAAAGATCTGCTGTTAGGTGTATATATGTTTATAATTATAATACCTTCTTGGTAAGTTGACCCTTTTATTATTATCAGATGTCTCTTTGTAAAAATTTTTTGTTTTATAGTCTATTTTGTCCAAAATTAGCATAGCCACTCCAGCTCTTTGATTGTTACTACTTGTATGTCTTTTTCCATCCTTGACTTTCATCCTATTTGTGTCTTTCAATCTGAAGTGTGTATTTTGTAGACAGCATACGGTTGGAACATGTTTTTTTTTTAAATCCATCCTGTTTATCTCTGCTGTTTAACTGAAGTGTATAATTCATTTTTATGTAATATAGTAAATGATATGGTAGGATTCACATCTGCCATTTTGCTATTTGTTTTCTATATGTCTTAAATCTTTTTTGTTCCTCTATTCTTCTATTACTGTCTTTTGCGTCAAAAATGCTATTTCCTAGTATACCATTTTAATTCCCTTGGCATTTCTTTTACTAAATTTTTTTGAGTTATATTTTTAGTGGCTGCCCTCAGGACTATACTTAATATCTTAACTTACCACAGTCTAGTTCAGATAAACGCCAAATTAATCTCAACAGGTACACAAAAGCTTTGCTCCTATATAGCTCCACTCTCTCCCCACTCCTTGTGCTGTTATTCTCATATAAATTATATCTTTATACATTATGTGTCCATCAACACATATTTATAATTATTGCTATGTGCAGTTGTCTTTTAAATCAAATAGGAGAATAAGTTCAAACAAAAGCTACATTTATACTGTCTTTTATATTTACCCATGTAGTTATCTTTATAATGTGGATTCAAGTTACTCTCTAATACCCTTTCATTTCATCCTTAAAGACTTTCTTTATTATTTTTTATAGGGTAAGTTTTCTAGCAATGAAATCTCTCAGTTTTTCTTTATCTTGAACGTGTTAATTTCTCCTCCTTTTGATGGATAATTTTCCCAGATATAGTGTTCTTGATTGACAGACTCTTTCTTTCACCACTTTGAATATTTCATCCCACTGCCTCTGGCCTCTATGGTGTCTGATGAGAAATCAGTTGTTAATTGTACTGCGGATCACTTGCATGTGATGAGTCACTTGTCTCTTGATGCTTTCAGGAGTCACTTTTAGGGCCTGGTGCTTTCTGTTGTGGACAGTTGTTTGTTATTGATTCAATTTCTTTAACAGATACAGGCCTGTTAAGATTGTTTGTTTCTTTTTTTTTTTTTTTTTTTTTTTTTTGCAGTACGTGGGCCTCTCACTGTTGTGGCCCCTCCCGTTGCAGAGCACAGGCTCCAGACGCGTAGGCTCAGAGGCCATGGCTCACGGGCCCAGCCGCTCCGCGGCACGTGGGATCTTCCCGGACCGGGGCACGAACCCGCGTCCCCTTCATCGGCAGGCGGACTCTCAACCACTGCGCCACCAGGGAAGCCCTGTTTGTTTCTTCTTGTGGGAGATTTGACAGATTGTGCCTTTCAAGGAATTGGTCCATTTCATCCAGGTTATCAATTTTGTAGGCACAGAGTTGTTCATAATATTCCTTTATTATCCTTTTAATATGGGATCCCTAGTAATGTTTTCTCTTTCATCTCTGATATTTGTAATTTGTGTGTTTTCTCTTTCTAGCCTGACTAGAAGCTTATTGATTTTATGGATCTTTTCAAAGAACCAGAACCAGCTTTTGATTTTGTTGATTTTCTTTACAGATTTTGTTTTCAACTTCATTAATATCTGCTCCAATTTTTATCATTTTCTTCTTCTGTGTACTTTGCATTTAATTTGCTCCTCTTTTTCTAGTTTCCTAAGGTGGAAGCTTATTGACTTTGGATCTGTTTTCTCTTTTAATCTAATTGCATTCAATGCTATAAATTTCCCTCTAAGCACTGCTTTTGCTGCATCCCACAAATCTTGATAAGTTGAATTTTTATTTTCATTTAACACAGTCACTTTCTAACAACATGATTCTAGCTTTGACATTTCATCATATCTTGTATTACATTCCAATAACCTTCCTGAATTAAATATACCACATCTACAGAATCCTAATGAAATAATTCTTCTTCCACATTTTGGGGGGATTTTTTTCAATGAGAGCCTTAACACTGATTTCTGGAAGCATTACATGCTACTCTTATGCAGATGTTTTTATGTTTGTGGTTTTTGTCTAGAAAATACAGAGCTCACTATCCACGAGAAAACGTATGCTTGAGTTAAACAAAATACTGGCCCTTTCTAGCACTCTCACTTGCTGTTATTAATCAGCTTTGTCAATATTCATCTAGGAGCTTAGCTTTGACACCTATATCTTCTTTAATTGCCAGGTTCAATATTTGAATTCTCCCTCAGACCTGCCCACTTAGCCTCATCTTCACATACTATCACCCTAGTCCAATATTCTTTCATTTCTTGTCTATACTAACATCCTAACTCTCTTCCCTCATCCTCACTTGGTCCCTCCCCTCCAATCGTTTCCCACACAACAGTCAAAGTGGTTATTTTCTAAATGCAAATCTGATCTTATGATTTCCTTGCTTAAAAACTTCTACTGTCTGGGCTTCCCTGGTGGCGCAGTGGTTGAGAGTCTGCCTGCCGGTGCAGGGGACATGGGTTCGTGCCCCGGTCCGGGAAGATCCCACATGCCGCAGAGCGGCTGGACCCGTGAGCCATGGCCGCTGAGCCTGTGCATCCGGAGCCTGTGCTCCGCAATGGGAGAGGCCACAGCAGTGAGAGGCCTGCGTACTGAAAAAAACAAAACAAAACAAAAAAAACAAACCTTCCACTGGGTTCCCATTGGTCTGAAATTAAGAACTGACTTCTCATGCCATGGACTCCAGACCCAGCATGGTCTGGTCCTTACGTACTTTTCCAGACTCATCACAGGCCAATTGCTAACTTGAATTCTGAGCTCTGGCCACACTCATCTTTTCCAGCTCTACTAAAGTGCCATGCTCCTTCCTGCCTCAGGACCTTTGCATGTGCTATTCTGTTGCCTAGCATAAATTCTTCCCTTACTCCCATCCTTCATCTCATTAACTCACCCCCTCAACCCTCAGATATCAGCTCCAATGTCATTTCCTCAGTGAGGCTTTCCTTTACCCCAAAAACCTCAGGAGCTCACACCTTTCCTTAGTCATACTTCCCCAGGTAGGACTTATACTTCCATGTGCTTCTGATTTTCTACCCTTCCTGAACAAGAAACGGTACAAGATCCTGCTTTATTAGGGGCCATTCCATGTCTGTTTTTCGTCATTATACTCACTATCTGGCACAGAGCTGCATATAGTGAGTATTCAATAAACAAAAGAATAAATAGATCAAACTTTTTTTATGCTATCACTACATTCTATGTGTCAGCACAGTTCTAAGTGTTTCACATATATTTTCTTATTTAATTCTCACAACAGCGCATTGGGTAGGTATTATCATTATCCCAATTTTGCAAATAAGGAAACTGAGGCACAGATAATAAATGTCTTGCCCAGGGTCACACAGGAGTGGGCAGAGCCAAGATTAATGTCTTTGTAACTCCAAACCTGTGTACTTCACCATCACCAATGACTACAGGGAAATCCGGCCAGTTATTTAATACAAGGTCAATAAAAATGAGCATTATCTCTTTTTCCACTTGCTAAAAAAAAAATGCTCAAAACTCCCGTAGAGCTTCTTGATGGAACTTCCTACAGAGCCTGAATAGACCTTTTGCCTTTTCCTTGCCTTTTGACATTGAGTTTGATATTCTGAACCAACCAAGTATTCGGAGTTCAATTTTGGCATCGCTACACAACATGATTAGACTAATTATCTCTAGTGAGTCATAAAATGTCTGTGAAGGTTACTGCAAAGGCAGAGTTCCTGAAATGCTTTGAGCTGAAGCATCATCCAAAGAAGAGTAAAGTCTCCCTAACTTTGGACAAATTCTTCAATGTTTTGTGAGAAAGGCCATATTACTGTTTGAGAGCCATACCTGGCACACACACAGACCCATACACAAACACATAGAATGCTCGGATATACCAACACCAATGTCTCTGAACAGCTCAGCACTTCAGGAGAGATGCACAGCCTCCTGTGTTACTTTATTAAGAGCTGTGTTAAGGTCTAATTGATAATTGATAACAATAAACCATATACATTTAAAATGTACAAACTGGTTAAGTTTTGCCATATGCATGGTTAGGTTTATGTCAATCATTTTGCTATTTGTTGTCTATTGGCCCCATCTGTCCTTAATTCTCTCTCTTTTTTTCCTGACAGCTTTTGGATTGAGTATTTTCAAATCCAATTTATCTTGTTTGTTGGCTTGTTTTGTTATTTAGTGGTTATTTTAGTTTATAGTACACATTTTCAATGTATCATGGTCTAATTTCAATTGATATTATATCACCCCACACATAAGATAAGAACCTTACAATAGCATATTTCCATTTCTCTGCTCCTGGATTTTTTTTTTTTTTTTGCAATGCAGTGGTTTGCTGTTTTAACAATTGTGGTAAAATACACATAACACAAAATTTATCATTGTAACCAGTTTTAGGTGGCATTAAGTACATTCACACTGTTGAATCACCATCACCACCATCCGACTCCAGAACTTTTACAGTATCTCAGACAGAAACTCTGTACCCATTAAATGACTCCCTCCATTCCCCAATCCCACCAGCCCCTGGTGACCACTTTTCGTGTCTGGCTTTTCACTTAGCATAGTGTTTTGAAGGTTTATCCATGTTGTAGCATGTGTCAGAGTTTCCTTCTTAAAGCTGAATAATATTCCACTGTCTGTATATACCACCCTTTGTTTATCCAGTCCTCTGTTGGTGGACCTTTGGGTTGTTCATCTTTGGAACTTATGAATAATGCTGCTATTCCCCTCCTGCTTTTTATGCTACTATTGTCATACATTTAACTTTTATATATATGGTATAAACCCCACAGTCCACTGCTATTATTTTTGCTTAAACAGTCAACTGTCTTTTAAAGGTATCTGAATAGAAAAACATCACCTATTTACCCATGCAGTTATTTCCAGTGTCCTTAATTCCTTTGTGGAGAACCATAGCGCCATTCATTTCTTTCCATATAAAAGTATCACATGTTCCTTCTGCCTGAAGGATTCCCTCTAACTTTTCCTGCAGGGCAGATGAGCTGATAATAAATTCTTTCAGCTGTTGTACATGTGAAAATGCCTTTATTTTGCCTTTGTTTTTGAAAGATATTTTCACAAAATATAGAATTCTAGATTGAGAGTTTAAGGTACTGAATGAAAAAAAAAAATAAGATGCTACTCCACTGTCTTTCTCACTTGCAACAAGAAATCTGCTGTCATGCTTATCTCTGTTCCTTTTACAGAAAATGTCTTTTTTGCTCTGCTTGCTTTTAACATTTTCTCTTCATTAGTGGTTTCAAGCAAATTGATTGTGATGTCCTTTGGTGCAGTTCCCCTCATCTTCTTGTGCTTGGCATTCATCGAATTTCTTGGATCTCTAAGTTATAATTTTCATCAAGTTTGGAAAATTTTCAATCTTTATTTCTCCAAATATATTTCTGTTCTCCCTCCTCCCCTCTCCTCAGGAATTCCATCTACATGTATATTTGTTTACTTGAAGTTGTCCTACAGTTCACTGACGCTCTTTTGTTATTTGTTTTTATTTGTTATTTATTATTGCTTTCTTTTTCTCCGTATGTCTCATTTTGGATAGTTTCTATCGCTATGCCTTCAAGATCACTAATCTTTTTCCCTGCAATGTCTAATCTGCCATTGATCCCATTCAGCATGTTTTCAAGTAAGATATTTTCTCCCCTAAAAATTTTCATCTCTAAAAGTTCAACATGTATTTTTAAAAAAATACTTCCCTGTCTCCACTTAGTTTTTTGAACATATGGAATACAGTTTTAACTGTTTAAATGTCTTTTTCTGCCAATTCTAACATCTGTGTCCGTTTTCTTCTTTTCATGCCTAGTAAACTTTGATTGGATACCAATTGTTGTGAATTTTACCTTGCTGGATACTGGATGATTTTATATTCTTATAAATCTTCTTGAGCTTTGCTCTGAGATGCAGTTAAGTTACCCATAAAGAACTCTCTACTTTCATGTCTTGCTTTGATGATTTCTTAGAAGGGCCCAGGGCTCAGTTTAAGGCTAGTCAGTCCCCATTGCTGAGGCAACCTTCCCAAGTAGTCTCCCCAGTGCTCTGTGACTTATAAATTTTTCCAATCAGGCTGGTAAGAACAGGCACTGTTTCTGGCCCTGTGTGAGCTCTAAACCCTTTCTTTCTAATTCTTTCCAATGGATCTTCCCCAGCCTCAGGTAATTTCCTCATAGAATGATCAATATTGAGCAGAGATCACAAGAGGGGCTCTTGGCAGATTTCCAGAGTTCTCTCTCTGTGCACCTCTCTCCTCTCTGGTACTTTGTCCCATGAAATCTTGATATCTTGATCTCCCTGGACTCCTAACTCTATCTCTCAAACCTGGAAGTTTGCTGTGCTCTACCTGGGATCCTTCTCCCTACACCATGGCCTGGAAACTCTCTCAAAGCACTAAGCATTAAGCTGGGACAGTCAGAGTTTACCCTGGATTTTCCTGTATCTCAGAGACCACTGGCCTTTGTTGCTTGGTGTCAAGCGCCTTTAAAAACCAACGTTTCATATATTTTTGTCAGTTTTTTTTCCCCTCAGGGAATTCTCAAGCACTGCTCTTGGTAATTAAAAGAGGTCAAAATTACGAACGGCCAGATTGTGTGCCCTCTCCATCTTATTCCAGGTATCAGGCTGATGAGTCATCCCTGCCAGGAACTGCCCTCCCAGTCCTGGTCCTATAGGTGCCAGTTGGTCCCTGAACCAGTGCACCCAGCCGAGGGGGAAGGTAGGTGCTGCTATGTCCAGGAAGGAAGACTTTGTCTAATTCACATGAAGGTTCCACATGTAATGACAGCTCACCTGATCTCCTCCATCCTACCCTTCCCCTCTCCAGATGGCTACCATATCTCCTCTGGCCTGCAGGCCTTGGGCAGCCAAACATGGAAAATGGCTGCTGCCTTCACACAAAGCAGACGCAGGGTCTTGGGGGGACACAGCCTTTGCTTCAATAACACTGGGCTGTGGGCGGCAACGGGAGCAAGTCAGACGCTACATGTGGCCTTTGGGGCCAAAGCAAGGTTACAAAAGCTTCTTTTGGTATCCAACAGTGGAAAGGTCCTGACCAAATTTTCCTTTTTAAACAGAAATGGTAGGGACTTCCCTGGTGGCACAGTGGTTAAGAATCCGCCTGCCAGTGCAGGGGACATGGGTTCAAGCCCTGGTCTGGGAAGATCCCACATCCCGCGGAGCAACTAAGCCCGTGCGCCACAGCTACTGAGCCTGAGCTCTAGAGCCCGCGAGCTACAAGTACTGAGCCCACGTGCCACAACCGCTAAAGCCCACGCACCTAGAACCCATGCTCTGCAACGAGAGAAGCCGCCACAATGAAAAGCCTGTGCACTGCAACGAAGAGTAGCCTCCGCTCGCTGCAACTAGAGAAAGCCAGCGCGCAGCAACGAAGACCCAACGTGGCCAAAAATTAAAATAAATTAAATAAAATAAATTTTTTAAAAATAGAAATGGTACATTTAAAGCATCTTTTGGGACTCCCCTGGTCATCCAGTGGTAAAGAATCCGCCTTCCAACGCAGGGGATGCGGGTTCAATCCCTGGTCGGGGTACTAGGTTCCCACATGCTGCGGGGCAGCTAAGCCCACGTGCCACAACTACTGAGTTTGTGCGCCTCAACGAGAGAGCCTGTGAGCCACAACTAAGACCCAGTGCAGCCACCCCAAAAAAGCATGTTTTGAAAGTTTATGCTTGGAGTTATTTTGGTTTTTAGTTCTGTGTGTGTATTAGATTGAAACAAAGGGATGACATCTATCCTTCTAAAGATTACGGAGGCCAATAGCTCTTCTGTTTCCTTTAGAAACAACATCTAAAAACCTTCTGTTAACCCCAAGCTTCAATACTCCCTCTATTAGTCTGCTCAATATGCCATAACAAAATACTAAAGATTGGGTGGTTTAAACAACAGAAGTTTATTTTCTCACAGTTCTGAAGGCTGGAAGTCCAAGATCAAGGTGCCTACAGGTTTGGTTTCTTGTGAAGCATCTCTTCCTGGCTTGTAGATGGCAACCTTCTGGCTGTGTCCTCATGTGATGTGTGAAGAGAGAGAGGTCTCCAGTGTCTCTTTCTCTTCTTATTAGGAGACCAGTTCTATTAACATTAGGGCCCCACCCTTACGATCTCATGTAACTTTACCTCCTTAAAGGCCTTTTCTCCAAATATAGACACACTGGGGTTAGGGCTTCAACATCTGAATTTGGGCGGGGACAGAGTTCAGTCCACAGCACTCCCCCAAACAAACACTTTAGCAGCGAGTATTTGTCTGGCATGAATGTTTGCCTTATCCCAGGTCCCCTGCCTCATTTTCATTCTCTCAGGATGACAGAGGACTCTCTGAGTCCTTGACTCTAAGCTCACGCTGAGGGGGGACGGGTGTCGCTACAAGTGAGCAGCCCCTCCAGACAAGCCTGATTGGGCCCCTCCTTGGAAACCCCAGACAGCTGGTCCTGGGGAAGCAACTGCAGCTGCTGCTGCCCCAGACCCAAGTCACGACACCCACTCACAGGAAAAAGTCACTGTTGCCAGGAATTTATTAAGTCGCACAGGGCAAGCTCACCCATGCCTTCTACCTCCTCCTCCCTCTACTCACGTCCCCTTCCCCACTTCTCCTCTTCAACTGCATCCCTGACCCCAGCCAGCCTGGCCTTCTTGCTCTCCTCCCCGACTGATGCCTCTGTAACACAGGCAGGGTACCAGGAGGCAATACAGCACGGCAGGGGCTTCCAAACTTTTCTGCACATTAGCATTGCCTGGGGAACTCTCAAAACTCCCAATGTCCAGATCGCTTCCTTTATGGATTAAATCAGAATGTCTGGGCTGGGAGCCAGACATCAGTATTTTTACTGAGGAACTAGGTTTTGAATCCTGGCTTCATTACTTCTAGCGTGGCCTTGGGCAAGTTACTTAACCTTAAATGGAGATAAAAGTAGCAGCTATCTTTTAAGATTGTGGTAAGGATGAAATGAGGTAATACTTGTGAAGTGCCTAGAACAGTGCCTGACACGTAAGGTATGTGCTTTGTTAACTACTGTTATTACCAGCCGTGCCCTAAATGAAACCAGTCCCCTACAGAGGAAAATCCTTTACTAACTCAAGAACTCAGGAAGAAGAATCAGTATTCTCACTGCCCTAACTGTGAAAGAGAAAAGATCGAGCTAACATTTACCAAGTACCTGTTTGGTGCAAAGCATGCATTATTTTACTTAATTTTTACAATAATCTCTTAAGACTGATGTTATCATTATTGAACAGGAGAATAAATTAAGGCTCAAAGAGATGGACTCAGGTTAATCTAGCGATGGAGCTGGGATTTACAACCAGATTTCTCACTCCAAACTCAGGTTCCTCTGAATCCTCTTTTCAACTGGATCTTGACCTATGGACTTCCGTGTTTGTCTTTGCATAGCCTAATTTCAGCAAAAGTCCTGAGAAGACAGTTTACCAGGATCCCCCACCCTCCATACCTGAGCAAATCCCTCATTCCCCCCTGTCCCGCAGGTGATGTCTGATCACCCCGGCCTGCCTTCAGCAAGAATCCTGTCCGAGAGGTTTAGCCAGAAACCCCCTTTTAACCCTGATGTTTCTTCTCGGTAATTTTCCACCCACCAACCCTCCACCCTGCTCCTTGGCTGTAAATCCCCACTGGTCCATGTTTATTCATAACCGAGCCCACTTCCATACTGAGGTCTCTTTTCCCCTCTTGCAATAGTCCCTGAATAGAACTCTGATTTTGCTTTGACAACCTACAGACACACACGTGTGCACACACACACACACACACACACACACACACACAGCACAGCAGAGCTCTGGAGAGTGCCCTCAGGAGCTGGCCTAAGGAGCTCTCCTTGGTAAGGAACATGGAAACAGCCCCCATCCCCAACCAGTAGCAGTTATGACTCTTTTACACTCGTGCCCGTAAACAGCACCCACCGTGGTCTGTTGTGGCCACGTCGGTATTGGGACGCTCAGCCGCCAGACTCTGGATCTGGGCCAACGTGCTGCTGGCTTCCTGCATCTCCCTCCAGATGAGAAACACGTCCTCCCTGACCCCAGCTCCTGGAAGGGAAACACGTGTGAGCAGTCAGCCGTGGAAGGCCCCAGAATGCCCTGGTGGCCCTAGCAAGCCTGGCACACCCTGGCCAAGCTTCTAGAATATTTCTGAACACCATCCTCCACCTGCCCCACGAATGTCTTTCTGAGATTCAGAAGTGAAATCCCTAAGAAAATGCTGTCATCTCAAGAAATCATAAATGCAGACTTTAGGAGGTAATAAATCCTTATAAAGTAAATATTGGTGGCAGCCAGGATATTTTAAGATGAATTTATTGATAAGACTCAAATAAGATAAAGAATAAAAATATTCAAAAGCACCCGATAAAAGCCAGGGTGATGATCCCTGTGGTCAAAGGGAAACTCAACGGTGTATGAAAGCAACAACCCCTCACCTTTCTTGATTAAGCTGAGATTTTCTGCCTCTTTGAAACCACCTTCACAACTCTATTTTTCCCTAATGTAATAACAATTCTTTGGCCTCCTTTTCTGGACCTCTCCTGTCTCAGTTAAGGGTTTGGTTTGGCTGTATGACATTTTTTAAATGATATGGCTTAATTAATATAGGTATTTATATCACTTTAGCCATCAGTCGATAGAGGTTCATCCCATGGGTAAGAAGTCCAAGGCTGGGACAGAGGCTCTGCCTCCACCAAGATCCTGGCTCTAAGAGATGAGTGATTTCCAGAGGTTAAGGAGGGGGATGGGTATGACCATAAAATGCAACACGCGGGAACCTGGGGTGGTACCCTGAGAGCATCCATATCAGTATCCTTGTTGTGATACCCGTCCTATAGCTTTGCAAGATGCTACCATGGGGGAAACCCAGTAAAGAGCATGTGGGCATTTCTGTTATTTCTTACAAGTGCATGTGAACCTACAGTGCTCTCCGCCAGAGCCTGCTGTGCATACGAGGCCAGCAGTGACTCCAACAGGCAACCGTGCTTAGGAGACGCCACTCACCCATTTTCGGTGGCAGCCGCGGGCCCAGCCGCCAGCCTCGCACCACTCATGGCATCGTGGGGGCTACAGGGGAGTCCCTGCTCTGGGGTGCTTCTAAAAGGTGGCTCAGACAAGAATTTAGCAGACGGATTCTCTAGTTTTAAAGACTCCATTCCGATAAAAGTTTATTTAAAATCAAACATGCACAGGAAATCTACTTCACAGACTGTGTACAGTCGGCTCAGAGAACGCTGATGCCGTTATTACTTAAGTAAGCTGAGTCCCGATTCTCTAATGATAAATGCCTTTTGGGGGTACCTGCTACGTGCCTGGCATTGTGCTTAGGCCTTTCGAAACGTTTTCTCATCTCCCTTCACGACAATTCTCCAGGCAAATTCTATGCCCGTCCCCATTTCACAGCTGTATAAACTGAGGTGGAGCTAGTTAGTTGTCCAAGGTCACAGCGTGAAGAGTGGCGGAGCAGGGTGTCAAACCCAAGCTGGTGTAACTGTACCAACTCAGCCACCCTGACTAGGTGTCCTGGAAAAGGGACGGCTGGCTTACAGAAGTCCCTACCCAAGCTGCTGATGGCATCCCACTTACCAGTCCACAGACGCCTGAGATCCCACAACCACAGAGAAAGACAACAGCCATCAGGTGTAGGGACTCACCCCAGGAGATTCGTCCACCCTGGGCCAAAAGACTGACCTTAAGCTACCAGGGCGGCCCGGAGTTGATGTTTCTGACTTTTAAAATGTAGTCCAGGAGGGTGGGGTGGAATTAAGGGAAATTAAGGGAGGGCTCTGGCCCTCCTGAAGTTGGCCAGATCAAGTGAGAGAGTATTAACAGCTATATTTATTAAGAAGCAAGCCAGGAGCCCTGACAGAGACGGATGGGCCACCTGGGCTCCACGGCCATCAAGAGCCCGAGGAGTGAAACGTGATGAGTACCCAGCCCGGCGCTGCAGCTCCCAAAATATCGCCGGCTGCTGCTCACTGCAAACCTGGGGCCCGCAGGATCCTCTGACCCCGTGAAAGCAAAACCGGCGTCCAGCTGCTTGCTCCACCCTGGAGGTGTTAAGGAGCAGAATTCTCCCCTTAAAAGTTTCCAATGAGTCAAGGCTTTCTACTTCCCTCAGGCTTGTCAATAACATCTTAAGAAGGAGTAGACGACTCCTTCAGCCTCAAAGGAAAACCTTCCAAGGAAATACAGCTGCCGCTCGATGATCCAAGGACAGGAAAGTGTGTTTAAGGGGCAGCAGTGACCTGGGATGTGCTCTCCTGAGCAAGTAGTCATCAGACTCTCACTCCACTGGTTTAGTCGTTATAATCAGGCAGCTACAGATTCCTACGCTGGTGATCAGAAAACAAAACAACTCAAAACTACCCATTTAACTTGGTTTGCTTTAAAAACAAAATAGAATGAAACAAAACCAGCTAGCAGACAAGAAAAACCACGGGCAATAAAAAGCCTAACTTAGAAGGTAGAGGTTTTATTTCAAGTTATTCGACAGGCAGTCAGGAAGGGCTGCCATTTTTATCTGGGTCACTTGTCGGGAGCTTAGCTGGGAAATCAGACAGCTGCAGCCAAGGAGGACAGCCCCACTGGAAAGAGAAGAGGGCGAGGACAAGGCACAGGAGATTTCAGTACTCAGAGAGCTTTGTGAGTTTGAAGTTCTCCAGGCCAAACCAGAAAGGAGACGAAACCACAGCGGATCCTGCCGCGCACAGAGACAGGATATGGTTCCTCATACAGACACCCAGGTGGCCTAAAAGATCCTCCAATCCCAACTGCCCCCTCCCACACCAACCCCTGGCATCCCCCATAGGCCTTGTGGTAACCACTTGAAGGCTCACCGAATGCTGACACTAGCTGGAGGTGATGTCACATCAAGCTGCTGTTTGTTTGGTACGGACTGGCTTGTTTAACATATGAATGAGACCCAGGTCAGATACGTTTTGATGTGTCAGGGGACGAGCCCACCTGCCACCAAACACCACCTCCCTGTTAAATCTTCCTTGTCTCACTTGTAGGATAAAGTCCAGTTGTCAAGAGTCCAAGCCATTCATCTATTCACGTGGCAAATATTTGTTGAGCAGTGAGTATATGTGGTGGGTGGGCACTGCCAGTGAACCCTGAGCTGGCATTCAAACCCAGGGTTCAAGGCCCCCACCGTGACACCCGCTCTAATAGCCTGCCACCATGAACCCAGTAAGAGCACCGTCCTCCCAGCCCTCCAGGGCCCCTGCACTCCCCCGTGCTCCCTATCAGCGGCCTTGGAGCCCTCCACTGCACTCACCCAGCCCCACCCTTCATTCAGGGCAGCAGCCAGACTCCACCATCAAACTCTGCCCCGCCACCCCAGGAAACAGCTATCTGCCTCCTGCTCCTTTTCAATTCCCATGGAATGAACCAGCCACAACCACTGCTCCCGTGCTTTTGCTGCCAGGACACACTTTCAGGCCACACGCAATTAATAGAGGCTGGCGCCATATGCAATTCCTGGCTGCCTGGCAGGCCAACCTCCAATTCCAAAGGGCATAAAGAAGCATCAGCTGGAGATGGTGAATTAGTGTATCCAGACCTTGAATCCAGGCTAATTTAAGTCAATCTTTCACAAACATGAGGCTTTATTTTTAGTAAGCAGCTGCTTATAACACAGCTCACCACGCAGCGGTGGGTCCAGGGCCATCCTGGGGCCAAGAGCTGTGATCTACAGCTTTCCTGCAGTATCAGCCTGCTGTGTCAGATTACGGTTTATGTTTGCAAGGGCAGAATGTCTCTTCTCTCTTTGTATCCTCCACGGCACTCAGCACAGGATCCAGGGTTTCCAGTAAGGATTCCTAACCTTCCTTCTTTTCATTTTTCTTTATTACAAAGAAACAATGACGGAGCAACTAATGCGTTCTTTCCTCAGGGATTGCTCTGTCTCATAACTGACAACCCCCAATAATGCAAGAAACTCTTCTGAATGGGAAGAGACTTATATCATTTGAGCATATGGCTATGCCCTAGGTGTTCCAGACACTAACAGTGACATGCCCTAGAGCAGTAAGTCATTTCTTTTTAGGTCCTTGTGCCACAGCAAGGCAAGGTCCCCACCCCCCTACCCCCATACCTGAAATATTAGCAATACCAGAGGCAGGAAGGGAAGGACTATTAAATTAAAACCACCCTCAGCAACCGTGAATCCCAGACCATCCCCTGCGTCCTGCTGTGGCCCTTTCCCCATTGCCCAGGACTCCTGGGGGAAGAACTGGCCCCCCTGGGTGGAGACGCTGCTGACTGCCTGAGCCCTAAATGCCTACTCAGTCTTGAGGATCTGAAAGAGTTGAATATGACTATAAAAGGCAGTATTTTCAGGAAAACACAGCACCTCTATTTTCAGAAAGTGATATAACATTTAAAAATAATAATGAACAATGAGGTGATTAAAATCCCCAGAGACCTAAAATTATAATATGCATCTGGTAAAAGGGTGTATATTATATCCATAAAGGGATTGAAAGTGGTGAAATAAGTAGTTTTTGTTGTAATGGAAGCATTCCCAGTTCCTTGTGTTAAATTACATACATATTAAGATAGTTTGCTCAGTCTCGCCCTATGGAAATTAACCATTAATTAATTTAAAGCAAATAGAGTCATTTCACCATCTTGATCAATGTCTAACGTTTTCTTGGGACAATGAATATATGTGTTTCACAAACATCATGATGCCTTAAAACAGTTTCAAATATCAAGTATGGACAACTCTTAATAGGCGGCTATGGTACCATCTCCTGGGGCCTCTTTCTTCTAAGTGTAACACTGTAAAATGCAAATGGAATGCAGTCTAATTATCCAATATTCACATAGAAAACCTGTATATAAACCATAACTCTTCTCCCCATTGTAGAGAGCAAGTGTTCCACAAAACTCAGTAAGAAGCATGACCCCAGACTCTGGGGGCTACTAGCAAACAGGCGGTAAAGACACAGGCACAAGAATAGAGAAGCAATATCTAAAGAGAAAATGCCCAAAATGCCCATGAATAAAGTTTAGTTGGATAAATCTATTCTATTTAGAATCTCTAATGCCATTCAGAAGACACCAACTCAAAGGTAAGTGTTTTAATGAAATGGTAAATTCGAAGGAACTTTATGAGTTTCCTTTAGAGCAAATTTATGAAAGTTTTTGTTTTTCAGCTTTTCTAATCACATAGAAGGCCTGCACTTCTTTTGGTTCTAAGGGACTTAGAACCAAAAGAATTAGAAGATGCTTACAGGGCTGCTCACTGATTTCTATCAACCAACTCTGAATCAAGAGAGAAACAGTAAGGCTAGGACTGCTGTTTTGCGGGAGCGATCCCACGCTAGCATCTGCTCTGCCTCCTGCCCTCAATGGAAACCCGTTTTGGGGATGGTAGGTCGCATGCACTACGGGGGACTGGGTCTCACTCACATAGAGGGGTCTCTTCCCAGCTCTGCCAGGTCATTCAGGAGTGAGTAAGTTTTAGGAGACTCATTATTTCTTCAAACGCACAAGAGACTAACCTAGAAATCAGGAAGCCAATCATTTAAAAGTATCCTTTTCACAACAGGACATCTTCTCGGAGAATCATCATTCATTCATTTCTTCAACAAAACTCAAACAACGCCCGTGATATCTGGGCACTGGAAATACAGAGTGAATAGGAAACAGTGTGAGCTTTGAAGCGGCTCCCCCTCCAGGGTGGTCTTCCCAAAGTGTGGTCCTCAGAACTCGTGTCAGAACCCCCCAATCAGCTTGTCAAAATGCAGATTCCTAGGCCACACCCCAGACTCACTCTGAGGGTGGGAATCCAGGCAATTGTACTCTTACGAGCATCCCCCTGATTCTCTTGCAATAAAAGTTTGCGAAGCTTTAGTCTCTTAGGCAAGTCAGGCATGTACGCAAATTATTTCTATCCAGCATGTGCTTGGAGAAAAGACGAAAAAGTTGGGTGACTTCTGGAACAGTATTCTAATACCCTGATGTCCCTATTTCTGCCCTAAAGAAATGCTCCTAAAGAGTCAGAGCCCTTTTTTGTCTGACCTTCAAGGTGTCAGAGAGTCCTTGACATACCATCTTCCAGGCACCCGTTCCAGGCCACTCTCACTGATATGGTTCATGATATTCTACTATTTCTAAGAGTGTCGTTTATTTTAGATGTATTTCATAATGGCTGCTTCCTGCCGATACGTAAAGAAGGAGGAAGGGGGGAAAGTAAAATTGACTTTGCACCTACTATGTGCCAGCCACTGTGTTGGGCACTTAAACGTACTACTTCATTTGTTCTTACAAACATCACCCAAGTAGGACTCACCACTCCCGCTTAACAGATGAGCAAACTGTGGTTCAGGGAAACTAAGGAACTTGCCCAAGGCCGCACAACTAGTAAGTGGTGAAGTCAGGCTTCAGCCTCAGGACTGTCTGTCTCCAACTCCCCCTCCCCCTCCTCTGTCCACGTGGAGCACTGTCCTTGCATATCCTCAAAAATTACCGCCATGCAGGATTTGTGTAAGCAAACCTCACCTGTTGTGTACTGGTTGCTTTTAATGTCCCTCAAGGGGCCTATAGGCTCATCTCTTCCTGGTATGGAAACCACCCAGTTTGTGATTCTGACCTGCAGACGATGATGGTTGGTGAGCTGTTATCACCAAGGTCAGGACCTGATGCTGCACTCTGCTGAGCTGTAGCACACACCTGCTGCTTAGCTGTAATCTTCCTGCGCTGGGACTGGCAGGCACCCACAGGCAGGCCCCGATGGGTGCTACCAACTCTGAGAGCTCTCCAGCGTTGAGCTTCTGCCATAGGCATACTGCATCCCTTACCAAACTGTCATTACTTTGAGGACAGAACTACGTTTATCCCTTTTTGTAACTGCTCTCCTTGGTACATCCCTGACACCTTGTAGGCTGCTCCAGAATATCAGCTTCCTGAAGAGAGGGACCCCCCCCCTTTTTTCATCATTGTAACCCCAGAGCTCAACACAATGCTCCACTTTCAAATAATGTATGTGGAGTAGATCCCTCACCTTGAAGTCAGAACAAGCGTATTCAAATGTAATCAGAAATCTACACTAGCTCTTTTTCCTAGTAATTCAATTTAATTTTTAAAAGACTTTTCAGAGATTTCTCTATGCTTCAATGTTTTGTTAGGTGATGCAGGATGTCTGAACCCCACTTGATTATTTCAGTGCGATTCTATGAGATTGATTATCTTGGTGGCTAAAGAACTGGGCTGAGCCCACCACTGCCCGGTGCCAAGACAGGGTTCCAGTGAGCAGTGCAGGGGTCCAGGTGACAGGCTAAGAATAAACAAGGAACCCAGGATTTAAACCCGCTATGGGGGAGAAATATACAGGGGGTCCCTGACCTTAAAGGGACTTAACTCTCTGGTGGGGAAAACTAGACCTTCCTACACATTAGGTGAAGGTGTGAACTAAGGGAACAAGAGGGGTGAGGGCAGGTGGGCAATTCTTAAATCCTAAACTGAGATCCTGCAGTTGTGATGGGAAGGAGCAACTTTTTTCCCCCACATTTATTATTTTTTTAAAATTAATTTTTATTGGAGTATAGTTGCTTTACAATGGTGTGTTAGTTTCTGCTGTACAGCAAAGTTAATCAGCTCTACATATACATATATCCCCTCCTTTTTGTGAAGGAGCAACTTTGAAATCATCAAGCAGAAGCAAAATTGATATCCTAAGAGTTTAGGGTTCCCTGAATAGGAAACTTGGCTTTTATTACTTCTTTTTTTTTTTTTTTTTTTTTAATTTTAAATGTTTTGAGATGCCTGGTTTATTTTTTGTGTAAAGAACTCTGCTTCAGTCTTTTTTGGGGGGGTTGTTTGTTTTTGTGGTACGCGGGCCTCTCACTGTCGTGGCCTCTCCCGTTGCGGAGCACAGGCTCCGGACGCGCAGGCTCAGCGGCCATGGCTCACGAGCCCAGCCGCTTCGCGGCACGTGAGATCCTCCCGGACCGGGGCACGAACCCGCGTCCCCCGCATCGGCAGGCAGATTCTCAACCACTGCGCCACCAGGGAAGCCCGGCTTTTATTACTTCTGAATCTCCTCCTCACCCCTAGTGAGACACTAAAACACACAGAAGGCGTTTCATGAATGCTTTGCTAGCAAGAGGACTGCCTCACAGCAGTTAATAAGAAATCCCAGGCAAGCCATTATTAGAAGGAGCAGGACTTCGGAGATAAAGTCTCAGCCTTGTAAACTGTAATGTGGCAACAACTTTGGAAGTGCAGCTGCTCCAGCCCCATCCATTGAATTAAACTGAGTTCTGGGGAGCAGGAAGGGGACCTCTGAGGGAACTGCTCTCAGTAACCCATAAACAGGCACCAGTTAGTGCTTCTACCTTAAATTAGAGCTTAGAAACAAAGAAGCCAAGCCAAGCCTGAGTGATGGGCCAGCAAACTTTAAATATCTAATTAAAGATCACAAGTGTCTTCCAAGAGTGAGGACTTGGTTGTTTTTTCTCCTCAAGCCTGTCAGCCTGAACATACCTTAAAACAAATAAATTTGGGTTTTGTAATATTGAGTTTTGTTCATGCATTTTTCTCCACCAACACACAAAAAATTGCAGTTTCCAAAGGTAGAATCAGCCAAATATTTACAGCTACACCATTTTTGGACTTCAGAATAATACTGTTGAGCAGAACAGATTTTTCTAACACCATTTTGCCAGAAGTACTGGACACAAACAAAAACACTCTCAGAGAAACACTGTCTTTTCCTATTACCTGAAATTCACTCCTTTTTTCCCCATTTAAAAACAATTGAAGTATAGTTGATTTACAACGTCAGGCGTACAGCAAAGTGACTCAGTTATACTATACATATATGTGTGTGTATATGCTTTTTCAGGTACTTTTCCACTATAGGTTATTACAAGGCATTGAATATAGTTCCCTGTGCTGTACAGTAAGTCCTTGTTGTTTATCTATTTTGTATATAGTCATGTGTATCTGTTAATCCCAAATTCCTAATTGATCCCTACCTGACCTCTTCCCCCTTGGTTACCATAAGTGTGTTTTCAATGTTTTTGAGTCTATTTCTGTTCTGCAAATAAGTTCATTTGTATCCTTTTTTTAGATTCCACATATAAGTGATATCATATTTGTCCTTCTCTGACTTACTTCACTTAGTATGATAATCTCTAGGTCCATCCATGTTGCTGCAAATGGCCTTATTTCATTCTTTTTATGGCTGAGTAATATTCCATCGTATACACGTACCACATCTTCTTTATCCATTCATCTGTCGATGGACATTTAGGTGGCTTCCATGTCTTGCCTAGTGTAAATAGTTCTGCTATGAACATTGGAGTAGATGTATCTTTTCGAATTAGAGTTTTCATCTTTTCCAAAACTCACTCCTTCTTCCTCATTCATTGCAGTCTCTCTCTTATCCCGTGAGCAAAATACGGCGATGAGCACACTCAACCTGTCTGCCGCCTCTGCTCACGGAGGATGCGGGGCTGCGCTGGCCGACGGGAGTCCAGGCTCGGAAGGAACATGCGATCACAGCTCCACTAAAGGTGGCTGACGGCAGGAGATGGGCTAGAAGTGAAAGGTGTTGAGCTGCCTAACCCTGACCTGGAACCATGAGGCGGTCCTGAGCTGTGCGTTGTGGTTGTATATATGAAACATGCTAAAGTTAAGACTGCCCCTCAAGTGTCTGCATCTGCCTCTTCTTCTTCCCTCCTCTCCCCGTCCTCCTCCTCTGGTATAAGACACCAGCTCTGGCTTGAAGTGGGAGCTCAGAGCTCCAACCACGGCCATCAGCCCGGGCGCTCATCCTACCGCTGGATGTCCTGCATTCTCAATTCTGAAGAGCCTGGCATGGAAAATGAGTCCACTGTCAGCTTCACCGATGAGTCCGGACTTCGAGCTATAGCCACATCAATGCCCAAATTATTGACTTTTGTTTAGGCTGATGCCAGGCCCTCAGTGAAAAAGTTTACTCTAATGTGGTTTTCTCAGTCCATACTTACTACTTCAGTTTAATTAAATTTTTGAGGACAAAGCGGGAAGAGAAAAACCAAAGTAAAAGGTGAGGTCTGCTCTGGACCCTAGAGATCAGAAGCCTTTTTCCTTCCTGAGAGGGAGCCCCCAGACCACTATGTAGACCCCTCACTCTGAGCCCACAAGGCTTTCCTAACTTAAGGAGCAGCTTTCCCATGGAATCAGAACTGTACCCCTTAAAGATACAGTCCCTGGACAGGACCAGCAGTTCAAGTTCCTTCCCAAGTCAGCAATAACCCAGCTCCCATGCAGAACAATCCATCCCATCCAATCATGAAAGCTTCCGAGAACTGAAAATTACCATATGCCCAATTGATGAATATTCCTGCACCACTCACCCCTCTCACCGCGCCCAATCTGACAATAAGGAAGTGGGGGAAAGTCATGCCCAGAAAGGGCCCCAAAGTATAACCCTATGTACCACTGCCAGTAGGTGAACAGGTGCAACTGATTTCCTCTAGCAAAGGTCCTGGTCACCCACCCTTAATATAAACCTTGGAAACGGATCCACCTCCAATCGGGACGCAGCTATCAGTACAGTATTCACCTCCTACTTCCAAATTCCGATTCCCATCCATCACTACGCATGCGAACAAACTGGTTAGTATCATAACTAGTCTGAAAACGCTCACTATCCTGTTGGATGATTTTACTTTCTAGAGCCAATGTCTACAATAAAAGCCCACTTGGAATCCTAAAAGGAAACTAATATTAACTGAATGTCAATTTTGTACTAAACATTACCATGGGTGTTATATGCCTTAATTCCCCCAACAATCATATGAGGTAAATGTTATTTCTCCCATTTTTACAACTAAGAGAACATAGCTCAGAAAGGTTAGGTGACTTATCTAAAGTCACACAAGTGGTTAGTGGCAAAACTAACTAGGGTTTGAATCCAGGTCTGACTCCAAAGTTGATTCCCTTTCCAGCAAACACTGTTTGCCAGAGCCAAAAAGAAGAATCATGCAAGAACAAAACATTGTGAGAGCTTGCATTATTGTTTAGCAAATATTCATCTCCCTCCCCACCTCAGTGTGAGTGAAGTAGATGTCCTCATCTGCTTGATGTGGGACTTGGTCGTGTCATTTGCTTTGGCCAACAGACTGTTAGTGGGTGTGACATGAGCAGAGGCCTTAAGTAGGGCTGCACGGCTTGGCTTGGCTCTTGTGCTTATTGCTCATGCTGACTGCCACAACAGAAGTATATCCTGGAGAGCACTAGTTAAAGGAGGACACGTCCCTCCTCAATTAATCAATCTGCAGTTGACCTGCAGACCTGTGATCAAGAAATAATGGCGAAAGTATTACTAATTTGATGAAAACTATAAACCAGCAGGTCCAAGAAGCTCAATGAACCCCAAGTACAAGACACAGCTGTCAGGATTGGAGGGGAGACTCAGTGGCAGGCTTTGTTCTTGAAAAGAAATGTTGAGAAGCTTCAGGAGGCAAAAGGAAGAAACAGAAGGGAGGAGCCAGGAAGGATGTGTCACTCTTTCCTCTTCCAGTGGCTCAGCAGCAGCTATTAAAATATCACCTTTTCTCCACACCCTCTCCAGCATTTATTGTTTCTAGATTTTTTTTTCTTTCTTTTTTTTTTTTGCAGTACACGGGCCTCTCACTGTTTTGGCCTCTCCTGTTGCGGAGCACAGGCTCCGGACGCGCAGGCTCCGCGGCCATGGCTCACGGGCCCAGCCGCCCCGCGGCACGTGGGATCTTTCCGGACCGGGGCACGAACCCATGTCCCCTGCATCGGCAGGCGGACTCTCAACCACTGCACCACCAGTGAAGCCGAAGTTTCTAGATTTTTTTTTTTTTTTTTTTTTTTTTTTAGTTTCTAGATTTTTTGATGATGGCCATTCTGACTGGTGTGAGATGATATCTCATTGTAGTTTTGATTTGCATTTCTCTAATGATTAATGATGTTGAGTATTCTTTCATGTGTTTGTTGGCAATCTGTATATCTTCTTTGGAGAAATGTCTATTTAGGTCTTCTGCCCATTTTTAGATTGGGTTGTTTGTTTTTTTGTTATTGAGCTGCATGAGTTGCTACTAGAGAATGGACTTGAGGATATGGGGAGGGGGAAGGGTAAGCTGTGATGAAGTGAGAGAGTGGAATGGACATATATACACTACTAAATATAGGGTGAACAGCTAGTGGGAAGTAGCCGCATGGCACAGGGAGATCAGCTCAGTGCTTTGTGACCACCTAGAGGGGTGGGATAGGGAGGGTGGGAGGGAGGGAGATGCAAGAGGGAAGAGATATGGGAACATGTGTATATGTATAACTGATTCACTTTGTTGTAAAGCAGAAACTAACACACCATTGTAAAGCAATTATACTCCAATAAAGATGTTAAAATATATATATATATATATCACCTAATGGGGACTTCCCTGGTGGTCCAGCAGTTAAGACTCCACACTCCCAATGCAGGGGACAGAGTCTGATCCCTGGTCATGGAACTAAATCCTGCACGCATGTTGCAACTGAAAGATTCTCACGTGCCACGACTAAAAAGATCCTGCATGCCACAACTAAAGATCCCGCAGGCCACAACTAAGACCCGGCACAGCCAAATAAATAAATAAATATTTTTTTTAAAAAAAATCACACCTAATGAAGAGTATGCGAGGAGGATGGTGGGAGGGAGTAAAGAGAGGAGCCGAATTTTCATCCAGACTAGCACGGAAAAACCAGACACAGTGCCAGGCACACAGAGGAGCCCAGAGGGCAAGGAAAAGAGAAGGGTAACCCCCCTCCCCTAATAGTTCTCTGAAAACCAGGGGAAGGTCTTTGGACAGCACCTGGCCACAGAGTCAGAGGTGGGAGGCAATTTACTCTTGATTCCTGAGGTGGGCAGGCACCACCATATGCACAAGTGCTCAGCGGGGTTGACGCAGCAGGTGCCATGAAGTTTAGTCCTCCTCCTGTCCTCTCTCTAAATATTCCTGACAGCCAAAGAAAACTGCCCATGAACTCTTAGGAAGTCATGTAGAAAAAAATTTTAATGTAATGCACTATTTAATGTACCACCCTAAGTAGCACATATTGCCTGTGTCAAAACACTGGAAAAGCTTTCTATCACCCAAAAAGAGCAGTTCTGGGAAAGTGAGCAAACAGGAAAAAATTCAATCTGGGGGGGAAATTCTTCCAACTACATATAAGAATCCAAAGCAAGAATAAAGAAATGATTGTACACGACATATCTATTGCTGTCTTTGCAAGGAAGCAAGAAACAAGACAAAATTGTTCTCAGCCTACAACTACTTTTTGCTATCTGAGGGGAAGAGAATGATGTAAGGATCTGCCTCAAAATATGAGGCCTAAAAGTTCGTTAAAATTCAGACATAATTAACTTATTTGTAGATACTATTACAATTCATTTATCAAACCCATTACAAGAAATACAGCTTCCTACAAATATCTATTTATCAACAAGTATCACACATCAAAATTAAATGAAATAAGAACCTGTAGCTATGCATTTATCTAATTTATCCAGTCTCCACTAATCTGAGTTGGAGTACTCCAAAGGACTACGGAAACTTCAGAGAATAATTATAGCCTTTTAAATCTTGAATTGATAATGGGAAGAAATGCAATATAATTGGTCCAAATATTTAAAGACTTTTTAATACATTGGCAAGGAAAGCTGCAGTAAGCAAACTGCTGATATAACTCTATATTTTTTTTAAAAAAAAATCTTTATTGGAGTATAATTGCTTTACAATGGTGTGTTAGTTTCTGCTTTATAACAAAGCGAATCAGCTATACATTTACATATATCCCCATATCTCCTCCCTCTTGCATCTCCCTCCCACCTTCCCTATCCCACCCCTCTAGGTGGTCACAAAGTACCGAGCTGATCTCCCTGTGCTATGCGGCTGCTTCCCACTAGCTATCTATTTTACATTTGGTAGTGTATATATGTCAATACTACTCTCTCACTTCATCCCAGCTTACCATTCCCCCTTCCCATGTCCTCAAGTCCATTCTCCATTCTCTACATCTGCGTTATTATTCCTGTCCTGCCCCTAGGTACCTCATAACCATTTTTTTCTTTTTTAGATTCCATATATATGTGTTAGCATATGGTATTTGTTTTTCTCCTTCTGACTTACTTCACTCTGTATAACAGACTCTAGGTCTACCCACCACACTACATATAACTCAATTTCATTTCTTTTTATGGCTGAGAAATATTCCATTGTATATATTGCCACATCTTCTTTATCCATTCATCTGTCGATGGACACTTAGGTTGCTTCCATGTCCTGGATATTGTATATAGAGCTGCAGTGAACATTGTGGTTCATGACTCTTTTTGAATTATGGTTTTCTCAGGGTATATGCCCAGTAGTGGGAATGCTGGGTTGTATGGTACTTCTATTTTTAGTTTCTTAAGGAAACTCCATACTGTTCTCCATAGTGGCTGTATCAATTTACTTTCCCACTAACAGTGCAAAAGGGTTCCCTTTTCTCCACACCCTCTCCAGCATTTATTGTTTGTAGATTTTTTGATGATGGCCATTCTGACCGGTGTGAGTTGATGCCTCACTGTAGTTTTGATTTCCATTTCTCTAATGATTAGTGATGCTGAATATTCTTTCATGTGTTTGTTGGCTGTCTGTATATCTTCTTTGGAGAAATGTCTATTTAGGTCTTCTGTCAATTTTTGGATTGGGTTGTTTGTTTTTTTGATACTGAGCTGCATGAACTGCTTGTAAATTTTGGAGATTAGTCCTTTGTCAGTTGCTTCATTTGCAAATATTTTCTTCCATTCTGAGGGTTGTCTTTTCATCTTGTTTATGGTTTCCTTTGCTGTGCAAAAGCCTTTGTTTCATTAGGTCCCATTTGTTTATTTTTGTTTTTATTTCCATTTCTCTAGGAGGTGGGCCAAAAAGGATCTTGCTGTGATTTATGTCCTAGAGTGTTCTGCCTATGTTTTCCTCTAAGAGTTTGACAGAGTCTGGCCTTACATTTAGGTCTTTAATCCATTTTGAGTTTATTTTTGTGTATGGTGTTAGGGGGTGTTCTGATTTCATTCTTTTACATGTAGCTGTCCAGTTTTCCCAGCACCACTTATTGAAGAGGCTGTCTTTTCTCCATTGTATAGTCTTGCCTCCTTTATCAAAGGTAAGGTGACCATAGGTGTGTGGGGTTATCTCTGGGCTTTCTAACCTGTTCCACTGATCTATATTTCTGTTTTTGTGCCTGTACCATACTGTCTTGATTACTGTAGCTTTCTAGTAGAGTCTTAAGTCAGAGAGCCTGATTCCTCCAGCTCCGTTTTTCTTTCTCAAGATTGCTTTGGCTACTCAGGGTCTTTTGTGTTTCCATACAAATTGTGAAATTTTTTGTTCTAGTTCTGTGAAAAATGCCATTGGTTGTTTGATAGGGATTCCATTGTATCTGGAGATTGCTTTGGGTAGTAGAGTCATTTTCACAATGTTGATTCTTCCAATCCAGGAACATGGTATATCTCTCCATCTGTTTGCATCATCTTTAATTTCTTTCATCAGTGTCTTATAGTTTTCTGTGTACAGGTCTTTTGTCTCCAGAGGTAGGTTTATTCCTAGATATTTTATTCTTTTTGTTGCCATGGTAAATGGGAGGGTTTCCTTAATTTCTCTTTCAGATTTTTCATCATTGGTATACAGGAATGCAAGAGATTTCTGTGCATTTTTTGTATCCTGCTACTTTACCAAATTCATTGAGTAGCTCTAGTAGTTTTCTGGTAGCATCTTTAGGACTCCCTATGTATAGTATCATGTCATCTGCAAACAGTGACAGCTTTACTTCTTCTTTTCCGATTTGGATTCCTTTTATTTCTTTTTCTTCTCTGACTGCTGTGGCTAAAACTTCCAAAACTATGTTGAATAAGAGTGGTGAGAGTGGGCAGCCTTGTCTTGTTCCTGATCTTAGTGGAAATGGTTTCAGTTTTTCACCATGAGAACGATATTGGCTGTGGGTTTGTCATATATGGCCTTTATTATGTTGAGGAAAGTTCCCTCTATGCCTACTTTCTGCAGGGTTTTAATCATAAATGGGTGTTGAATGTTGTCGAAAGATTTTTCTGGATCTATTGAGATGACCATACGGTTTTTCTCCTTCACTTTGTTAATATGCTGTATCTCATTGATTGATTTGCGTATATTGAAGAATCCTTGCAGTCCTGGGATAAACCCCACTTGATCATGGTGTATGATCCTTTTAATGTGCTGTTGGATTCTGTTTGCTGGTATTTTGTTGAGGATTTTTACATCTAGTTTCATCAGTGATATTGGCCTGTAGTTTTCTTTCTTTGTGATATCTTGCTCCCAAAGTGCACCACCTCAATTTGGGATGATTCGTTGTCTATTCAGGTTTTCCACAGATGCAGGTACATCAGGTTGATTGTGGAGATTTAATCCACTGCTCCTGAGGCTGCTGGGTGAAATTTCCCTTTCTCTTCTTTGTTCGCACAACTCCCGGGGTTCAGCTTTGGATCTGGCGCCATCTCTGTGTGTAGGTCGCCGGAGGGCGTCTGTTCTTCTCTCAGACAGGACGGGGTTAAAGGAGCCGCTGATTCGGGAGCTCTGGCACACTCAGGCCTCGGGAGGGAGGGGTATGGAATGCAGGGCGAGCCTGCAGCCGTAGCGGCCGGC